>NC_133327.1:413943524-414258941 GCF_042186555.1 Aquarana catesbeiana | reverse complement strand
TGACCATAACATGATTTCATTTGATGTTAGCTGTAAACAAAAAATACATAAGAGAAAGATAAAAACACTTAACTTCAAGAGAGTAAATTTTCCAAGGATGAGGGCTGCTCTCAAGGACTTAAACTGGGAGGGAATATTGGCAGCGATAAACACAGAACAGAAATGGGAATTCTTCAAAAAGACTGTTTGGGACCTCACAGCAAAGTATATTCCCATGGGCAATAAGTTTAAAAGGCTAAAAAGAAAACCTATGTGGCTCACGGTCAAAGTTAGAAAAGCTATAAACAATAAGAAAAGAGCTTTTAAAAATTATAAAAATGAAGGAACACTAGTGTTGTTTAAATGCTACAAAGAATTTAACAGAATATGTAAAAAGGAAATCAAGGGTGCAAAAATTCAAAATGAACGACAGATCGCAAAAAATTGTAGGACAAACCCCAAAAATTCTTCAAATATATTAATAGTAAAAAGGTGAGGTCTGAGCATGTAGGCCCTTTACAAAATAATCTAGAGTGGGTGACTGGGGACAAGGAGAAGGCTAATTTAATAAATACTTTCTTCAGCTCTGTGTATACAATGAGCATAGGGAAGCTCATGTCCATAATGGGGGTGGTATTGACACAGCCCCCAATGATCCACAATGGCTCAAAAGGGATATGGTCCAGAAATATTTAGACAGAATAAAGGTGGATAAAGCACCTGGACCTGATGGCATCCACCCACGGATCCTAAAAGAATTGAGCTCTGTAATTTCAAAGCCATTGTATCTAATTTTTAGGGACTCATTAATGACAGGAATGGTACCACTGGATTGGCGCAGGGCAAACGTGGTGCCTATATTTAAAAAGGGATCAAAGTCTTTACCAAGTAACTATAGACCTTTTAGTTTAACTTCTATAGTCGGGAAGATACTGGAGTGTTTAATAAAAGACCACATAGACGAGTTCTTGCTGGAAAAAAACATTTTAAGCAACAGACGGCATGGGTTCATGAAAGACAGAAGTTGTCAGACAAACCTGATTTCTTTTTATGAAGAGGTAAGTAAAACCTTGGACAGAGGGGTGGCTGTGGACGTGGTTTACTTGGATTTTGCAAAAGCGTTCGATACAGTTCCGCACACACGGCTCATGTGTAAGTTACAGTCTACAGGCTTGGAAATATCAGTTTGTAAATGGATAGAAAACTGGCTAAAAGACAGAATTCAGAGAGTAGTGGTTAATGATTCTTACTCTGAATGGTCTAAGGTTATCAGTAGTGTACCCCAAGGTTCAGTGCTGGGACCCTTACTCTTTAATATCTTTATAAATGATATTGGGTCTGGGATCAAAAGTAACATTTCTGTCTTTGCAGATGACACCAAGCTATGCAGTGGAATAACGTCCTTACAGGATGTCTCCAATTTACAAGCCGACCTCAATGCACTGTCTAATTGGGCGACTATGTGGCAGATGGGGTTTAATGTTGAGAAATGTAAAGTTATGCACTTGGGGGCTAAGAATATGCATACATCATACATACTAGGGGGACTACAACTGGGGCAATCCATAATGGAGAAGGATCTGGGGGTTTTGGTAGATCATAAGCTCAATAATAGCATGCAATGCCAAGCTGCGGTTTCCAAAGCGAGCAAAGTCCTTTCTTGTATTAAGAGAGGTATGGGCTCCAGAGAGAGAGATATCATTTTGCCCCTGTTCAAATCATTAGTAAGACCTCATCTGGAATATGCAGTTCAGTTTTGGGCACCAGTTCTCAAAAAGGATATCGGGGAACTGGAGAAAGTGCAGAGAAGGGCAACCAAACTGATAAGAGGCATGGGGGAGCTCAGCTATGAGGAAAGATTAGAGGAACTTAATTTATTCACTCTTGAGAAGAGGAGAATAAGGGGGATATGATCAACATGTTCAAATATATAAGGGGTCCATATAGTGAACTTGGTGTTGAGTTATTCACTTTACGGTCAACACAGAGGACAAGGGGGCACTCTTTACGACTGGAGGAAAAGAGATTTCATCTTCAAATACGGAAAGGTTTCTTCACAGTAAGAGCTGTGAAAATGTGGAATAGACTCCCTCCAGAGGTGGTTCTGGCCAGCTCAGTAGATTGCTTTAAGAAAGGCCTGGATACTTTCCTAAATGTACATAATATAACTGGGTATTGACATTTATAGGTAAATTTGATCCAGGGAAAATCCAATTGCCTCTCTGGGATCAGGAAGGAATTTTTTCCCCTGCTGTAGCAAATTGGAGCATGCTCTACTGGAGTTTTTTGCCTTCCTCTGGATCAACTGTGGGCATAGTATTGGGTATATTGGATTGTACGATTTTTTTTTTTTTTTTTATGGTTGAACTGGATGGACTTGTGTCTTTTTTCAACCTAACTAACTAGGTAACTATGTAACTTTAAGCATTAAAAAATCACTGCTCCTGAAAAAACGTCCGTTTTAAAAAAAAACTTTGCATTGATACATGTCCCCTGGGGCAGGACCCGGGTCCCCAAACACTTTTTATGACAATAACTTGCATATACGCCTTTAAAATGAGCACTTTTGATTTTACATGTTCGTGTCCCATAGACTTTAACGGTGTTCGTGTGTTCCCCAAATTTTTTGCCTGTTCGGTATGTTCTGGTGCGAACAGAACCGGGGGGGTGTTCGGCTCATCCTTATATCACACTGGCCAGCAGACAACAGATTAACTTGAATAATGTTAAGCCTCGTACACACAATCGGATTTTCCGACGGGAAATGTGTGATGACAGGCTGTTGGTGGAAAATCCAACCGTGTGTATGCTCCACCGGACAATTGTCGGATTTTCCGTGGACAAATGTTGGATAGCAGGTTTTAAAATTTTCCGCGGACAAATGTCTGTTGTCGGATTTTCCGAGCATGTGTACACAAGTCCATTGGACAAAAGTCCAAAGTACAAACACGCATTCTTGGAAGCAAGGACGAGCCAGAACCGGTCTGTTTTGTAAACTAGCGCTCGTAATAATGAATTAACATTCGTGACGTGGCAAATTATGAAATCTCGAAATGCAGCGCACATTCTCTTCTTCTTTAATGGGATAATAATGAAGCTGCTTTGCTGTGATACTGATGGAGTTATTGCAAACTAATTTTCAAAGGCTTTTTTTTTCTAGTGATATCAAGAATAATATTATTTATTTTTAATTTTTTGGGGGGCAAGTTACCACAGCACCAATATCCCGTAGTTTTTAATTTCAAAGATACAACTATGTTGGTGTCTCTTATCAATTTTACATTGTATTTTTTTAAATGTAACTGCCTACTCCCAAACTGTCATTTGAAGTAAAACACATAGCCAAGTATTATTCTTCACAATTTTTTTTATTGTGCATTAAAAAAAGAAAACAAATAAAATTAGACATGCTATCTGCCAATAGAACTTAACCAAAAAGTGCATTCTATGCATCCAAAAATATAGAAAATATACCAAATCAAATCCTTATTCAACCAAAAAAATAATGTCAAAGCAATAACTCCAGGCCAATAATAAATAACACGTTATCTCCTCCGATTCCGCAACATGTCTGGTTGACAAACGGCTGTTCAGAAACTAACTGAAAAGCACAAAATGAAAATCGCAAAATGAAAAGCGTGAATCAACACTCACCAAACTTCTACTAACACAAAATTAGCAGAAGGAGCCCAAAGGGTGGTGCTAAAGAGCTGAAAAACCATGTAGTACGTCACTACGTTCATGATTGTTGGCCAACAGTTGTGTGCCGTGTGTAGGCAAGACAAGTTTGGGCCAACGCCCTTCGGACAAAAGTCCATGGTTTTGTTGGCCAACAATCCAAATTGTGTGTACAAGGCATAAGTCTCTTACTAATCCCAGGGCACCCTCTTCTGGGTCTCTAGGCACTTGCTCTGGTTCAGTTAAAATCTTCACACAAGAATAGACAGACAGGAATAGGAGTTGCTGTGATGTCCTGCTGAGACAATCCCTCTATTCCTTCCTTACAAGCAGTGGGCTAAACTCACCAGGTAGCCAAATCACATCCTTCCAGGGAGAAGGTTCTCAGTCTCACCTGATTGTGCTCAGCTGTGGCAGGGATCTATCCATCCAGTAGCAACAGCAGCAGAAGCTCAGTCTCGTTCCCATACACCTGCTTGCTTCCAGGACCATTCCCTAACAGAATTCCCTCACAGATGGCAACAGAAGTCTCTGATCAGCCCCCTGGGCAAAACAGCATAAAATAGCTACAGCAAACCACTGCTGATCACAGTGACCACACACCACTGTTCCCCCTTCAATGCAACCTTGTGGTGCTCTCTCCCAACTATTCAGCACAGAAAAATGGTTGTGGTCCCCACAGTGGCTTCCTCCCTGCATTCAGCAGGCTGGTGGCACAATAGAGCTCCCTTTCTCCAGCAGCCCAGTTCACACAATCCATGCTGTGATGCATCAGCCAATCACCGTCCTCCAGACCAGCCAAGATGGCTGCTGCGGCACTGGAGATATTCCATAGATGAGCGTTACAATTTGGTCTCCTCACAAGATGGTCGCTGCACTTCTGCAATAATGAATATTCAGTTTAATCCTGTCCACACTACAAAAGGATAATATAGCAGCAACAAAGGAAGAAGTTCCACAGCCGTTATTAAGGATGGGTTCTCTGAACAAGCGAACTATAGGGCCGTTCGACCATTTGTTCGGCCTGCCGAATGACCACAATGCACCGCACCACCGCACAGTGCAATGAAAGCCCTGATTGCCTGAAGCAATTAAAGCTTCACCCAATCAGGGCACAGAGCACTGTCAGAGCCATGATTGGACGCTGTCATGATGACTGTATCCAATCATGGCTCATTGGTCTTAATCCCGTCCCACACTATAAAAGTATTCTTTCCATAGCGCCCATTTGTAGTGTGATAGTGGCATGGAGAGAGCCAGACATGTGCAATTTATTTCATTATGAATTTGCTTTTTAATGAATTTTGACAAATTTGTTAATTCAGAAAAATATCAAAATTAACGAGAACACATTTAATGTTTCTTTCTGAATATTCATAAATTTGAATATTCGTAAATTCGTGAATTTTTAAATTTGAATATTCAAACATTCATAAATTTGAATATTCGAAAATTCATAAATTGGTAAATTTGTAAATTTGAATATTCAAAAATTCTGTAGTTGTCGTATCAGTTGTAGTTGTTCAGTTGTAGTTGTTGTTGTTTCAGTTGTAGTTGTTTCAGTTGTTGTTACTTTCAGTTGTTGTTTCAGTTTTAGTTGTTGTTATTTTCAGTTGTTGTTTCAGTAGTTGTTTTCAGTTGTAGTTGTTTTCAGTTGTTGCTGTTGTTTCAGTTGTAGTTGTTGTTTTCAGTTGTTGTTGTTGTTTCTGGTTTTGTTGTTTGTTTCAGTTATAACTTAACTATTACTAACTATTAAATTATAGGTATTGGAATTTCCTTTCAAATTTGGCTGTTAGAGAATGTAAAAAATATAAATTTATCTGAAGTTACTAATTATCCAAAATAACGAATGCTGTATCTAAACGAATGGAATGTAACAAATTAATAATAATAAATAACAATAATAATAAAAATGTTTTATTATTATTATTATTATTATTATTATTATTATTAATTCCGTTCCGTTTGTTTAGCTGTAACATTTGTTATTTCGGATAATTCGTAACTTTGGATAAATTCGTATTCGTTACGTTGACTAACAGCCAAATTTGAAAGGAAATTCCAATACCTATAATTTAATAGTTAGTTATTATTAGTTAGTTAGTTATTTTTTCAAATTTTCAGGTCTTCGTTCTTATGAGTTTTCAGATTTTCTTTCTTATTTTTGGATTTTTGAATTTTTGGATAATCGAATTTCAGAATTTTTGAATTTACGAATTTTCAATCATAACAAATGACCCGAAAAAAGAAAAAAAAATGAAACGAAAACTAACATATTTTTCGGCAGTGCCCATGTCTAGAGAGAGCTAGAGCAGGGCTCTGTTCCGTGCTATTAGACAGTTATGCCCCGTACACACGATCGCACATTGCGACAACAAAATCCATGTTTTTTTTCCGACGGATGTTGGTTCAAACTTGTCTTGCATACACATGGTCACACAAAGTTGGTCGGAAATTGCAAACGTCAATAACGCGGTGACGTACAACACGTACGACGGCACTAGAAAAGGGAAGTTCAATGCCAAGTGCGCCACCCTTTGGGCTCCTTCTGCTAATCTCCTGTTTATCTCGTGTTAGTAGAAGTTTGGTGAGAGACGATTCGCGCTTTTCAGCCTCGTGCTTTTCAGATCGTTACTGCTCTTCAGTTTGTGCTTGTGGGTTCGTATCCGTTCTTCAGTGCGAGTAGTCAGTTCGCATTTGTTTGTCAGTGCGTACTATTATTATTATAGTACGTATTTGATTCTCAGTGCATTCTTGTGCGCTAGTTTCTGATTTTCAGCTCACTCTTCTCAGGCCTTTCTGTTTGTCAGTGCTTTCTGTTAGTCCGTTCTGACCAGCCGACCGTTTTGAAGCCATGTTGCGGTTACGTACTCGTCGAAGCGTTCGTGCTATGCGGGGGCTTGGTGTTGGGGTTCTTGCTTTGACCCAAGCCCAGTCCATGAACAGGATGGGCAGGAGTTCATGGACGAAGAATCGGTTGCTCCAGCGTGACCAATTCTCTCATATGCCTTTGTTGCGTAAGATCCGTGAGAATAATCCTGATGATTTCAGGAATTATCGCCGGAAGACGGACCCCGTTTTACACCGTTTGTTGCCTTTGCTGTCCCCTTATATTAGCAGGCAGTAGGGAGGAGCTTCGAGTTCAAGTTGAACTCATGTTCGACTCGAACATTGGCTGTTCGCAAGTTCGCCGAACAGCGAACAATTTGGGGTGTTCGCGGCAAATTCGAATGCCGCAGAACTCCCTTTAAAAGTCTATGGGAGAAATCAAAAGTGCTAATTTTAAAGGCTTATATGCAAGTTATTGTCATAAAAAGTGTTTGGGGACCTGGGTCCTGCTCCAGGGGACATGGATCAATGCAAAAAAAAGTTTTAAAAATGGCCGTTTTTTCAGGAGCAGTGATTTTAATAATGCTTAAAGTCAAACAATCAAAGTGTAATATCCCTTTAAATTTCGTAGCTGGGGGGTGTCTATAGTATGCCTGTAAAGGGGCTCAGGTTTGCCATGTTTAGAACAGTCTGACAGCAAAATGACATTTCGAAGGAAAAAAGCCATTTAAAACTACTGGCGGCTATTGCATTGCCGGTCCGACAATACACATAGAAGTTCATTGATAAAAACAGCATGGGAATTCCCCAAAGGGGAACCCCGAACCAAAATAAAAAAAAAAAATTACTTGGGGGTCCCCCTAAATTCCATACCAGGCCCTTCAGGTCTGGAATGGATATTAAGGGGAACCCCTGCCAAAATTATTTTAAAAAAATGATGTGGGGGTCCCCCTAAATTCCATACCAGATCCTTCAGGTCTGGTATGGATTTTAAGGGGAACCCCGCGCCAAAAAAAAAAAAAAACGGCGTGGGGTCCCCCCAAAAATCCACACCAGACCCTTATCCGAGCACGCAACCTGGCAGGCCGCAGGAAAAGAGGGGGGATGAGAGAGCACCCCCCCTCCTGAACCGTACCAGGCCACATGCCCTCAACATTGGGAGGGTGCTTTGAGGTAGCCCCCCAAAACACCTTGTCCCCATGTTGATGAGGACAAGGGCCTCATCCCCACAACCCTGGCCAGTGGTTGTGGGGGTGTGCAGGCGGGGGGCTTATCGGAATCTGGAAGCCCCCTTTAACAAGGGGACCCCCAGATCCCGGCCCCCGATAAGCCCCCCGCCCGCAGACCCCCACAACCACCGGCCAGGGTTGTGGGGATGAGGCCCTTGTCCTCATCAACATGGGGACATGTTGATGAGGACAAAGCACCCTCCCAATGTTGAGGGCATGTGGCCTGGTACGGTTCAGGAGGGGGGGCACTCTCTCGTCCCCCCCTTTTCCTGCGGCCTGCCAGGTTGCGTGCTCGGATAAGGATCTGGTATGGATTTTTGGGGGGGCCCCACGCCGTTTTTTTTTTTTTGGCGCGGGGTTCCCCTTAAAATCCATACCAGACCTGAAGGGTCTAGTATGGAATTTAGGGGGACCCCCACGTCATTTTTTTTTTAAATTTTGGCCGGGGTTCCCCTTAATATCCATACCAGACCTGAAGGGCCTGGTATGGAATTTAGGGGGACCCCCATGTCATTTTTTTTTTAAATTTTGGTTCGGGGTTCCCCTGTGGGGAATTCCCATGCCATTTTTATCAATGAACTTCTATGTATATTGTCGGACCGGCAATGCAATAGCCGCCAGTAGTTTTAAATGGCTTTTTTCCTTCAAAATGTCATTTTGCTGTCAGACTATTCTAAACACAGGAAACATGCGCCCCTTTACAGGCATACTATAGACACCCCCCCAGCTACGAAATTTAAAGGGATATTACACTTTTATTGTTTGACTTTAAGCATTATTAAAATCACTGCTCCTGAAAAAACAGCCGTTTTTAAAACTTTTTTTTGCATTGATCCATGTCCCGTGGGGCAGGACCCAGGTCCCCAAACACTTTTTATGACAATAACTTGCATATAAGCCTTTAAAATTAGCACTTTTGATTATTCATGTTCGTGTCCCATAGACTTTAACGGTGTTCGCGTGTTCGAACGAACTTTTTTCCTGTTCGCATGTTCTGGTGCGAACCGAACAGGGGGGGTGTTCGGCTCATCCCTAGCAGGCAGTAGCAGGCAGGACACCTGCATGCGGCAAGCCATCACTCCCGAGCAGAGGAGAAGAGAAGTCTGCAGGACATCAAGTTCTCGACAGGCATCTCCCCCCAGGCTCTGGGGATCATTATTCCAGAGACCTGTTTTGCCATCATTCAGGTCCTGCAGAAGGACTATATTAGGGTAAGTTTTCTCCTTTAAGATCACTTTCTATGTATTTCATGTTTGCTAATGTATTGTATTTCATTCATCATTCCCTAATTACCATGATTGTAATATGCTGTGTAATATTTACTTTGATTTACTGCTTGTGTTTCTTTTAGCTGGCTCCTAGGTTATCCAATGGGCTTTTCTTTTTTGCCTTTTTGTTCAATAGTGCAAACATAATTTTTTTGATACATGAGGTGACAATCTTTTCTTCAGCAAAGGATTCTGTTGTGGGTCTGCTACACACACACCTTTTTTGTTGTTGTTAATGTATGTAATGCATTACTGATAAAAAATATTCATCATTTTCAGCACCATGACTGAAATTTGTGGAGTCACGAAAATGGTGTGATTGTGGCAAATTATAAAGCACTGTGGGAGTTATTTACTAATTTACTATTTATAAAGGAAATTCCACTTTGCACTCCAAGTGCACTGCAAAAGTACACTTGAAACTGCACTGAAACTGCACTTGTAGTGCAAAGTGGATTTGCCTTTAGTAAATAACCCCCATTGCCACTGTAAACACCAACTCACTACAAAAATTGCTATTGAGCATTGAAAGAAGAAGCCACGCATTGTTGAATAGAAAACATTTTACTCAAAACACATTCACATGTGCGTTAGAAAAGGGTTTTTGAACAAACCAGCATCTTTGGTGTATAACATTTATTTTTTTCTTGTTAGAAATGTCCTTTTTTTGGTTAAACAGGCATGTTTCAAACCATAACATACACAACTCAGGAACTTACAAAGTTCAACTTTTATAAAGTGAAGGCAATATCAGACATTTAGTATGTCCAAACTGTGTTGATATTGCCTTCATCAGATGGGGTGATGTGACCCCAGTAAAAGCCACATTTTGAAGATGCACACAAATTGTGATTCAAACTGGGGATTTCCCTCCTGATCCCATGCCTAATGTCAACATGTGCTAGCTCCCATCATGGGTGATCAATGGATGTGTTTTGGGGGTGCAACCCCTTCCTCTCACCTACTCAAGTTGCGAGGAAGGGGTTGAACCCACAAAAAGCGTACATTGATGGCAGATAGCACATGTTGACACACCGTGTGCATCTTCAAAATTTGGCTTTTAAAATACTTTAAAACTTGTTTTTAAAAGCAAAAATACACAATAAAATTGTACATTTTTTTGTGTCTTTTATATTCTGCCTAAAACATCAATGATGTTCTTCAATTTTTGTTGAAACATCATTGATGTTTTCCTTTATATTTTCTAAATCACGATTGCACCCCATTATCTCCCCAATGAGGATCTGGGCACTTTCACTTGTGAAATGAGATTCTTCTTCCACAACACCCACATCACCTAAAATAAAAAAAACACACCATGTATTATAAATATGCAGGTATCCATCTATTACCTGAAGCTGTGGTCTCAGACACTCACCTGTTGTGGTGACAATTTCGCCCACTTCAAAAACGTCTCCCTCCTCATCCTCTGCTTGTGGTTTTGGGATTTCCCCTTCTTTAGGAGGTGTGGGGTTCGTGGTGTCCTCCGATGTCCCGAGTCTTTTCTCCCCTATGTGAATAAAAAATAGGTATACTTAGCACACAGATATTTGAGGGCAGAAATAGCAATGTGAAACATTGCTTGGAAGTGTTGTACAATTATCTGTTTTGGCAGAGTTCCAAGCTTAAGAAATGTTTTGTTCCTTTCTAAAGCTGGAATGCTTTCCTTTTTTGTACAATTTTCACACATGGAGATACCCCTAGTATCCACTGGAGCACCTGTGTGGGACATCCTAAAAAGTTTGTTCTGGTGTCCCACACTAGTGCTCCTGCGTCCAGATGGGTAAACAGATGCTGAGTGTCCTCTCCTTACACTGAATCAATTTTCCATTTCATTCTAGTTACAAACCCATCTAGACAACAAATTTATTTTAATACAAATAGGCATGAACAAATGTAGTTAACCTGCACCTGCCAAAAACATCATATTACTGAGTAAACAAACAATGTTTCCTATGACCAATTACTGAGCCCATGAACATGAAAGTTGCTATTTTAAACTGTACAACAGTAAAGAAAAGCACATGGAGAAGCATGCAAGTAATAATAATAATAGGAACACATGACAACTACTTTCTTCTTTGAAGAACTCTCTTGATTCTTCTGTACTGATCCTGCTCCCTCAATTTGAGGTCTGACCATTGTTTCCTCAGTTGATCCTTTTATCGTCGTACCCGCAAAATTCCTGTGCAGACTTCTCACAACTTTAGTCATGATCTTGGCCTTTCACACATTTGGGTTTAGGTACGGTTCATACTTCCCATCATAGTCGGCCCTCTTCAAGATGTCCACCATCTCCACCATCTCTTCCTTGTCAAAAGAAGTTTATTGAGTATACAATATTATAAAGATACATAAAGTAAGTTTACAAGGATCTATAAAGTAAGCTCATTGTTTTACAGTAAGGTTTATATAGGTAAATATCATGAAATTTCAAATATTGGGTTCACGTAAACCTAAACATTGGGTTCACGTAAACCTAAATTAAAGATATATATCATTTCCTTAGTTACTTTTGTAGGTATTTAAATGATTTATACCTACTATACATATTGTTTACAGGTAGAGTGTATATAGGTCAAATAAATTCTGATAATGAGCTTTAATCGTAAGGTGGAGAAAAGGAAAGAGAAAGAAGAAAAAGGGTAGAAAGGCAGAGGTATGGTCCACAAGGTTGTCCCGCTCGTCAGTTTATTATTCTTTTTAGTTCTCTTTGAAGCCTTAGAATGGGTGTCTCTGTAAGTCATTTAATCTGTTACCATGGCAACAGGACAGAGTCATTGAAATTTGACAGGAACTGTTGTTTTATCAAAGGATGCCAAAGTTTTTCAAATTTTGGAATTTGATTTTGATCGATGGCTACCATCTTAGCATGGGACATTGTATTATTCATTCTGTGAATTGTTTCTGCTAGTACCAATGTAGGAGATTTCCATGCCTTAGCCACTGTTTTTTTTGCAGCCGTTATTAGTTGGATCATAAGTTTGAATTGAGAGAGTGTTAACCATTCCGGTTTTAGATTAAGTAAAGTTATATATGGATCTGGTTGTATTATTTTTTTAAATATTTTAGATGCAATCACGAAGACTTCCTTCCAGAAGGTTTGGATTACTGGGCACGTCCACCATATGTGTAAATGTGTGCCTATTTCTGGGCATCCTCGAAAACAAAGAGCTGAGGTATTAGGTGAATATTTTGCCACTCTAGCGGGTACAAGGTACCAGCGAGTTAGGACTTTATAATTTGTCTCCAGTGCTAAGATGTTGGGTGAAGATGACTTAGATGTGAGCCATATGTTAGACCAGTCCGTGTCTTCTAAAGTTCGTCCCAGGTCCTCCTCCCACTTCTGAACGTAAGAGGGTCTATTAAGATTTACTACTCCATATAATTGATTATAAAGTGATGAAATTGTACCTTTAGCAAATGGATCTTTTGTACAGATTGATTCAAAAATGGATAATTGGGATAATGGTGTATCCCCCTTTAGGAATGGTGTATAGAAATTTTTGATTTGGAGATATCTAAATATCTCAGAGTTTGGTAGATCATATTTTTCTCTAAGCAATGGGAATGAAAGGAATGATTTAGATGCTATGAAGTCATTTCGTGTCTGAATGCCTGATGTTGTCCAAGCTTTAGAAGAATTTGGGTAGATCCATGCCGGATAAAAGGCCGGATTTCTGATAAAAGAAAGGAGAGGATTGTGTGGAGATTGTAACTGATATTTGGTTTTTAGTTTATCCCAGAGAGATAAGAAGTGTTTAGTTATGGGATTATGAATTTTAAAGCGGTCTTTAGGATCAAGCCATAACAAGTTTGATATTAATAGAGGGTCATTTTCTGAAGCCTCTATAAATACCCATAATGGGATTTCCTGTTTTGCATGGTATTTGGACAGACTGGCCAAATGTGCTGCTCTGTAGTAGTTAGTAAAATTAGGGTATCCCAGGCCTCTTTTATTTTGGGAAGATGTAGTGTGTGTGTATAGGTATACGTGGTTTAGAAGAGCCCCATATAAATGAAGTTGCTCTTTTTTGTACTATTCTCAAAAAATAGGAAGGAATTGGAATAGGGAGGACTCTGAATAGATAAAGCAATTTGGGTAGAATAGTCATTTTGATTGCATTAATCTTCCCTATCCAGGATAAAGGAAGTTGCGACCATTGTTTTATTAGATTTGTGATCTGTCTTAATACAGGAGGATAATTGGTTGAGAATAAGTCAGAATGAGATGCTGTTAAATGAATTCCAAGATATGGGATTGATTTTTCTGCCCATGTGAATGGGAGTGCAGCCCTAGCCGGGATCAATTCCATGTTTGTGAGCGAAATATTAAGCACTAGGCATTTCTTAGGATTAATCATAAGGCCGGATAGGGCTGCAAATCCATCAAGAGCTGGTATTAAGTTAGGACCAGAGACCTGTGGTGACGATAGAAAAAGTAATATATCGTCTGCAAATATACATAATTTGTGTGTAATACCTCCTACTTCAATGCCAGTTATAGTTTGGTTTGTTCTGATGTATTGGGCCATGGGTTAGAGTATAAGGGCAAATAATAAGGGAGATAATGGGCAACCCTGTCGGGTACCTCTTTCGATATTAAAGGCATCAGATTTGTATCCAGCATATTTTATATAGGCTTTGGGTTTATTATATAATGCTTTGATCCATGTTAAAAAGTGGGGTCCAAAACCCCATTTTTGTAATGAATATTGCATATATTGCCAGGATACTGTGTCAAATGCCCTCTTAATATGGAGAGATAGAAAACATAAAGGGATTTTCCGTTTTTTAGCAATATGTGCCAATAACACTGCCCTGCGTATATTATCGTCTGCCTGTCTATTTGGCATGAAGCCTACTTCATCTCTATGTATTAATTTTCCTATAGTGCTATTGAGGCATTTTGCTATTATTTTTGCTAATAATTTAATATCAAGGTTTAACAGAGAGATAGGCCGATAATTCACACAGGAAGTATCATCAGAAAGGGGTTTTGGGATCATACAAACAATTGCCATTAGTGTTTCTTGCCGAAAAGAATGTCCTTCTATAAGTTTGTTAAAAGTTTCAGTGAGAATGGGAGAGAGTATTTCTGAGAATGTTTTATAGTATAAAGCCGAGTAGCCGCCTGGGCCTGGTCTTTTGTTAAGTTTTAGGTCTTTTATGGCGTTAGCAACTTCATCTATAGTTATAGGCTCATCCAAACTGCTTTTTTGATTCTGAGACAACTCAGGTAAGGTTATTTTTGAGAAGAAGGATTCAGCCTCTGTAGGATTAAATTCATTGTTTGTCTTGTATAAAGTTGCGAGATGTGAGTGAAATTTATGGACTATTTTAACTGGATTACAAGTATAAACATTTTTTGATAATTTCAAAGGTATTGGTTTGAAAGATTTGTTAGTTGAATTTAATGCCCGAGCCAAATATGTACCTGGTTTGTTTGTATTCATGTAGAAATTGTGTTTGGAGCGTTTGAGGGATTTATCAACTGACTCAGTGAGAAATAGATCGTATTCCAATCTAGATTTTTCCAGATGAGTTTTTGTACTCTGAGATGGATTATCTTGGAATGATATGTAGGCTGCATTAAAACTGAGTTCTAGTTTTTTTGCTAGATTTTTGCGTTCCCGTTTAAATAGTGCTATTTGTCTTTGTATTGTACCACGCAAGACAGGCTTATGAGCTTCCCACAGTGTTATTGGGGAAATGTCTGTTGTATTATTAATTGATATGTATTCCTTTAAAGCTTGTTCAATGGCCATCTGATGTAGTGGGTGTTTGAGCATTATGTCCGGTAAGTACCACGTTGGGTCATGCGCTTTTGGTATGGCTGAGGCTATAGTAGTGTATACTGCATTATGGTCAGACAACGGAATCGGAATTATATCTGATGCAATAATTTCTGGTATCATTCCTATTGTTAGAAAAATATGATCTATTCTGGTGAAGGTTTGATGAGGTTGCGAGAAATAAGTGAATTTCTTTTTCATTGGGTTACTTTCTCTCCACGAATCTACCAGATTGTATTTGGAAAGAAGTTGAGAAAAAGGTAATCTAGAGGTTATTTTGGATGGTGTAAAAGGTGATTTATCTAGAAATGGGAGGAGGACCTGGTTCGAATCCCCGCACATTATCACTGTTCCTATTTTGTGTGTATTAATCACTTGTAATATATGTGAGAGGAATGGTGTAGGTTGTTTGTTAGGAGCGTAGTAGGAAATCACCGTGATTGCTGTATCCATTATATAACCCATGAGTATCAGCTATCTACCTTCTGGGTCTTTAATTTCTGATGATAAGGTGAATGGTGTGGATCGGTGAAATGCAATTAGAGTTCCCCTTTGTTTGGTACAGGCAGAAGCCGTGTAAATTTGTTGATAAAAAGGAGAAATATATTTTGGAGTAGAATCTTTGGTGAAGTGTGTTTCTTGGAGGCATACTATGTGAGCCTTCTTGTTATGGAAAGTACGGAAGGCTTTGGTCCTTTTTTGAGGGACATTTATTCCCTGAACATTCAGGGAAAGTATATTCAGTGGTGCCATGGCAACAGATCAAATAGTTTTGACTTACTTTTTGTTACGCAGAGCTGACTGCGCAGATCAACCTGTGTGGACTGAAGAGATGAAAAGATAGAAAAGAAACCAGTGAATTCTGGAGTAAAGAGTAAACAAAAAACATATGAGATTAGATGATACATTGTATAAATTATTTTTTGCAAGTAATCACAATTTACCCGTGAAAGAGAATAAATATCTCTCTCAGGGGAATAAGTGCCTTCGTCACACTCCCACATAATATGGTTGGGAGAATGAGGAGGGCTAATGGGGGTACACGGATCTTCCGCTTACAGGAGAGAAGTGCTATGTCAAAAGACATCAAAATGATGATTCATTAATTGGAGTGCAGAATATGGTTTTTGTTGAAATTATTTATTCCAGGGTGGTTGTATATGGTTAGTCTTGCCCTAGGCTAAATAATTCAGTTAGAAAGGTACTGTTAATAACTTTGGTATTGATGAAGATAGTTTGAATTATTTTGGGATTTTAACCCTTTTAGAGTAAACACTTACATATTTTATTCATATGTAACTGTTTAGATATGTTAACTCATAAAATTGAGGTTGTATTGCTTCAGATTAGAATAAACAAAAACATAGTTCTAGGAACTAGTTAGGTAATAATATATTTGTTTTAAGAAAAGAAAGAAAAGGCTTCCATTACTTCTGGATTATTGAACATATTTGTCCTAAAAAGTAATAAATCTATTGTTATTACCTGAAAATATATAACTGAACAAGAATTTCCTTATTTCACTTATATATTCTAAGGCTATATGAATCAGAAGTAATAAGAAATATAACTGGAATGTAACATGATCCCACACAGTGTGTGACTATCAGAATGCAGTTACATTCAGTTATAAATACAGGTTTTTTATAGAGAACCATCTCTTAGTATAATAAATGAAGAGATATCAGGAATTAGGATTTCAGTCCATTGAATCTTCTTGGTCCATGGATGATGTGGCATAACGGCCTCTTTTGTGAGAATGATGATTCCCATTTTGTTCTGAAATTTTCTGGGTGCTGCCTGAAGGTGAAGATGATGCCATTCTTCTGCATGTGGGAGAGTTGCTGCTTGTGGGTTCTGTCAGATTTAATTTTAAAAGGGTTTGTTGTAGTTCATCTGCTGATCTGCTTCTGTAAATTGTACCTTGGTATTTAAATCTGACTGAAAAGGGGAAGCCCCATTGATACATAATGTTGTGGCGTTGCAGTTCCATTAGTTGGGGTTTCATGGATCGTCTTTTAGTAATAGTAAGTTGGGATAGGTTAGCAAAAATTTGATAATTGTGTCCTTGAAAATTAAGTTGCTTTTTTTCTCTTGCAGCAATTAGTATTTGTTCTTTCGTTCTGTAATAATGAAATTTTGTGATTATATCACGTGGGGGTCCATCTTTCTTTTTGGCTGTGAGGGCTCTGTGTACTCTGTCCAGTTCTAAATGTTCAATAGGGATATCTGGCTTTAGTTCTTGTAATAGAGCAGTAATAGTAGATTGCAGGTCTGTCACAGTTTCAGGTATTCCCCTTATGCGCAAGTTTGAACGTCTGGCTCTATTTTCGTAATCTTCGAGCTTAGTTTGAAGTATTAAATTCTCTTCTTTTAATTGTTCCAATTCTGTTATATTTTCTTGGGTTGTAATTTCAATTTCATCCATTTTTATTTCTAAGGCTGCGGTGCGGTTTCCCAGCTCTCTTATTTCTTTGGTTAGGCTTTTTGTTATTTGGTCTGAGGTTTGTTTTAAAGCCTTATGAAGCATCTTTTCAAATTGTAATAATATTACTGGGGATGCTGAGGAGGCTTGTGGAGAAGTTTGTGAGAGGATTTGTTCTGTATCTGACTCAAATGGAGAGTCTTGCTGTGACATTTTCTGTCTGTGAGAGCGCCCTGATGCTGTATATTGTGAGGTGACTGGAGCTGCTTTAGTTGCAGTGAGTGCCTGTGAGCTCTTTGTGAGGTGATTTTTATTTCTGCCACGGCTTCCTCCCAGTACCATATTTCCTGCCCAAACTTTCACAGTTTGTTCCCTGGGGCAAAAAGGTTCAAATGGATACCTTTTGAGCCTGCAGGCTCCACTTTGTCCTTCTCTTCTCTCCTCAGCGGTGCAGAGCTCTAACAATGCATGTCTGCTCCGCTAGACTCCGCCCATCTCCCCCCTCCACCATCTCTTCAAAGGACATATTTGAGGCCTTAAATCTCCCCTGGGATAGGGACGTTCGTGGCTCCGGGCTTTCGTCATTGCTGCTCTTCTCTGCATGCACCTGCTGTTTCTCTGCCATGTTCTGTACTCACTGCACCAAAAGAGAAGGGGCGGGGAATATACTAAAAAGAACGCCAGGGGCAGGCCGAGTTTCACGCATGCGTCGTGTATATAAAGCGCAACACGCTTGTGTCGTACGTACGATTTGTGAGCAGAGGACGGAGTAGTGGAAGCGTCGATCGTTATAATGAAGGTACAATTTTAAGTTGGTGCATCAGTGGCCTATACTGCTTATAGATTGCAGAAATATAGAAAGATCTTGCGAGCCACAGATGGGTTAATGCCTACAAAACAAATCCCTGGTGATAGCCAGCTGCAAACACTAATCACGTTTCATACCCGTATAAATAGCAATAAAATGAAATAAATGCGTTTGTGCTAGAGGAATTATAATAATAAAAGTAAAAATCAGTGTATGGAAAATTAAAAAAAAAAATAAAATATATCCCAATATATCTAAAACAATATTTAGTAAATATCAATCTGTGATAAATTAATTAGTAATAAAGTAAACAAAGTGCAACGTGCATATAAAATATTAGAAATCCAAGTGCAAACTCAGGTTTAAAAGAGTGCTCACTCAAAAAGTGATTAATAAAGTTCATAAATGATGAATGCAAAGTGCACAAATACAGTGTCCATCAACAGTGATATCCATCATGCTCATCCAAGAGAGCACTGGAGCATGATATTTTTTACACTTCTTGGATGAGCATGATGGATATCACTGTTGATGGACACTGTATTTGTGCACTTTGCATTCATCATTTATGAACTTTATTAATCACTTTATGGAAAGAGTGGGCACTCTTTTAAACCTGAGTTTGCACTTGGATTACTAATATTTTATATGCACGTTGCACTTTGTTTACTTTATCACTAATTAATTTATCACAGATTGATATTTACTAAATATTGTTTTAGATATATTGGGATATATTTTATTTTTATTTTTAATTTTCCATACACTGATTTTTACTTTTATTATTATAATCCCTTAACGCAAACACATTTATTTCATTTTACTGCTTATAGATTGAGGCCTATATTGGGTCAAGATTAGAAGAGTTTCGCCTGACATTAGGGTTTGTCTTGTGTTGTGTCTTGCAGAGAAAATGGATGGGTTCAAAGACCACAGTTTTCTCCCAATATTCATTGATAAATACAGGGAGCTACACTGTCTGTGGCAGGTCAAACACTCGCATTATAATAACAAAATAAAGAGGCAGGCAGTGATGGAGAAACTGCTGGAGTTGGTGAAGCCACAGGTCCCCACGGCAGACATCACCTATTTAAAAAAAAAATTGGTAGCCTGAGGAGCACATATAATCATGAGTGTACTAAGGTCCAGAAATCCATGAGATCAGGAGCAGCAGTAGATGACATTTATGTACCCAGGTTGTGGTACTATGAGAGACTTCATTTTCTGGCAGACCAGACTGAAGTCAGGAAATCCCTCTCAACCCTTCCTTCCACGCTTCCTTCCACTCCAGCTGAGGCTTCCGACACCCAACCTGGGCCTTCCATCCAGGAAGAAGTGGAGGAGCCCAGCTTGAGCCAGGTATAGGATTGTTCAACATATTTCTTGTCATAAAATAAATCATGTGAAATAGATGTTATTATTGATCACTAATTGCTTATTTAATAAAGTGTTTTATATATCAATAGGGAGAAAAAAATATATAAAAAAATAATTGCGCTTCAAAGTGTCTAAATTATGATAAAGAAAGCAGCGATGTCTAAATGTGACACAAACACATAACATGAACAAGGAAAAAATTAGATGACTCGCGCTATGTAGATTGGTGAATGTGTGACCAGATTCACTGCACAAAAACACTAAATACAACCAGTATCAGTGAATGCATAAACCGTCTGTGTGGCAATGTATACGATCAGTGCAAATAAATAACAAAAAAATATAAATAAAAATCGTCTGTGCAATAATATATCGCAATCAGTGCACGCCCTGGGCTGAGCGGTATCATCGCGCCACCTCCCACTCTTGCTGTATATCTAACAGGACGAGCTATCTGTGGTCATCCGGCCGGTGCTACAGTCTGTTCTTCTATTTGATGATGCTGATTGTCTTATTTATATGTGAGTGTTTATGCTTTTTTCTACAATAAATTGCCATCTGATTTTACACTATGGGAGCCCTCCCTTTCTTTTCTCCTATGATGACACCACTATGCTGAGGGCTGAGCCCCCCTCCTGTGGATCCATCCATCTCCATCCAAGCACCTGACGCCCTTTCCAGTTTCCATTCCCATCTTTGCTCCATCACTGCTCCTGGGAAGTCCGGACTACTAGGATCTTAAAAAGCCCTTTTAGACCCTCTGTAACGGGAGGTCATGGGGTTCTGGTAAGCGGCCAGGCTCTTACTGTTGGTTGTGGTCCTGCACATTTGAGGTTCCATGCGGTTGAAGGACCCGTGATTGCTAATTCACTTTTTCTCGGGTTTCTTCTTTTTTGGATATTTTTTACCCTTTATAATAGTTTCTTCAATATATTTATTTTGTTTGGACTTTATTTTTGTGATTTGCGTGCACTGATTGCGATATATTATTGCACAGACAATTTTTATTTATATTCTTTTGTTATTTATTTGCACTGATCATATACATTGCCACACAGACGGTTTATGCATTCACTGATACTGGTTGTATTTAGTGTTTTTGTGCAGTGAATCTGGTCACACATTCACCAATCTACATAGCGCGAGTCATCTAATTTTTTTCTTTATATATCAATAGACAGTACTGGCCAAAAATGTAAGGGACAAGAATGAAAAATGCTGGGGTCAGAATGATAGTCTTTTCTATTTATTAAATTTCAAGTTGCAACAGTCAAGAGCTGAAAATGTGTGTGATTGATGAACAATAAACTAAAACTATGTCCCCTTTTGAGACACAGGAAAGCCTCAGCCAGGAGGAGGCTGTGGAAAGTGGCAGCCAGGAGGAGGCTGGGGAATGTGGCAGCCAGGAGTTGGCGGGGGTAAGTGGCAGCCAGGAGGTGGCCGTGCCCAGTAGGAGCCTCACAGAAACGCAGGTCCCTCCCCTCCTCCTTCCAACCAAAAGGGCCAGGAAGGGGAGTAACGTGGAGGAGGCAGCGCTCAGGCTGATTAGGGATGCTAATGAGGCCCTCAAAGCCAACCTCTCCAAGAGGCCTTTGCATGCATGACTGCATACAAAATGCAGCAAATGGAGGAGGGCCAACGCCTCTTGTGTGAGGAACTTATGGTGATCACCCAAAATAAGGGGTTGAGGGGCCAACTCACAACAAAAACCCACCTGTGTGAGTTTGATCATCCTCCTCCTCCACCTCCTGCCACACCTCCAACACCACAGCCACAGCCTGGAAGGAAGCGTGTAAGGAAGACAAAAAAGTGATGGCCTGGGTTCAGTCTGGTCTGGCAAAAGATGCAGGCTGTTGTATGACCACAGCCTGAGGACATAGATGTCATCTGCTGCTGTTCCTGATCTCTTGGAGTCCTGGACCGGATTGTGCTCACTATTATATGGACTCCTCAGGACACCAATTTTGGGTGTAAAATAGTTGATGTGTGCCCTGGGGTACAAAGGCTTCACCAATTTCAGCAGTTTCTCCAGCGTTGCCTTCCTCTTTATTTTGTTATGACCCAGAATAAATGGCTATTTTATTTTCATAAATACTTGCCTATGTGTTTTACTTCAAAAAAGACAGTTTGTTTGTGAGTAGGCAGGTACATTTCCAAAATACAAGGTCAAATTAACAAGGAACACCAACACCAAACAACCTCCTTGAGATTAAAAAATACAAGATCATAATGGTGATGTGGTAAGTTGACAAACAAAATGAAAAAAAATATTATGGAGATCGCTATAAAAAAATAAAATAAAATAGGAGATCTTGATAAAAAAAAATGTATAGTGTATATATAAACAAAAATTAGAAACATTATTATGGAGATCTGAGGAAAAAGATAAATAATAATATTCAGGCTCGGTTCACACGGGGGCGACTTGTCAGGCGACCTAGCCGCCTGACAAGTCGCCTCCTGTTCTGTACAATGGAACCGTTCTAATCGGAGCGACGCAAGTCGCTCCGACTTAGAAGAAAGGTTCCTGTACTACTTTGGGGGCGACTTGCATAGACTTCTATACAGAAGTCGTCTTGCAAGTCGCCCCGGCAGTCGTGTGCAGGTCGCCTCGGTGAGGCGACCTGCAAGTCGTGCCGCCTCTGGTGTGAACCGAGGCTTAGGAGATCACGAGAAATAATAAAGAAATCAGTTTGTCAGAACTCTGTGTGAATATGAGCAGCAAAACAACTTCATTATTCTAGCATTATAAAGAAGAAGAGAATGCGCTGCATTAAACTATTTTAAAAATTGCAGCGTGACGAATGTGCTATCTCCAGTACGAACGCTAGTTTTACCAGACCGAGCGCTTCCATCTCGTAATTTATTCTGAGCATGCGTGGCACTTTGTGCATCGGAATTGTGTACACATGATCGGAATTTACAACAACGGATTTTGTTTTCAGAAAATTTGAGAACCAGATCTCAAATTTTGTGTGACGGAAATTCCAATGGAAAATGTCCGATGGAGCCTACACACGGTCGGAATTTCTGACAAAAAGCTCCCATCAAACATTTTCTGTCGGAAAATCCGACTGTGTGTATGGGGCATTAGTGTGTTATAGTGTTCTATTCTGATTCTATTGTGGGTGTAGAATATCAGTTTAGTGTGCATCTAGGGATAGTTCAGTTTGAGTGTAGTGTGACCATTCATCTTTATGTTAGTTAGTAAGTTAGTAATGCGAGAGGAGACTGAAGGAGTGAGGTGAGGAGTAGACAGATAGATTTGGGTGTCATCAGCGTATAAGTGGTATTGGAAGCCATGCATGGTTATCAAGTGACCAAGGGAGGAGGTGTAGATAGAGAAGAGAAGGGGTCCAAGAACAGAGCCTTGGGGGGACTCCCACAGAAAGGGGCAATGGAGAGGAGGAGACAGAGTTGTAGGTGACACTGAAGGAGCGCTGTGATAAAAAGGCAGAGAACCAGGATAGAGCAGAATCTTGGAGGCCAAGGGAATGTAATTTATTGAGAAGGAGCAGGTGGTCAACAGTATAAAAGGCCACAGAGAGGTCAAGTAGTAGGTGTATGGAGTACTGGCTGTTGGTTTTAGCAGTTAGTAAATCGTTAGTGAGTTTTAGTAAAGCAGTTTCCATGGAGTGCTGCGGGCAAAAGTCAGACTGTAAGGGGTCAAGAAGGATATTTTCACTGAGGTAGGAGCTAAGACAGTTGTAGACTAAGCGTTCTAGAAGTTTAGAGGTGAATGGGAGCAATGAGATGGTTCTTAAGTTTTTCAGGTTGGTAGGGTCCAGTGAGGGCTTTTTAAGTATGGGAGTGATCTGCGCATGTTTTAGAGGGGAGGGGAAGGTGCCACTAGAGAGGGAGAGATTGAAGATGTGAGTGAGGGAGTATAGGATAGAAGAAGAGGGTGACCGTAGTAGTTGTGAGGGAACAGGATCCAAGGGACAATTGGTTAGGTGGGCATCTGAGAAAGGTTTTGTAACCTCTTCAGTAGTAGCCACTTCAAAAGAGGAGAGTGTTGAATGTGCTGTTAGGCAAGGTATGTTGGGACTTAACGCTTGTCTTGAGAGCCTTGCTGGCTCCTCCGTTTGCTGGCTCAGCTTTCTCCTGTTCATTATTTCACGCTAAGGACAGTTTTTTTTTGATAGCCATTGCCTTGGTTAGAAGAGTCTCCTAATTGTGCGCTTTTTCATCCAAGGAGCCATATTGTTTAATTCTGCCAGACATGGTTGTCCTTAGTCCAATACCAAGCTTTCTACCTAAGGTGACCATGTCATTTCATATCAGTTGGGAGACAATTCTCTCAGTCTTTCTGGCAGATGCATCAGATGATGAGTGCACCAAACACCTTTATCAGACATTACAGGCTGAATGTGGCACAGCCTCCTGAGGAAATATTTAGCTCTACGGTTATTATTGCTGCTGTTAATCATTCTGAGTAGCATTGCATTTGGAGTTTGGCTTATTTTGTATCCCCCCTTCTTAATATTGCTTGGTACATCCCATGGTAGGCTGACATGGGGAGGTCCAGGAATAAGGAAAATTGTTATCCATACATACCGTAATTTTCCTTTCCTGGATCCTCCAAATGTCAGCCAGGGATTCCCATCCGGTTTGTCTGTTGTGAGGCAGGTATTTTGCACACTGGTATAGGCCGCTCTTTATGGGCCAAGAAAAAGGTAGTCCTGGAAGGGTCAGAGAGGGTGGAGCTGACTCATGGTAGGCTGACATGGGGAGGATCCAGGAAAGGAAAATTATGGTAAGTATGGATAACAATTTTCCTTATTTTTGGGCTTTATAAATGCAATTATTGCTGCAGCAGCTTCTATACACCGTACAGATGTGCCACTTTACAGGTGGACTAAGGGGACCCCCCAGGCACTATATTGAAAGGAATTTTTCATTTCTATATATTTTCACTTTAAGCATCAATAAATCACTGCTCATTTAAAAATGAAGTTTTTAAACTTTTTTTTTTTCATTGAAACATGTCCCCCAGGGCAGTACCTGGAACCCAATAGCCATTGTATGCCCAATTACTTGCATATAAGCCTTCAAAATGGGAACTTTTGATTTTTCACATTCAGGTCCCATAGACTTCAATGGGGTTTGTTATTCAGTTCCGAACTTTCTCCATGTTCGAAAGTTCTGGTGCGAACCAAACAGGGGGTAGTTCAGCCCATCCTTAGCAGTTATCAACTACACTCCAGGTTACACTTCCTTTCCGTAATACTGTAAACTGTTTTGGGACAGAAGCTCACAGAAATTTGGGGCAGTTTACTGGGTGTGGAAAATGTGGGGTTGCTTTGCATTTTATGAATTGATATGAAGGTCAGATTGTTTGGATTTGTGTCCAGTGGCGTATCTAAGGTATGGCAGCCATGGCAAGTGCCATGGGCGCCATGGGGGGAAGGGGCGGCAAAAAGCCGCCCTCTGCATGAAAAAAAAACCCCACCTGTCCTCCCAGACTAATATAGCCACCGGCGCCGTGGTCAGCCTGCAGGATTGCGGCGCTGGTGTTTTATCAGATGGCTGTCAGGCTCGGTTTAGGCTGAGGGAGGCTCTGTCAGCAGGGAGGGGTGGGGCAGGGAGCTCCACTGACGCTCTGACCCTGCCCTGCCCTGCCCCGCCCCATGTACTCTGTATGTGCTCAGAGCACTGGCATTGCCTCTCCTGGACCACGAATATTCCCGCCCCCTACCGCCGCAAGCCCCGCCCCTACCGCCGCAAGCCCCGCCCCTACCGCGGAAAGCTCCGCCTCCGGACCTCTGAGAGGTGAGCCCGGCTGGTCAGGTAGGTCTTTCTACCTATAGACTCAGTGTTACTAAACCCTCCCTGACAATGTTCTTTATCCCCCATATAGCTGTGCATTGCTGAAAGCTTAGATTTTTAAACTGGCTACTTGGTCATCTGCTGTAGTATGTCGCATTCGCAGTCTGGTCATCTGCTGTAGTCGCATTCGCAGTCTGGTCATCTGCTGTAGTCGCATTCGCAGTCTGGTCATCTGCTGTAGTCGCATTCTGGTCATCTCCTGTAGTCACATTCGCAGTCTGGTCATTTGCTGTAGTAAGTCACATTCGCAATCTGGTCATCTGCTGTAGTCGCATTCGCAGTCTGGTCATCTGCTGTAGTCGCATTCGCAGTCTGATCATCTGCTGTAGTCGCATTCGCAGTCTGGTCATCTCTTGTAGTATGTCGCATTCGCAGTCTGGTCATCTGCTGTAGTCACATTCGCAGTCTGGTCATCTGCTGTAGTCGCATTCGCAGTCTGGTCATCTTCTGTAGTCGCATTCGCAGTCTGGTCATCTGCTGTAGTCGCATTCGCAGTCTGGTCATCTGCTGTAGTCGCATTCGCAGTCTGGTCATCTGCTGTAGTCACATTCGCAATCTGGTCATCTGCTGTAGTCGCATTCGCAGTCTGGTCATCTGCTGTAGTCGCATTCGCAGTCTGGTCATCTGCTGTAGTCGCATTCGCAGTCTGGTCATCTGCTGTAGTCGCATTCGCAGTCTGGTCATCTGCTGTAGTCACATTCGCAGTATGGTCATCTCTTGTAGTATGTCGCATTCGCAGTCTGGTCATCTGCTGTAGTCACATTCGCAGTCTGGTCATCTGCTGTAGTATGTCGCATTCGCAGTCTGGTCATCTCTTGTAGTCGCATTCGCAGTCTGGTCATCTCCTGTAGTATGTCGCATTCGCAGTCTGGTCATCTGCTGTAGTATGTCACATTCGCAATCTGGTCATCTGCTGTAGTCGCATTCGCAGTCTGGTCATCTGCTGTAGTCACATTCTGGTCATCTCCTGTAGTCACATTCGCAGTCTGGTCATCTCTTGTAGTCGCATTTGCAGTCTGGTCATCTCCTGTAGTATGTCGCATTCGCAGTCTGGTCATCTGCTGTAGTCGCATTCACAGTCTCTGGTCATCTCCTGTAGTATGTCGTATTCGCAGTCTGGTCATCTCCTGTAGTACTTCGCATTCGCAGTCTGGTCATCTGCTGTAGTCGCATTCGCAGTCTGGTCATCTTCTGTAGTCGCATTCGCAGTCTGGTCATCTGCTGTAGTATGTCACATTCGCAATCTGGTCATCTGCTGTAGTCACATTCGCAGTCTGGTCATCTCCTGTAGTATGTCGCATTCCCAGTCTGGTCATCTGCTGTAGTATGTCGCATTCGCAGTCTGGTCATCTGCTGTAGTATGTCGCATTCGCAGTCTGGTCATCTGCTGTAGTATGTCACATTCGCAATCTGGTCATCTGCTGTAGTCACATTCGCAGTCTGGTCATCTCTTGTAGTATGTCGCATTCGCAGTCTGGTCATCTGCTGTAGTCACATTCGCAGTCTGGTCATCTGCTGTAGTATGTCGCATTTGCAGTCTGGTCATCTCTTGTAGTCGCATTCGCCTTCTAGTCATCTCCTGTAGTATGTCGCATTCGCAGTCTGGTCATCTGCTGTAGTATGTCACATTCGCAATCTGGTCATCTGCTGTAGTCGCATTTGCAGTCTGGTCATCTGCTGTAGTCGCATTCGCAGTCTGGTCATCTGCTGTAGTCGCATTCTGGTCATCTCCTGTAGTCACATTCGCAGTCTGGTCATCTCTTGTAGTCGCATTCGCAGTCTGGTCATCTCCTGTAGTATATCGCATTCGCAGTCTGGTCATCTGCTGTAGTCGCATTCGCAGTCTCTGTTCATCTCCTGTAGTATGTCGCATTTGCAGTCTGGTCATCTCCTGTAGTACGTTGCATTCGCAGTCTGGTCATCTGCTGTAGTCGCATTCGCAGTCTGGTCATCTTCTGTAGTCGCATTCGCAGTCTGGTCATCTGCTGTGGTCGCATTCGCATTCTGGTCATCTGCTGTAGTCACATTCGCAGTCTGGTCATCTGCTGTAGTCGCATTCGCATTCTGGTCATCTCCTGTAGTATGACGCATTCGCATTCTGGTCATCTCCTGTAGTATGTCGCATTCGCATTCTGGTCATCTCATGTAGTATGTCGCATTTGCATTCTGGTCATCTCCTGTAGTATGTCGAATTTGCAGTCTGGTCATTTCCTGTAGTATGTCGCATTTGCATTCTGGTCATCTCCTGTAGTATGTCGCATTCACAGTCTGGTCATCTCCTGTATTCGCAGTCTGGTCATCTGCTGTAGTCACATTCGCAGTCTATTTAAAAGTAGTACCTGCTGTTGCACAAATCACTTTATTACACTTTTATTTCTGATATTTATGGCTATGCATATTAATGTAATCCATATTGAGCACCATATTTGATTGGCTGCTTGTGCTTGGCATATACACACAATCAAATAGTGCTCAATATGGATTAAATAAATAGATATCATAAAGTTTAATAAAGTGATTTGTGCAACAAGCTCCTTAAACATTCTACATTCAGTGAAAGTTCATGCAGAGCAAACTTTGCAGTACACTAACTTTCACTGAATGTAGAATGTTTAATGACCAGGGGCGAACTGATCCATTGGGCAGTTTATGTAGTACTAATTTGTTAATAGAAGGATTAAAGAGCTTGACTTGTAGTTTTGTTAGCTGTTTTTTTTTGTTTTGTTGTTTTTTTTTTGACAGGGGCGCAGTTTCAGTGCTTGCCATAGGCGCCATTTTCACTAGATACGCCTCTGTTTGTGTCTCTTACTTTAATTGTGCTGGACGTGTTATGCTGGATCATTGTTTGACAATGTGCTTATACTAGTGAGATCTCTATATCTATTATATAATGACAAACTCTAAAATACTATCTTGGAATATCTGTGAGCTCAATTCTGTGATTAAACAATCTTCGATGATCTTAAACAGTAAAAGTCACGTTATATATTGCGTCAAAATAATCACTTACAGAGTTCTAAGGTTATGGCTCAAAACAGGTTAAATATTGCTTATGCTTACCATGCTACTTATTCTAGCTCTGGGAGCGCATATTAACATACTCACATTTTTGTACTTACAAAACATAATATAATGTACACCAATGTGAAAATTTTTATCCCACTACCTTTCACCAGTGCATAGTTAGATGCAATTATGGTTGTAATGGCTGTGGCTTTACCAATAACGGGTGTTCTGATACTAGCGGGGGATTTCCCTGGATCGACAGGGAAGAGGGGCAAGAACAGCTATGTCGGTATCCTACTTGGGCAGGTACAAATACCCGGCAGTGAGGGTATTCTTATGTCACTCCAGCTTAGACATGGTATGGTCCACCAATGGTCTGCATTTGTTGGGAGAAATTATACTCACCATGAGTGATATTGGATCATTCTCCAGTGAAGGTCTGCTTCCAATTGGGCCCTTCAACTAGCACGAAACACTGGAAAATGAACTCCATGTTGCTGCAAGAGAAATGTGTCTAGATATGGTGTCTTACCGCCATTAAAAATCATTGACAGTTAAATTCTACAAAGAGTTAGATAGAACTGCAGTGGGAGGAGTTTAAGGCCACTCTTATGCCCCGTATACACGGTCGGATTTTCCGATGGAAAATGTCCGATCGGAGCGTGTTGTCGGAAATTCCGACCGTGTGTGGGCTCCATCGGACATTTTCCATCAGATTTTCTGACACACAAAGTTTGGGAGCAGGCTATAAATTTTTCCGACAACAAAATCCAATCGCGTCAATTCCGACCGTGTGTGGCCTGTTCCGACACACAAAGTGCCATGCATGCTCAGAAGAAATTCCGACATGGAACAGCTCGGTCTGGTAAACTTAGCGTTTGCAATGGATACAGCACTTTCGTCACGTTGCAATGTCAAAAATGGTTTAATACAGCGCACTCTCTTCTTCTTTATAATGTGAGAAGAATGAAGTAGTTTTGCTGCTCATATTCACACAGACTTCTCACAAACTTATTTCTTTCCTATTTATCGGGATTCCCTCAATATATTTTGATTTGTCACATCTGACAACATTATTTTGGTGTTTTTTTTTTTTTTGGGTTTTAAGGCAGATTAGTTATTTTTGGTTTGTATTTTTTTCAAGGCTGAATTTTGTTTTTTTGGATTTTTATTTGTACTCCTGAAAATTTTTGTGTGTGTTTTTTGTGTCAAGTTACCACAACACTATTGATATGTTGTTATATTTAATCTGTAGGAGATTGTTTGGTGTTATTGTCCCTTGTTAATTTCACATTGTACTTTAGAAATGTACCTGAATCGTCACCAACAAACTGTCCTTTTTGGATGAAAACACACATAGGAGAGTATAATTTTCCAAAAAAAAAACATTTATTAAGGGCTCACAACTAAACAAAGAGGGAGGCAACGCTGGAGAAACTGCAGAAATGGGTGAAGCCTTGGACCCCCAGGGCACACATCAACTATTTTCAAGCAAAATTGGTGGCCTGAGGAGTCCTTATATAAGGGAGTGCAGTCTGGTCCATCAGTCCCTGAGATCCGGAAAGCAGCAGATGACATCTGTGTCCCCAGGCTGTGGTCATACAAGAGACTGCATCTTTTGTCAGACCAGACTGAACCCAGGGCCATCACTCTCTTGTCTTCCTTCCACGCTTCCTTCCACGCGGTGGCTCTGGTGGTGGAGTTGTGGCAGCAAGAGGAGGAGGATGGTCCAACTCAATCACGTCGTTCTTGGGTGTTAGTTCCCCACTCACCCCCTTACTTAGGACTTTATAAAGCAGGTCCTCACATAGCTTGCGTTGACCCTCCTGCATGCCCTGCAGTTTTGTGGCAGCCATGCAGGCAAAGGCCTCTTCAGGAGTGGGTAAGGCTCGGAGGGACGCAGAAGCCTCCTGAATGAGCCTGAGGGCAGAATCCTGCATGGGAGTCGCCTTCCTCGCTCTTTTGTATGGAAGGCAGAGGAGAGGAACCTGCGATTCGGTCAGGCTTCGACTTGTCCCAGGCTTCTCTTGGCTGCCACTTAGCCCCACCTCCTCCTGGCTGCCACTAATCCCTGCCTACTCCTAACTGCCACATTCCTCCAACCTCCTCCTGGCTGAGGTCTTCCTGTGTATGAAAAAGGGACATAGTTTGAGTATTTTATTCATCAATCACACACAATTTTCACCTCCTGACTGTTGCAAATTGAATGTTAACAAATATAACAGACTATCCTTCTGAGCCCAGCATTTTTCATTCTTGTCCCAATTTTGGGTGCCCACTACTGTCTATTGATATGTAAAACACTTTTTTCAATCAGCAATTAGTGATCAATAATAACATCTAGTAAACATCTTTTATTTATTGACCAGAAATCTGTAGAAGAATGCTATACCTGACTCCAGCTGGGCTCCTCCACTTCTTCCTGGCTGGAAGGCCCAGGTTGGACAGCTGGGGTGGAAGGAAGAGTGGAAGGAAGAGTGGAAGGAAGGGTTGAGAGGGATTCCCTGACTTCAGTGTGGTCTGACAGAAATTGCAGTCTCTCATAGTACCACAGCCTGGGGACATAAACGTCATCTGCTGCAGCTCCGGACCTCTGGGAATCCGTGACCTTCTTTCGCTCCCTAAGATAAGTGCTCCTCAGGCCACCAATTTTGGTTTTTAAATAGGGGATGGTTGCTGTGGGGACCACTGGCTTCACCAACTCCAGCAGTTTCTCCAGCGCTGCCTGCCTCTTTTGTTTATTGTTGTAATGGGGATGTCTGACTTGCCACAGACAGGGCAGCTCCCTGTATTTGTCTATGAACAGGGGAAGGAAGTTGTGGTCATTGAAGCCATCCATTTTCTCTGCAAGACACAACACAAGACAAACCCTAATGTCAGGCCAAACTCCCCTAATCTTGTTACAATATAGGTTTCCATTTCGAAGCAGTATAGGCCCAAGTTTAGATCTTACCTTCGTTATCACGATCGGCACCTCCGATGCTCCTTCCTCCGCTCACAGATCGTACGTAATACGCACGCGTGTTACGCTTTATACACACTGCGCATGCGCGTAACTCCGCCCGCCCCTGACGTTCTTTCTAGTCTATTCCCCGCCCCTTTTCGTTCGGCGCAGTAGGGGAAGAGCACATGGCGGATACACAGCAGGTGTGTGCTAATTATAGCAACGAGGAGGAGGAGGAGGAAAGCCCGGAGCCGGAAACGTCCCGATTTAGAAGGAGATTTAAGGCCTCAAATATGTCCTTTGGGGAGATGTTGGATATGGTGGACATCCTGAAGAAGTCCGACTATGATGAGAAGTATGGACCTTACCCCAACCACAATGTCAGAAAGGCCAAGATCATGGTGAAAGTGGTCAAAAGTCTGCACCAGAATTTCGGGGTACGACGATCGAAAGATCAGCTCAGGAAGCGGTGGTCGGACCTGAAATTACGAGAACATGAGCAGTACAGAAAGATCCGGAGAGTGCTGCAAAAAATTAAGTAGTTGTCCTGTGTTCCTATTCTTTATGTTTCTTACGTTCGTGCTGCTCCATGTGCTTTTCTTACAAGTGTACATTTTTAAATGGCAACTTTCATGTTCATGGGCACGTTATTCGTTCATATCAAACATTTTTCTTTCGGCCTATAAAACACCATTGTTTAGGCCATATGCATTTGGCCACAATTTTTACGCCCTACTTGTCTGAAACTAATTTGGTTGTGTAGATGGCTTTGTTACTAGAATGAAATGCAAACTAGATTCTGTCTAAGGAGAGAACACTCAGCAGCTGTTTTCACATCTGGACACTGGAGCACTAGTGTGGGACACAAGAACACCATTTTTAGCTTGTGAAGCTTGTAACAAACAGGTAAAGTATTGAAGCTTGACAAAGGACACTCAAAATTCTACATCTTGGAACTCTGCCCAAATAGACAATTGTACCCCACTTCCAAGCAATCTTTCATATTTATAGTTTTGCCATCAAATATCTGTGTGCTAAGTATACCATTTTTGTTTTACATAGGGGAGAAAAGACCCGGAGGACACCCCTCATCCGAGGAGACCACAGACCCCCCACCTCTGGAAGAAGGGGAAATCCCCCCAACCCAAGAAGAGCAGGAGGAGGAAGAAGACGTGGTGGAACTAGTCACCACAACAGGTGAGTGTCTGCGACCACAGGCTCAGGTAAGAGATGTATGCTGGCATATTTTTGATACCTTTTTTTTTTTGGGTTTCTCTCTTTTTAGGTGATCGTGATGTTGTGGATCCACAACATCAGAAAGTGCCCAGATCCTGATCGGGGAGATCATGGGGTGTAATTTACAATTGGAAAACCTCAAGAAAAACATCAATGATGTTATTAAAAAAAATAAAAACATCATTGATGTTTTGGGGCGAGTTTAAAACCCCTCCAAATAACTTTCTTCTTTTGTGTGCTACAATGTTAAAAATGTTTTAGCGATTTTTAGAAAAGCCTAATTTGGAGGATGCACACAGTGTGTCAACAGGTGCTATCTGCCATCACGGGAGATCAATGGACGCGTTTTGGGGGTGCAACCCCTTCCTCAATAATAAAGTAGCTGTGAGGAAGGGGTTTCTCCCCCAAAACACGTCCCTTGATCCCCCGTGATGGCAGATAGCACATATTGACATTGGGAAATTTGTGTGTATCTTCAAAATTTGGCTTTTCCTAGGGTGACTTCACCCCATCTGAACGCATTATCAAACACAGTTCCTAAATACTCATGTCTGATATTGCCTTCAAATTCTAGCAAATGTGAACTTTGTAAGTTCAAGATTTGTGTATTTCTTGTTGGTTTTACACATGCCTGTTTTAGCTTAAATGGACATTTCTATTTTTGATAATGCTACCCCAAAAATTGTTATACAACAAACATGTTGGTTTGTTTTAAAAACATTCTCTAAATGCACATGTGATTGTGCTGGTATTAAAAAGATTGTTCATCAAGAATGTGTGGATTATTGTCTCAACGCTACAACACTTTTGTGGGGCTCTAATTGCTGCTTTCTGTGAAAATGGGGGGTTATTTCCTAAGGGCAAATCCTCTTTGCACTACAAGTGCAGTTTCAGTGCAGTTTCAAGTGCACTTGTAGTGCAAAGTGTCTTTGCCTTTAGTAAATAACACCCAACAGTGCTTTGTATAAGGTTACACAATCACGCCATTTTCGGGACTCACCACATTTCTGTCAGAGTCATCTAACACAAACACAAGAAGTAAATGTCAAAGATTTTCTTTTTTTTGTTTTTTTATTTGATAAAGGCTTCACAAATTTGCAGGCATATTTATGGCCCCCCTACCCGCAAAGAACTCCAGGTATCGTAACCGGACATCACGGGCACTCAGGGAGGGCAAGCCAGGACGGCCACTTTCAAGCGCCGTCAGTGTTGTTTCATGTATCATTCCGGCCTCAGGCCCAACTGAGCCAGCATAGTTGGCCGAATGTTGGCGTAAAAAGTTATGGAGAATACAGCACGCCAGGATTATATGATTAAGTTTATACTCCGCCATATGGATGGGTGTCAGAAATAGGCGGAACCGGCTGGCCAGTATTCCAAATGTGTTCTCCACCACTCTTCTGGCTCTGGCCAGCCGGTAATTAAAAACCCTCTGTTCCGGGGTGAGGGTCCTCATAGGGAATGGCCGCATAAGATGGTCCCCCAGCGCAAACGCTTCATCAGCAATGAAGACGAATGGGAGTCCTTCCACATTGTCCTCTGGAGGTGGCAAGTCCAAGCTGCCATTCTGGAGACGCCTGTAAAACTCTGTCCGGGCGATGACTCCACCATCGGACATCCGGCCATTCTTCCTCACGTCCACATACAAGAAGTCGTAATTAGCCGACACCACCGCCAACATCATAATACTATTGAACCCCTTATAGTTGAAATAGTACGACCCCGAGTTGGGCGGTGGGACGGTGTGGACGTGTTTCCCATCAATTGCCCCTCCGCAGTTAGGAAAGTCCCACCGCTGGGCAAAGTGGGAGGCCACAGTCTGCCATTCCTGTGGCGTGGAAGGAAACTGTTGAGGAAAACAAAAATAAATTAGTATTTTTGCACATAAACATGGCAAGCAGATTAGATACAAACATTCTTGGCCAACCTCCAGATAGCATTTATTAAGGGGAATTTAACAACACCAAAGTATAAGGTACACCTATCATATTCCCCCTCCCCCCCTCTCATGGGCCATTTCTAACATTATAGGGGGGGGGAATCTTGGACAGGTAACCCTCTCCACTTCATTGAGAGATGAATGCCTAAATACAGGGTATTACTTGGAACAGCCCCTCCTTAGTTACACTATTGGCAGCCCACTGGACAGGTAAGAAGTGTCATAATACAAAGATATAAATACACACTGTACACATTTAAGGACATTTGGACATTCTACTATTACCTGTCAAGATAATAATAGGATACAAAAACTTTAAACAGTACCATTTGAAAGTATACAGGCAGGCCCTTGCACTACATGCTTTGGGGAATTCATCCATACATCTGAGCACTAAAGAGATGGGTATAGTGTGTATGGGTTTGGCAAACTCAGCAGATAGAGGATTGAGGATAGATAGAGAATTGGGATCAGCTGACTTAGCAGTTGGGGGGAGGAAGGGTTACTAAAAATGATTTGGGGACACTAGAAAAAAAAAAGCCTCTGGCACTCTGCCTGAATTTAAAGCACAAATCACATTTCTAAACATTTTAGGGGTTGTTTGGGGTAAAGCACTACTATGGAGCTGACAAAATACATTGTTAAGTGACTACATGAGGTGAATATAGGGGCAGGAGAGCATGCTGGGGAGGTTATTGAAGGCCAATCTGTATGAAGGACAAAAAAAAAAATTACAGAAAAATCCAGCATGCATGAGGAGAAAGGGGACATTCACAGCATATTACAATCATGGTAATTAGGGAATGAGGAAAGAAATACAATACATTAGCAAACATTATATACAATAAAATGTGATGTTAAAGGATAAAAATCTTACCTTCATATACTCCTTCTGTAGGACCTGTATGATGGCAGAACAGGTCTCTGGGATGATGATACCCAGAGCCTGGGGGGAGATGCCTGTCGAGAACTTCAAGTCCTGCAGACTTCTCCCTGTCACCAAGTACCGCAGGGTAGCGACGAGCCTCTGCTCCGCAGTGACGGCTTGCCTCATGCAGGTATCCTGCCTGCTGATATAGGGGGTCAGCGAAGCCAGCAGACAGTGAAATACGGGGTCCGTCATCCTGAGAAAGTTCCTGAAATCATCAGGATTATTCTCACGGATCTCACGGAGCAAATGCATATGAGAGAACTGGTCACGCTGAAGCAACCAATTCTTGATCCATGAACTCCTCCCCACCCTGTTTATGGACTGGACTTGTGTCAAGGTCAGGACCCTACCACCAAGTCCCCGGACACCACGAACTCTACGAGGGGTACGTATACGCAACATGGCTAGAAAACGGTTGGCTGCTCAGAACGAAGTAACAGAACGCACTGAAGAACAGCATGGCCTGTGAAGAGCGACCTAAAAAACAGTAACGAACGAACAAGAACACAATGACTATAAGTCACGCGGAACTTGTTTGCACGCACTGAAGAGCAGATACAAACCCACAAGCACAAACTGAACCGCAGAAAGCGATCTGAAAAAATATGAATCGTCTCTCACCAAACTTTTACTAACACGAGATTAGCAAAAGGAGCCCAAAGGGTGCCGCGCTTGGTTCTGAACTGGCCTTTTCTAGTCTCGTCGGACGTAGTTGACGTCACCGCGTTGTTGGCGATCGGAAATTCTGACAACTTTGTGCGACCGTGTGTACGCAAAACAAGTTTGAGCCAACATCCGTCGGAAAAAATCCTAGGATTTTGTTGTCGGAATGTACGAACAAAGTCCGACCGTGTGTACGGGGCATTAGAGGAATATTTGCAGAAGAGGGGCAGGCTTGTGACATTGTGTTAGAAATAAGTACCAGATACAGAACCCTCATATGTTAACGATCCCTCTCTTAGCACAAACCAGTTGTAGTAGGAGTAGTCTTCATAATTATCCTCTCATGCTTTAAGTGGATTTTTAGTCCCATTTTTGGCCAGGCTCTGCTCTCTCGGTGCCACCATACTTGTGCATAAGCAGACACGTCCATGAGGCTCTGTACATACAAAGACAGGGGAGGTTTCAGACTTCCCTGATGCCAGTCTTTGCACATGCACAGGAATCCCTGCGTATGCACAGACAGCCAGGAAACTGGCACGTGTGGAATTGTGGCACAGGGCTCACTCAGGAACCTAGCACTGCAGCATACTGTGCATCCCCAAACCAAAGAAATACCCACTGCATTGCAAATCATGGCTCAATAAAAGTTGTGGAAATGGAGGAACTGATACACATAGCTCAAGACCATACACCATAATGTGGTCCTTCTGGTTGCGTTATAGATCCTCTGATGAATGAATACATGAGCATAATGCAGGCCCCTTCATGAATGGTCAGATGTTACTTTTGGCCTTTTTTTGTTTTTCCTTGGCTGGTAGTCTGCGCATCTCAGGAAGTGGCAAAACAATAGGAAGCCCCCCAGCAACCATTTCACTGTTCCCACTCCCTTATTCCCACCCAAACTGACAACCACTCCCCTTATTTTTTGTTCTCCTTTCCCTTCCTTTTTTCTTTTCTCCTTTATTTCTCCTTCTTTCAGCCCCCTTGCTTCATTCCTTTCATTTCTAGCTTTTGAATAGCAAGCTATGAAACAGATCGCACACAGAGCAAAACTGTGGGGGTTTATGGCAATGCTCTACCAGTAGGCAAGGTGGGACGTTGTAGAAAAAAAAAAACAATGTATTTTCTTTCCAGCTTTCAACGGGCCACACAGTCCCATTGCATCATTGTTTATTTGCGACTTTCATTGCATCTTCATCCTTTGACACTGTGATGACCCATTAACATATTTAATGTCCATATGTATTATTGTAAATACATAACAAAAACGGATTTGAAAAAGTGATGTTTACTGTTTATGCCAATTTTAATTTAACACTCAATAAAAACTTTATAGAAAAAAAAACATAATGAGGTCTGGCTACCAGGTAAGATGTAGACCTAGGAATGGAGGATATACAGTGGCTTGCGAAAGTATTCGGCCCCCTTGAACTTTTCAACCTTTTGCCACATTTCAGGCTTCAAACATAAAGATATAACATTTTTATTTTTTGTGAAGAATCACCAACAAGTGGGACACAATTGTGAAGTGGAACAAAATCTTTTGGATTTTTGAAACTTTTTTAACTAATAAAAAAATGAAAAGTGGGGCGTGCAAAATTATTTGGCCCCCTTGCGTTAATACTTTGTAGAGCCACCTTTTGCTGCGATTACAGCTGCAAGTCGCTTGGGGTATGTCTCTATCAGTTTTGCACATCGAGAGACTGAAATTCTTGCCCAGTCTTCCTTGCAAAACAGCTCGAGCTCAGTGAGGTTGGATGGAGAGCGTTTGTGAACAGCAGTTTTCAGCTCTTTCCACAGATTCTCGATTGGATTCAGGTCTGGACTTTGACTTGGCCATTCTAACAGTTGGATACGTTTATTTGTGAACCATTCCTTTGTAGATTTTGCTGTATGTTTGAGATCATTGTCTTGTTGGAAGATAAATCTCCGTCCCAGTTTCAGGTCTTTTGCAGACTCCAACAGGTTTTCATCCAGAATGGTCCTGTATTTGGCTGCATCCATCTTCCCCTCAATTTTAACCATCTTCCCTGTCCCTGCTGAAGAAAAGCAGGCCCAAACCATAATGCTGCCACCATGTTTGACAGTGGGGATGGTGTGTTGAGTGTGATGAGCTGTGTTGCTTTTACGCCAAACATATCGTTTTGCATTGTGGCCAAAAAGTTTGATTTTGGTTTCATCGGACCAGAGCACCTTCTTCCACATGTTTGGTGTGTCTCCCAGGTGGCTTGTGGCAAACTTTAGACAAGACTTTTTATGGATATCTTTGAGAAATGGCTTTCTTCTTGCCACTCTTCCATAAAGGCCAGATTTGTGCAGTGTACAACTGATTGTTGTCCTATGGACAGACTCTCCCACCTCAGCTGTAGTTCTCTGCAGTTCATCCAGAGTGATCATGGGCCTCTTGGCTGCATCTCTGATCAGTCTTCTCCTTGTCTGAGCTGAAAGTTTAGAGGGACAGCCAGGTCTTGGTAGATTTGCAGTGGTCTGATACTCCTTCCATTTCAAAATGATCACTTGCACAGTGCTCCTTGGGATATTTAAAGCTTGGGAAATCTTTTTGTATCCAAATCCGGCTTTAAACTTCTCCACAACAGTATTACGGACCTGCCTGGTGTGTTCCTTGGTCTTCATGATGCTCTCTGCGCTTTCAACAGAACCCTGAGACTATCACAGAGCAGGTGCATTTATACAGAGACTTGATTACACACAGGTGGATTCTATTTATCACCATCAGTCATTTAGGACAACATTGGATCATTCAGAGATCCTCGCTGAACTTCTGGAGTGAGTTTGCTGCACTGAAAGTAAAGGGGCCGAATAATTTTGCAAGCACCACTTTTCAGTTTTTAATTGCTAAAAAAGTTTAAAATATCCAATACATTTCGTTCCACTTCACAATTGTGTCCCACTTGTTGGTGATTCTTCACAAAAAATTTAAATTTTATATCTTTATGTTTGAAGCCTGAAATGTGGCCGAATACTTTCGCAAGCCACTGTATCCTACCCAAAGCTCCAAAAAGCCTCTGGGCTCCAGGACAGCGGCACTTATTAAGATTCTGAGTAAACAAATTTGTTTACTCCATATCAGGTGATGAGAAAATTAGATGACACATCCATACACCATCCACAATCTTGCCAGCCAGTGCTTGGCTCGGCGGCCAATAGGATCGCTTCCTCTCTCGGCCAAACAGGTGACGAGCCTTAGGACCCGGTTCCTGATTGACCGGGAGGAGAATCAGGAAGACAATAGCGAATCTTAACTTGCTATTGTCACAAAACTGGGTGGGCTTGGGGCGCAGTGTTCTGCGCCCCGAACCTACCTGTCAGGGCTAGGCTCAGCTCTTCCTTCTCTGAATTGGCCGCTCAGCTGTCGACTAATTGCCAGCTCCTATCTCTCCACAGTGACTCACCTGTTGATGATATCCTGCTCGTCAGTCTTGCCTATTTAAGGTGTCCAGTCCAGATGATCTCTGCCTTCTCCTTGGTCACATCTCTAGAGATGCTCTCCTGTGTTCTTGTTAAAGACTTGCTTGGCTGACATTCCTTCTGGCTCCAGATCCTGCTTGCTGTTCTACTACGCTCATCTCTGGATTATTGGAATTTTGGCTTGTCTGACTATCTGTTCCGGTTCCTGAACTCTGGCTGTTTTGACTACGTTTACTCTGTTTACCTTTTTTTAACTATTATTAAACAAGTGAGATTTAACTGTACTTCTGTCTCAGTCTGATTCATGGTTTCTGACACTACCCTTTTTTGAAGCCTATCAGAGCCTCTGGCTCTAATCACGTGCTCCTTAAAAAAAAGAAAAACCCATTGGAATCCATGAGGGATGGACGCATGAGTGCCCCTGCACCCCATATGAATGGGCTGCCACTAAATCCTATAGAGTATAAAATGGCCCTCTGAACTGAACTGTGTTTGCCATGCAAGTGCTCAATGTCTACCCTCCAGTACTTTTTTCTGAAAGACTATACAGCATGATGGTTGGCCTTGTCATACACAGCCACTTGCAAAACACTAGCCTCAGTGGATCTCATGGATCTCTATATGTCATTTTTCAAGAAGTATCTTTACTGTTGTATTGTAATCTCTTGGGTGAAAAATATGATTTTTCACTGTAAAAAAACAATATTTTCTGCTTTGACGGTTATAGCAGTGGAAGTAGCAAACAATCTTTGAAAACAGGGCTAAATTTGCATGTTTTAAAGTCATTATCTTAGCTGTAATGGAGTGCAATACTTCACCTCTGTCATGGTCTGGTTTCATTTTCCAAAATGTAGTGCATTTAAGACAGCTATAATAGTAAAATAGTAAATATTTGTTATGTCATTAAAAACGTTCAACTGATTTGTGACTAGCACACCACATGTCACATATTAAACAATGTTTGGCAAAAAAAAGTACACAGTCACCATACACATTTCTATAAGAACATTTGGCTGTGTGTTACAAAATTTCCCAATGTAAGGTGTTACTAATTGTAGCAGATGTAGTAGGTGATGGCTTTTTCTATCCAATGGGTTTGACATTAACGCATGGTCCAGTTTTTCTTCGATTGGTTGAAAAACCTTCTAGTGTAACTGCAAATACAAAAGTACATATTTATTTATTATTTTATTTAATACAGGTTGTTATATAGCGCTGAAAATGTATGCAGCGCTTTACATATACATTGTACATTCACATCAGTCTCTGCCTTCAATGAGCCTACAATCTAAGGTCCCTAACTCACATACATACACATTCTAAGTCAATTTAGGTAGGAGCCAATTAACCTGCATGTCTTTAGTACCAGCATGTCTTTAGTACCTTCCTTCGCTCTACAATACTTTGCACAGCACAGAGATTTCCATTGCTGTTCAGCTGTTTGCATATCAAGACAAACACATTTTTTCAGGATTTACTTTTTTACTCATGGTCTCTATGTCTGCTCCATTATTGGATCAGCTGATAACTATCAAGCTACATACTGAGACAATAGGACCATTCACCTTTACTCATGTCTCCTGGCACCCCCCCAGGGGTACCCGTGTCCATCTTCTCCCCCTCAGCTCCCGTGCCATACTCTGGCTGCTGCCATCCACTGGGCGGTGGCTTCACCCTGCGTCTCTTCCTCCTGATGCTTTACGGCAGCTTCCCCTGTATCTCCTCCCTCCTCCTCCTCGGCGGCCAATAGGATCACTTCTTCTCTCGGCCAAACGGGTGACAGGCCTTAAGACCCGGCTCCTGATTGGCCAGGAGGAGAATCAGAAAGACAATAGCGAATCTTAACTCGCTATTGTCACAAAACTGGGTGGGCTTGGGGCACAGTGTTCTGCGCCCCGAACCTACCTGTCAGGGCTGGGCTCAGCCCTTCCTTCTCTGAATTGGCCGCTCAGCTGTCGACTAATTGCCAGCTCCTATCTCTCCACAGTGACTCACCTGTTGATGATATCCTGCTCGTCAGTCTTGCCTATTTAAGGTGTCCAGTCCAGATGATCTCTGCCTTCTCCTTGGTCACATCTCTAGAGATGCTCTCCTGTGTTCTTGTTAAAGACTTGCTTGGCTGACATTCCTTCTGGCTCCAGATCCTGCTTGCTGTTGTACTATGCTCATCTCTGGCTTACTGGCATTTTGGCTAGTCTGACTATCTGTTCCGGTTTCCTGAACTCTGGCTGTTTTGACTACGTTTACTCTGTTTACCTTTTTTTAATTATTATTAAACAAGTGAGATTTAACTGTACTTCTGTCTCAGTCTGATTCATGGTTTCTGACACTACCCTTTTTTGAAGCCTATCAGAGCCTCTGGCTCTAATCACATGCTCCTTAAAAAAAAGAAAAACCCATTGGAATCCATGCATCCGGCGCCATGCATGTAGATTAGGGGGATGGACGCATGAGCGCCCCTGCACCCCATATGAATGGGCTGCCACTAAATCCTATCGAGTATAAAATGGCCTTCTGAACTGTATTTGCCATGCAAGTGCTCAATGTCTACCCTCCAGTTCTTTTTTCTGAAAGACTATACAGCATGATGGTTGGCCTTGTCATACACAGCCCATTGCAAAACACTAGCCTCAGTGGATCTCATAGATCTCTATATGTCATTTTTCAAGAAGTATCTTTACTGTTGTATTGTAATCTCTTGGGTGAAAAATATGATTTTTCACTGTAAAAAACATTATTTTCTGCTTTGACGGTTATAGCAGTGGAAGTAGCAAACAATCTTTGAAAACAGGGCTAAATTTGCATGTTTTAAAGTCATTATCTTAGCTGTAATGGAGTGCAATACTTCACCTCTGTCATGGTCTGGTTTCATTTTCCAAAATGTAGTGCATTTAAGACAGCTATAATAGTAAAATAGTAAATACTTGTTATGTCATTAAAAAACGTTCAACTGATTTGTGACTAGCACACCACATGTCACATATTAAACAATGTTTGGCAAAAAAAAGTACACAGTCACCATACACATTTCTATAAGAACATTTGGCTGTGTGTTACAAAATTTCCCAACCTAAGGTGTTGCTAATTGTAGTAGATGTAGTAGGTGATGGCTTTTTCTATCCAATGGGTTTGACATGGTCGCATGGTCCAGTTTTTCTTCGATTGGTTGAAAAACCTTCTAGTGTAACTGCAAATACAAAATTACATATTTATTTATTATTTTATTTAATACAGGTCGTTATATAGCGCTGAAAATGTATGCAGCGCTTTACATATACATTGTACATTCAAATCAGTCCCTGCCTTCAATGAGTCTACAATCTAAGGTCCCTAACTCACATACATACACATTCTAAGTCAATTTAGGTAGGAGCCAATTAACCTACCAGCATGTCTTTAGTACCTTCCTTCGCTCAACAATACTATGCACACCACAGAGATTTCCATTGCTGTTCAGCTGTTTGCATATCAGGACAAACACATTTTTTCAGGATTTACTTTTTTACTCGTGGTCTCTATGTCTGCTCCATTATTGGATCAGCTGATATCTATCAAGCTACATACTGAGACAATAGCACCATTCACCTTTACTCATGTTGCCTGGCACCCCCTCTGGGGGTACCCGTGTCCGTCTTCTCCCCCTCAGCTCCCGTGCCATACTCTGGCTGCTGCCGTCCATTTGGGTGTTCAGCGATGGAAACTCTGGTTTCGATCATTGATACATTTCATCCGCATCCACCCCTGATGAGCATGCAATGATCTCGTGAAACGCGCGTCGGGTTTTCTGATGCGTGCATTTGTATATACTGCATTGTATAACATTTGTATCACCTATATTTATTCTCTTCATTATGTGCAAATTCATTGGCTAAGCTAATATGCTATATTATCCATGTACGTACATTAATTTTAATAAACATTTATACTGCTATTACTCTTGTTACTCAGTGGCTAAATGTGACCACCTCATTTAAAGTCCCAGGGCGACTCTCTCTTTTTTTGCATATGTATATAGGGATGGAGGTGTATCACTGGTGACTGCAGACCTTTTATTTTTTGCTTCTTTAGTACCTGGAGGAAACCCACGCAGGCACAGGGAGAACAAGCAAACTCCAGGCAGGTTGTGCCATAGTTGGGATATCAACCAGCACACATATAACGCATGCTACACCCTATAGGGGACTGCCACTATAGTCAGAACACTGTATGCATAATTAGTCTGTCACCACCGCCACACAAGTTATGCTGTACTGAACTGGTGACCTATGTAAAAGAATAAAAAATAAATTGTGAAAAAATTAAAAAAAAATGTATTTTCTTAATTTTCCAAAAATTGTGAACAAAAAAATGACAACTTCACAAAACTCGCCATGCCTCTTACCAAATACCCTGGACTGTCTACTTTCCCAAAAGGGGTCATTTGGGGGATATTTGTATTGTCCTAGTGTTTTCGGACCTCAAGAAATGAGGTCATCAGTACATCAGGATTGGTCGATTTTCAGATATATATGTCATAATTTGTGGGCTATAACTTTCCTACAGACTAAATAATAAACACTGATTTGGGTTATTTTTGCCAAAGAAATGTAGAAGAATACATTTTGGACTAAATTTATGAAGAACAATTATTTATTTGCAAAATTTTATAACAGAAAATAAGAAAAACTAGTTTTTTCCAAATTTTCATAAAAAAAAATAAAAATAAAAACCCAGTGGTGATTAAATACCACCAGAAGAAATCTCTATTTGTGTGAAAAAAATGATAAAAATGTCATATGGGTACAAAGTTGCATGGCTGCGCAATTGTCATTTCAAAGTGCGACAGGGCTGAACGCTTACAAAGGACCTGGTCGGGGAGGGGTGAAAGTGTCCAATATTGAAGTGGTTAAAGCACTTTGATTTTACCAACCTGCATTACCCTGTGAGATTATTCATCATAGTTATCAGGGTGACTAGTATTATTGACATATCTAATTGCATCAAACATCACATTGTGGACCTGCTTTCAATATATCCTAGGCCAAAGCCCCTTCCCTCCCCTAGTGAAACTTCAATACTTATGATTGTGATCCTAAGCATAAATTAGTATACAAAATATAATTTCTTTTTTAATGAGCCTCACCTGCCATGAACATAATAAAAAAATTGAACTTTGGGGGTTGTAGCTCGGCGACCTGAGGTCACAGAGTCCCTTTTTAGGGGGTATGTAGCCTAAGTCCTACCCCACCACTGGTATATCCTAGGCCGAAGCCCCTTCCCTCCGCTAGTGAAACTTCAATACTTACCATTGTGATCCTAAGCATAAATTAGTATACAAAATATAATTTCTTTTTTAATGAGTACTAATTCAGGAATGATAGGAAAAAGGGGTAAATGGTTTCAATAACCCCTTTTTTCTCATGGGAGATTGGCAGGATGGGCAGTTTCAAGTCTCCCATTTGGGGAGCCAGCTAAGGCTCTCAGTTGGACACCTGGTGCTCACATGGCCTGGGAGAGTAGTACATGTGACTTTCCCAGGCTTTTGGGGGTACTAGGGATGAAAACTGGATGAATCAGGTCAGATCCAGTGAAATAGGGCTATATAAATGGGGTTCCATCTAGTCAGGCTTAGTCGCCTCAGAAGACAGGAGCTGTGGTGTTCTAGGAGTTTTCTCCATTGAGCAAACAGAGTCTTCTGGGGCCAGAAGATGAGCCTGATGCGGTGGCTGATCGAGCGGGCTGGCGAGGAGGGAGGCGAAGATTGGATCCGGCGATTCTTAGACCTACCTCGGGCTCCGTGTCACCGAAGCCACAACAGCCGTAGGTGGTCCAGGGAGCTCGGTGGCCGAAGTCAGGATGTCAGCGGTGGAATCCATCTTCAGCGAGCCGGCGTCGCATCCGGATGAGGAAGGCACAGAACAGAGAGAGGAAGTTCCGTGTCACAGGGTTCATGACCCTTCGGCATCAAGGAGTGGATCGGCGAAGAGAAGGCGCATCCCTCGCCGAAGACACTCCCCTTCACCACCAGCAGCCAGACGAACGGAGCGATCGGCTTCGGGAGGAGGCAGCGCATCAAGAGGTGTGGCTAGGGGCGCGGCTACAGCGTTGAATAACCCCAGAGTAAGTAGAATCTCGGCAGCAGGTTCGGCCGGAGGTGTGTCAAGCGGTGTGTCAAGAGGCGGGGCTAGGGGTGGGGCTTCAACACGGCACTCATTCATTCCTCAGCAAGAGGAATCATCATCATGGCAACAAATAGCACAGCCTGAGGTCAGTAATAGAGCTGAATTTGAATTGACTGGCAATCCAACTACAATTAGTCAAGCACACAGAGAATTTGAGGAAGAGGGCTTAATGATATCTCAGGATGGTCAGCACACACAGCTGCAAGGGAAGGGTGAGTCGGCTACTGTTCCTAGCTTCGTTAATATAGCTGAGCTTTTGGCTAAATTGGCTAAAGATATTACTTCAGCTACTAGTCAGGCTCAAGCTTTGCCAACGCAAGAAAATACTCTTATGGGAATCTGGGCGCCATCTAGTGGTTTGTTAATTAATGATCAGTCCTCAGATTCCAATACTTCATATCAATTAGCTAGATCACAGAATTTACCTGAAACATGTTTAAAAGAATCCATTGCTTGTAAAATTTCTCCGTTGGGTTATCATTTATCTATTACAGTGAAAGAAAAAATTTGGAGAGGAGAATTTTTAGATATGTTACTTCCTTCTGCTAAAGAGTTTATTAGTAAAGAAAAGAAAGAGGAGGAAGATAGAAGGAGACCAGTTACGAGGTCATTTAATAACTGGTTACAGGCTTTCTGTATTTTTTCGGGAATTATGTGTGAGAAATTTCCGGAAAAAAGCGTTGGCCTTTTTCAACATTTGGACATTGTTCTCGAGGCTTTTAAGAATTTTGGTGGCACTGCATGGTTTAATTATGATTAGGCTTTTCGCCAGAAATTGTAGGTTCATCCAACATTACATTGGGGAATGAAGGATGTGGGCCTTTGGCTCAACCTTTTTCTTCCCCAAAGGACAAGTTTTGTTAAGCAGAGCCATAATTCTCAGCCAACAAACAATTCCAATTATAGAAAAGGCATTTGTTTCAACTTCAACGATGGTCAGTGCAAATGGCCAAACTCGTGCAAATATCGACATGAGTGTGCCTTCTGCACAGGAACACATCCAATTTCAAAATGTTTCAAAAAGATGTCAGCAAATAACCAACAATCAGGGATTGTTCAAAAAAGCAACTACACTGGTGAAATGGCAAGGTATGCTCCCGTGCCTCAGAATGTTTCCAGACAAGTTGAGGGCTCAGCTGTTAATTGAAGGATTTAGAGATGGATTTTGGTTACCAGTTTTTTCGGGTAAAGGGTGTACTTTAGTTAATAATCTTAAATCTGTAGATCAATTTTCAGATGTAGTTTATACAAAGATTTTGAAAGAAATTATGGAAGGTAGGATAGCAGGTCCATTTAGTTCTCCTCCTTTCAGTAATTTCAGAATTTCCCCTTTAGGAATTGTACTGAAAAAAGAAAAAAATTCTTTTAGATTAATTCATCATTTGTCATTCCCTATGGGTCAATCTCTTAACGATCAAATTGATAATAGTCTTTCGTTGGTTACTTACGCCTCGTTTGAAGACGCTTTGTCCAAACTGAGATATTTAGGAAAAGGGGCCCTCATGGCAAAGGCTGATATTAAATCAGCATTTCACCTTCTTCCTATTAACCCAGCATGTTTTAATTCTTTAGGTTTTTTCTTTAATAATCAATTTTATTTTGACAAATTTTTACCAATAGGTTGTTCGTTGTCTTGTTTCTATTTTGAGTCTTTCATCTTTTTTAGAGCGGGTGGTTAGTGTACAGTCTGGTTCTCAATTTTTAATTGGTTCTCAATTTTTAATTCATTATCTAGATGATTTTTTATTTTTAGGTTCAGCGAATTCTTTTGATTGTTCGTTCCTATTAGACACATTTTTTAAGATTTGTAACGATTTTGGTATTCCGCTAGCTCTGGAGAAGACGGCCTGGCCTTCAACTTGTCTTGAATTTTTAGGTATTACCATTGATTCAGAATTGATGGAATTTAGGTTACCGGAAGAGAAAATAAATAAACTTACAGCTTTATTGTTGGTTATAATAAGAAAAAAGAAGGTATGTTTAAAAGATATGCAGTCTCTATTAGGCCTGTTAGCTTTCGCTTCTAGAATTATGCCAATTGGCAAAGTTTTTTCTAGAAAATTATATGTGGCCATTTCAGGATTAAAATCCCCCTTTTCTCATATTAGAATAACTCATGATATGAGAGAGGATTTATTAGTTTGGTTACAATTTCTTACACATTTTAATGGGAGATCTATATGGCAAGAGGAATTTATTTTGGTTAAAGACTTTTTTCTGTTCAATGACGCTGCTGGATCTTGTGGTTTTGCTGCAATTTGGCAAGCTCAGTGGTGCGCAGATCGTTGGAATCCCAAATGGCAACAGAAAGGTTTTTTAAAAAATATAGTTCTTTTAGAGTTGTTTCCAATAATTGTAGAGCTAGAGATTTGGGGTCCTTACTTTAAAAATAAGCGAATATTAGTTAGGACGGATAATAAAGGAGTCATGTATGCGATTAACTGTTTAACATCTAAATCTCCGCCGGTCATTGTCCTGTTGCGTTATTTGATTTTCAAATGTCTAAATTTGAACATTTGGTTAAAAGTGATTCATGTGGCAGGTAAGGACAATGACATGGCGGACTCCTTGTCTCGCTTTCAGATGGATCGATTTTTTCAGCTGTTTCCAGATGCGGACAGAATAGGAATACTGTGTCCTCCCAAACTATGGGATCTGGTTTGAGACCAATATCGGAATATATTAGAAATTCGGTTGCACCTTCGACATTGGCTGGATATCAATCGGCCTGGTTGCTTTGGCTTTCTTTTTTAAATTAGATCCGGGAACCTGCAGGTTCTTTTTCTGAAAATGTAGTACTGCTCTTTTTGAATTGTTTATTCAATAAAAGATATTTGTGGTCTTATGTGCAAAGGACCCTTTCCGGAGTTTCATTTTTTCTTAAGCTTAAGAATTTACCTTCTTGCTTGCATTATTTCTCAGTTCGTCAAGCATTGAAGGGTTATAAGAAAATTTTTTTTACATGGGACCAGCGTAAACCTATTACTCCAGATATCTTAGGTAAACTTTGTTCAATCACTAAACAGGTTTGTTTTTCTGTATTTGAGTCAATACTCTTTAAAGCAGTTTTTTCTATTACGTTTTTTGGTGCGCTTAGAGTGTCAGAATTGTTTTTTATATGGGTCAATGACATTATTATCTCTGACTCAATGTTAAGAATTTTTATTAGAAGGTTGAAAACCGACCAACTAGGTAAAGGTATTTGGATTAATTTATATGCTTGTAGTAGCTCTCCTATTTGCCCTGTTCGGTTATTGAACAAATATTATTCTATTAGACCTTTCATGTATGATAATTTTTTCATACATGAGTCTGGTTCCCCGTTAACAAAGTATCAATTCAATTGTGTGTTTAAAAGATGTTTAGAACAGTTAAATTTACAGAATTCTCACCTTACATAGCACTCTTTTAGAATTGGAGCGGCTACAGAAGAAGCTAGATTAGGGTTAGACACTAATATGATAAAGAAAGTTGGTAGATAGAAATCTGACAGTTATATATTATATATTCAACCTAATCAATCTTTTTGATTCATTTCAGGTAAATGCCGGATAATATGGATTATTGGACATTCCTTTGTGTTTTGGGCACATCGGAGAGCTAAGAATAGAGTGTATTCTAACAATTTAGGTTTGGACCCTTTGCAGTTTAGCATTTTTTGGTATGGTAAAAGAGGTATGGTTTGGGAGAATTTCATGTCTGTAAGAGGTAGGCTTCTTCAGCGTTTTCCACCTTCAGATGTATTAATTATACATCTGGGGGGGAACGATATAGGAAAACGAAAAACGTTAGACATCATTTTTGGAATTAGAGATGACTTACACAGGATACAATTGTCTTTTCCTCACACTGTTATTGTCTTTTTGGAGATTGTGCAAAGGTTGAGATGGCTTTCTCCACCTTCCATGCGACATGGGGAAAAGATTAGAAAAAGAGTGAATAGGGCAGTTGCAAAAATTTTACAGGCTTTGGGTATAATCTCATTTAGGCATGTGGAATTGGAAGGAAATATAAAAGGTCTATATAGAGAGGATGGAATTTATTTATCCGACATAGGTTTGGATATTTTTAATACAAATTTGAGTACTTGTGTTGAAATGGCCGCGGTGTGGGGTGTTGATGACAGGTGGTTTTGAATCCACCTGTCTTTTGGATAATGATGGTTTCTGATAATATTTATGTAGCCTGAGCCGTAGTGGCTAGGTTGTTTTAAGTTTATTGAGTTGGTGTTATTATAATAAATATAATATTGTCTTTAAACCAATAATAAAGCAGCCACGGCCTTATTTATCCAACACTTGTCTGAGTTTATTATTATAAGATTATAGTTATTTAGTTGTTAAGGATTCCTGCCTGCTGTTCCATGATAGGAAAAAGGGGTAAACGGTTTCACTAACCCCTTTTTCCTCATGGGAGAGCGGCAGGATGGGCAGTTTCAAGTCTCCCATTTGGGGAGCCAGCTAAGGCTCTCAGGTGGATCCCCCCAGATGAAGGCACGTATACCCTGTGCCGAAGACACGTAGGGGAGGGGCAGGACGGAGCTTTCTACACACAGACAGGCAGAGGATTGAACACCGCACGCCACAGGATTCATCTGTATTGCATGTTTTGGATAGGATGGTGCACTGATGCACCCAAGCATTGTGAGTACCCTCCTGGAGGGATTGTTTTTAGGGCTTTTCAAATAAATTCCTGGCGGTATTATGCTATGAGTCTCCTTTCTTTCATATATGTCACCATTTGAGCGAGATACAGATCATCACCAGCATACCCTGTGTGAGCCCTGGAGTGGCTCTAATGCGTGTTTTGACACTGTTTAGCTACTGTGTCACACGCTCTAAGGTGAGCGCATTATCCATTGGGGGTCACTGGAGAGCACTGCAGCATGCCTTAATGTGCACATCTCATAAGAAGAGCATGAGGAATATTTAGCACTTTTTCAAAAAAACCAGCATGAGGATTGCCTGCTATTTGTTTGGACACTATTGTGCACTTTGATTTATATACTCTTATGAATGGCTTGGACTGAGATATATTCATTTGTATGAATTGGTTTCGGACACTTTATTTATCAAGTAGCACTTATATATTTTTTTAATCATTTAAAGGATTTTTTTTTTTTCTCACATTTTTTTGCATGGTGCATGTTACCATTTTTCATATATTCAATTGTGGATTATAGTCACTTTCTTCACAGGTGTGTGACACTGTTTATAATTTATAATAATTTTTAATATTGTATAGATTTATTATATTCTTTGTTCACGTATTTATAGCCTTTAGCGCATACACATATATTTATTTATTTAAGGCTCTCAGGTGGACACCTGCTGCTCACATGGCCTGGGAGAGTAGTACATGTGACTTTCCCAGGCTTTTTGGGGTACTAGGGTTGAAAACTGGATGAATCTGGTCAGATCCAGTGAAATAGGGCTATATAAATGGGGTTCCGTCTAGTCAGGCTCAGTCGCCTCAGAAGACAGGAGCTCTGGTGTTCCCCTCCCCACTCCCTCCCAAATTTATTGTTTTTTGTCGCGGCTGTAATTATGTGGTGGTGTCACCTTTGTAAAAAAAAAAAAAAAAAAAAAAGAAAATTTTATATACAAAGGGGGACAAATCTGTTTTTGAAGTTATCTGATATTAATATATGATGTGGATAATGTTGGTTTCTGATAATATTTATGCAGCCTGAGCCGTAGTGGCTAGGTTGTTTTAAGTTTATTGAGTTGGTGTTATTATAATAAATATAATATTGTCTTTAAACCAATAATAAAGCAGCCGTGGCCTTATTTATCCAACACTTGTCTGAGTTTATTATTATAAGATTATAGTTATTTAGTTGTTAAGGATTCCTGCCTGCTGTCCCATAACATTTACAGCACCTCAGTGGAAGTACCAGTTCAAACAGTGCTACATGAAACGCATGCAAATTATAGCAGCTTTGTGATCATTAATATAGCGTGAAATGTACTTGTTAAATGCTAGCAGACACTGTAAGTACATGATTTTGACCTGGCAATAGTCTCTTGCAGTACCAGTTCAGCAGACCTCAAGTGTGAATGGAAGGAGCAGCAGAAGGAACTAATCAGTTCATGTACTGACAAGGAGGGAAAGCAAAGTGACAGAGAGATAAATTCATTGGTGTGCTACTTCTCTTTTCACTGCCACTCACAGCAGGAATTTGCAGTCAAGGGAGGCAGGTGAGAAAGAGCCTCATCTGCCATGAACATAAAAAAAAATCGAACTTTGGAGGTCGTAGCTCGGAGACCTGAGGTCACAGAGTCCCAATTTAGGGGGTATGTAGCCTAAGTCCTACCCCACCACTGGTATATCCTAGGCCAAAGCCCCTTCCCTCCCCTAGTAAAACTTCAATACTTACCATTGTGATCCTAAGCATAAATTAGTATACAAAATATAATTTCTTTTTAATGAGTACTAATTCAGGAATAACATTTACAGCACCTCAGTGGAAGTACCAGTTCAAACAGTGCTACATGACGCATGCTGAGGACAAGTAAGATTTCTGTCCGCAAAGAAGCATCATCTTTACAGGTCTTGAAATTTGATTGATTGCCCCCATGCTGCTACATAGTTTTAGCTGATTAACCACATACATATTTTTGCCAATATGTCTGGCTACTTTTTTCATTCTTTGTACTTAGTGCTTTGCTGGCTGGATAACAAAAACAGATTTAAAGAAGTGGAATAAGATCTGGCAGTGAAGGATTTAGTCCCAAATACATAGGAGAACTTACAATTTCATTTGACATTAAAGAAAATGTTTTTCCATGGACAAAATGCCTGACTTGTATTTGAAATGACACATGTGCAGCCAAAGTGTTTATTTTTTTCACTTTCTTATAAGGCCTCTTTATGTTGTGAACCTCAAGATTTGGCTTTGTGTTGTCCTTCATTCCCCCACCCACTCATTCGTAATATTTTATCTAAAAATAACATACTGAATTTCTCCAACAAGTTATGCAATCTTTAATAATGTGAAGTATTTTGGCATTTGCTTTGGCATCAGTTGGGTTAACAGTAACCTTGGTTACGGAGCAAATTAAAACCCATTTCCTAAAAAAAGTAAATCAGCCCTTTAAATTCTTTTCCTATAAAAGAACCTATTGTCCCTCCTATTTGGCTTTGTGGTTTTTAACGAGTTGTTTATATATCTGAATAGTCTGAAAAGACAGCTGTATTTTATGCATCTCTTTATGTAAGCTTTTTTCATTTCCTTTATAAATTACTTTTCCATATTTTTTTGTAATTAGGTTTTCATAGAAAAAAAAAAAAAACATGAACCATTATTACTGGGCCACCAGCAGCAACTATTTTTCTAATTTTGTCATGTGTACTGTACAAAAACTTATATGTACATGAATATTCTATTATAGGAACTGTCATTGTATGGCCTGTGTCACTGAATTCTAGGATGCCTAGCGGTCACCATTCTAGCAACCAATGAAGTAAATACAAAATACATCTATAAATGTAAATATGCACCCCCCCTCTTCCCCCATAATTTTGACATTGCTGTACTCAAACTCTGAGTTGGCCTTTATTACCTCCTGTTTTGTTATCTACAGACTAGAGGTAATTATTTTTTAATATGTCATAGCCATAACAACACATTGTAAAAGTGATGCAAATATTAAGGTGATGGATATATTAAAGGGACCATATTGCCAGAAAAGATCTCTCTTACTGTGGTGTCACACTGTTTTTTATTTATTTTAAAGCTGAACAAATTATAGCAGCTTTGTGATCATTAATATAGCGTGAAATGTACTTGTTAAATGCTAGCAGACAGTGTAAGTACATGGTTTGGACCTGGCAATAGTCTCTTGAAGTACCAGTTCAGCAGACCTCGAGTGTGAATGGAAGGAGCAGCAGAAGGAACTAATCAGTTCATGTACTGACAAGGACGGAAAGCAAAGTGACAGAGAGATAAATTCATTGGTGTGCTGCTTCTCCTTTCACTGCCACTCACAGCAGGGATGTGCAGTCAGGGGAGGCAGGTGAGGAAGAGCCTCACCTGCCATGAACGTAAAAAAAAAAATCGAACTATGGGAGTCGTAGCTCGGCGAGGTCACAGAGTCCAAATTTTAGGGGTATGTAGCCTAAGTCCTACCCCACCACTGGTAAATTTGGGGCTCCTAGGACCTATGGTTCCGGAGATACGGGGCTCCTTGTGCAGCCTGTCAGAAGCTACATACAAAGCGGCCAGTTTAACCACTTCAGCCCCGGAAGGATTTGCCCCCTTAATGATCAGGCCATTTACGGCACCGCACCCTTTAACTGACAATTGCGCAGTCATTCGACGCTGTACCCAAACAAAATTGACGTCCTTTTTTTCCCACAAATAGAGCTTTCTTTTGGTGGTATTTGATCACCTCACCAACTTTTTATTTTTTGCGCTATAAACAAAGAAAAGCGACAATTTAAAAAAAAATATATATATTTTTTACTTTTTGCTATAATAAATATACCCCCCAAAAAATAAATTTATTTATCAGTTTAGGCCAATATGTATTCTTCTACATATTGATTGGTTATAGCGTCTACAAAATAGGAGATAGATTTATGTCAGTTTTTTTTGTTTTTTTTTTGTTACTAGTGGCAGACAGATCGGACACTTTTGACACTTTTTTGGGACCATTGACATTTATACAGCAATCAGAGCTAAAAATAGCCACTGATTACTGTATAAATGTCACTGGCAGGGAAGGGGTTAACACTAGGGGCGATCAAGGGGTTAAGTGTGTCCTAGGGAGGTGTTTCTAACTGTGGGCGCAGTGTAGTGACTAGATGTAGAGAGACATCGCTGTTTCTAATCACTAGAAACAGAAGATCTTTCTCCTCTCCCTGACAGAACGGGGATCTGTCTGTTTACATTGACAGACCCCCCATTCTCTTTCTCTCAGGAGTGATCGTGGGTGCCCAGCAGACATCACCGCCGCCGGGCACGTGCATCAGCTCCTACGTCACGCGGCACGTGCTTGCTAAGGCTATTTAAAGGGCCAACCTGCCACAGTATAATGACGGCGGCTGGTCGACTAGCCGTTAAACATGAGCTGGCACACTCTGTTTGCAGCAGACTGAGAGAATGAGCTCACAGTGCCTCTCACTTTTTGTCAGAGGCACGGAGCTAAATGGACAGCTTGGAGCCTTGGATCAATTGTAAAGAACCATTAGCCCCAGCTGTCCAATAAAAATGCTGCAGTGGAGGCTCGCCTCTCACTGCAGTGTCATAGAAGGGGCATGTGTCTAAATGACAAATGCTCCCTTCCAGCCCAGCCCTCTTAAATACAAGGAAAAAACATGGGTTTATGGGTATAAGATTTACCCACAATCCCATGAGAATCTGCTGCTGTTGAAAAGGTACTGTTATAATCAAGCTAAATCATATATTATTATGCTATATGTTATAAGATAATAATTTATTATTTATATATTTACTGTGAAATTACAGGTTTGAAGTTATAACTTCAAACTTCAATAATTTGTCTGTTAAGCCACCTACTTGAGTACAGTTTTTGAAAATAGTAAATTACCTTAAAAACAATATATAAGAAATATTTTTGTAAATTACTTATGGTAATTAACCCCTTGCCACCCAGGCCAATTCTGACACTTCTCTCCTACATGTAATAATCATCATTTTTTTGCTAGAAAATTACGTAGAACCCCCACATTATATATATTGTTTAAGCAGACACCCTAGGGAATAAAATGGTGGCCGATGCAACTTTTTATGTTACACAGTATTTGCGCAGCCCTTTTTCAAATGCGTTTTATTTGGAAAAAAACAATTTCATGAATATAAAAAAAAACACCAAAGATAACCCGATTTTTTGTATAGTATGAAAGATGATGTTACGCCGAGGAAATAGATACCTAACATGTCACGCTTTAAAATTACGCACACTCGTGGAATGGCGCCAAACTTCAGTACTTAAAAATCTCCATAGGCGACGCTTTACATTTTTTTACAGATTACATGTTTAGGGTTACAGAGGAGGTCTAGTGCTAGAATTATTGCTCTCGCTCTAACGATGGCAGCTTATGTAACCTGTGTGTATCTGGTTCTGATACTAGCCAGTGCCTCACACAGCCACTGACCTCACCGCACGTCCCTGACTCACAGGCTTGGATGGGTCACGGACGGTCTAGGCTTAGAGTAAGTGAGTTGAAGTAGACTAGCTATCAGAATAAGGGCATCTAGTGGCAGAAAAGAAGTACTGCAGGGGGAGCTCTGAATTAAAAGTAAAATTGCAACAAAAGCTGCTTTCTTTTTTATCTTTTAATAGGCTGTTTATTTTTATGTTATTATTTTTGGTTGTATTTCTGCCTTAAACCGGTGGTGATTCAGCGTTGTGTGCAGTTTCTATACATTTCCCCCATATAGATCCCTCTGGGGGGGTCATTTTGTGCACACTATAATGTATACAGCATTTGATGATCCACCAAGGAATTTGTCTGAAATGTGACAGTATCATAGTGAGTTTGGGCATATCTCTCATCTTTTTTTTAGTACTTAGAAATGTGTTGGCAGTCTGGTCAAAAAACTTATGGCCATCTTCTTTTATAAATTGGGAGGCTGTCTGTGACAAAGTAGAAGATTATCTGGACACACTTCCTTTAGTTGACTGTCTTTATCAAGTACAAGTTGCAAGTCCTTGACATTTTTCCTAGGACATAGATAGATAGATCTATATATATATATATATATATATATATATATATATATATATATATATATATACACACATATATATATATATATATATATATAAATGTGTGTTATATTTTATATTTCAGGTGCATGTTACTGTGTAAGTTGCTTACTTCCCTTCTATATTTTTTTTTATTTTCAACATTGTAAAGCTAAACAAGTTCCCATCACCCGCTACCGAAATGTTTTTTTTTTAAATCCCCGTTTACTTACTTACATCTGTGGGTGCGCGATGCACCAGGTCCTACGTCTAGTTTGGAGGCCTCTCAGGTTTTGAAAGTTGTAGCGAATGGAGATTTTGTCACAACAAGAGGAGCATTTGGTTTAGGCACAGGCTGCAATGCTGAATGACTGGAAGAGGCGCAGATGAAGACCTTGTGAGAGCAGACTTTGGTGAGTGAAAAAGGGGTTTCAAAACTTTAGGCAAAAATTTAATCATAAATGGGTTGGAGGGAAGGGGTTTAGCCCAAATATAGACTTTAAAACTGAGTGTTGTAAATAGGGAGAAACACTTTAAGGGATTTGGGAATAGTTTTTCTTCTACAAGAAAAAGTAAATAGGAAAAAAAGTTTGTGTATATAAAATCTGTTTATTGACAATTTTCAAAATTGTGTTCATAACTAGGACCTTTCGTTTTTTCTTGCTGTAAAGAAAGGATTTGTCTGGATGTAGGGGTTAGTTATATTCTTACACAAATACACAGGTACCCCAGTGAAAACATATTCATCCTAGTAGGTCTGTATACACACAAGGATTATGACTCTCCAAAGTGTGCTGGAAAGGAATAATCATCTAGTGGCCATTATGCATGAAACCTGAAAGGAAATTGCACCTCCCTACTGATTTATATTACAAACAGAGCAAATCGGTTATTATTCATATGAAAGGGATTTATGATTGAAGTCCTCAGAGAACACTAGATCTGTACGTTTAAATAAGGGTTACTTATTGAGTGCTGTACTTGGAAGGATGCTAGTAAGACTGTGTATTTGAAAAGCCTATTTATAGTATAAATTATGGCCAATTATCCTCATTGTGTTTGGCCACAGAAAGAAGTGTCACAGACTATTTGGATTTAATCCAAATGGTTGAGCCACCATCACATTTGTTTTTCATAAAAAAGGAGCGCACATGATGTTAACCTCTTGCCCAAAACTTGTAAAAACTTGGTCTGCAAACCATGAATATAATAAATGATTTAAAAAACTTTAGAATCTTATTGCCACATTTAAAGATCCACCAGCCAATAAATGGCAAGCACCTTGTTAAAAGAACTTTACATATTGGGATTGTACTGGTAAATTAGTCAACAATACAAGAAAATTGTAATAAAGCCTTATGTATTTGTGTATGTTTTTAAGCTTCCTAATGCTGATGACACCTGAATGCAAACACATGAACATGAAACACTAGAATTGGATTTAAAGGGTAACTCCACTTTTGTGGGAAAAAAATAGCAAATAAACAAAGATTAATATAGCATATGGAATTGCGACACAAGTCATATTGTAATTGTTATTAAAAATTACCTTTCTTTTTCAATTATTATTATTATACAGGATTTATATAGCGCCAACAGTTTACGTAGCGCTTTACAACTTGAGGGTAGACAGTACAAATACAATACACTTTGATACAGTAGGAATCAGAGGGCCCTGCTCCTTAGAGCTTACAATCTAAGAGGGAAGGTCAAGAGATACAAGAGGTAATAACTGTGGGTGATGTGCTGATTGAGAAGATAAATGTACATTTGTTAGGTGGGGGCCAGATAGGCTTCTCTGAAGAGATGAGTTTCCAGGGATCGTCTGAAAGTGGATAAAGTAGGAGAAAATCGGACGGATTGGGGTAGAGCATTCCAGAGGATGGGGGAGGCTCTGGAAAAGTCCTGAAGGCGAGCATGGGATGAGGTGACAAGGGAGTTTGAGAGCAGGAGGTCTTGGGAGGAGCGAAGAGAACGATTAGGTTGGTAATTTGTGACTAGGTTAGAGATGTAGCTAGGGGCCAGGTTGTGGATGGCTTTGTAAGTTATAGTTAGTATCTTGAATTTAATTCGGTGACTGAGTGGCAGCCAATGGAGGGATTGGCAGAGGGGTGTAGCAGACGCTGAGCGGTTTGTGAGGTGAATGAGCCTGGCAGCAGCGTTCATGATGGACTGAAGTGGAGATAGCCTATTTAGAGGTAAACCAATGAGGAGGGAGTTGCAATAGTTGTGGCGGGAGATGACCAGGGAGTGGATTAGAAGCTTTGTGGTGACATTGGTTAGGAAGGTGCGTATCTTAGAGATGTTGCGGAGATTGAGGCGGCAAGTTTTGGATAGTGATAGAATGTGGGGTCGAAAAGGTTATTTCAGAGTCCAGGATTACACCTAGGACCTTGGCGTGGGGAGATGGGTTGATAGTTGAGCCGTTGATATTGACAGGGAAATCAGGGGAAGTGGCACCTGAGGGAGGAAATATCATGAGCTCGGTTTTGGATAGGTTGAGTTTGAGGAAGTGATGTGACATCCAGGCTGATATGTCTGCTAGTAAGTTGGTAATGCGTGAGGAGACGGAGAGAGCTGGGGGGTGGAGAGATAGATTTGGGTGTCATCAGCGTAGAGATGATATTTAAAGCCGTGGGAGGCAATCAACTGACCCAGGGAGGTGGTGTAGATTGAGAAAAGGAGAGGTCCAAGAACAGAGCCTTGGGGGACCCCAACGGAGAAAGGAAGAGGAGAGGAGGAAGTAGAGTTGTAAGTGACACTGAAGGAGCGGTGGGATAGGTAGGATGAGAACCAGCGAAGAGTACAGTCACGGAGACCAAAGGAGTGGAGTTTTTTGAGGAGGAGGGGGTGGTCCACTGTGTCAAAGGCAGCAGAGAGATCCAGGAGAAGTAGTACAGAATAGTGTCCATTGGCTTTAGTCATTAGTAGGTCATTTGAGAGTTTAAGTAGAGCAGTTTCCGTGGAGTGTTGAGGGCGAAAACTGGACTGAAGGGGATCAAGAAGTTTATTCATGGTCAGATGGTCGCTTAGTCGGTTGTAGACCAGTCTTTCAAGAAGTTTGGAGGAGAAGGAGCGTAAGGAGATGGGACGTAAGTTGTTGAGATTGGTGTTGTTGATATTGTAATTGTTATTAAAAATTACCTTTCCTTTTCAATCTGCAGCTCTGCAATTTTCTTAAAAATGCAATACAATATGGCTACCTGGAGGTGTTCTGTACACAGAATGTATACAGAACGCCCCCAGAAACATAATTTTCTGCTTGTGTGATTGGCTTACTGATTTCCCCAGAAGTCTGCACTAAGATACAAATCAGATTTCAAGCATCCCCTGCAACAAAATTGTCATTTTTTTGTGAGATACTCCCAATAGGAAATCACGTCTAAAGGGATACAGACCCTGCGATTTTCCTCATTAGAGCCCTGCAGGTGCAGCAGCTGAGTGATAATTATGAAACCACTCCCATTACATTATTTTTCCTTGCAATCCTTGCAATGTACATAGATCACCCAAAGGAGAATGTTTTTTTTTTCAAAAAAAAAAACGCGGAGTTACTCTTTAAAGAGGCACAAAAAGCCAGCACAACTGTTCAGTTTTCCAGTTTTCCAGTGTCACATGATTACATCAGTTGTAAAATATATAGTAATACAAATACAGTGCCTTGAAAAAGTATTCATACCTCTTGAGATGTTCCACATTTTGTCATGTTACAACCAAAAAGGTAAATTTATTTTATTGGGATTTTTTTTGTGATAGTTTAACACAAAGTGGCACATAATTGTGAAGTGGAAGGAAAATGATAAATGGTTTTCAACATTTTTTACAAATAAGTATCTGAAAAGTGTGGTGTGCATTATCATATTATCATATTAGCACTTTTTTTTTTTATTTACCTTTTATTTATTTTTTTTTTACTTTTAGTAAAAAAGCCCCTACCTGGACTTCATTCACCCTAGGTTCTCCCTTTGCCTCCTAAGATCTGCATGTCACATATCCCAAGGGGCAAATACTTTTATTCAGTAAAGGAGGAGGGGTCAAGTCTAGCAGTGCAGGTGGGGGGGGGGGGGGGGTGAAAATCTACTTTAGGTGATATTGGTAAATTGGAACTCAAAAAAGGAGTGATCCATATTTCATTGGCAAAGGAATTAACAATTTGTAAAACAGAAAAGATATTGTGAGAAGTTCAACTGATAAGGAAGAGGAGATTATTTTATTTGATAAAAGTGCATACCAAGTTGAGATGAATAGGATTTAATCAGTTGAAGACATATATAAAAAATGTAAAAGGGACCCAAATGAGATATAAGAGAGCATTGAAAAGTCTGATTGACAAAGTGAAAAGGCAAAAGGCATGAAATACTATCTAAAAAGAAAGCAAAATACCTGTACCCATCAATAGGGAGAATACCTTATTTATTAACTACCATAAATTCAAAAAAATAAAAATCGACCAACCTGGGAGACCTATATCTAAAAGTGGTTGTAAAGTCTTAAGGATTTTTAACTTTATGCATCGTAGGTATGAAGGTAAAAAACCTTCTGTGTGCAGCAGCCCCCCAATACCTACCTTACCTAAGTCCCATCACATTCCAGTGATGTGCACGAGAGCAGCGATGATCCCGGGTCCTTCCCACCTGATTGGCTGAGACAGCAGCAGGAGCCATTGGCTCCCACTACTGTCAATCACAGCCAGTGAGCCGATGAGGAGAAAGAGGGGGTGGGGTGGGGCCGAGCCACGCTCCATGGATGAATGCACACACAGAGCAGTGGCTCAGGAGCGAGTCTGCTCAGGTGCACTTAGCAGGAGGGAGGGGCCCAGAGTGTAGATGGAAAACCTGAGAAGAGGAGGATCGGGGTTGCTCTGTGCAAAAACACTGCACAGAGCTGGTAAGTGTGACATGTTTGTTATTTAAAAAAAAAATCTAATATTACTTTAATGTCATTTGGGAAATGCGTAGACATTTTTCATCAACCTATAGTCAACAAAACGAAAACATACCTAAAAGATACTAAACACATATTATAAAGTTTACAGGAAGTGAATTTTGAAGAAGGGATTTTTTTTCTTTTCTGTAACTGATAATGACTGTTCATCATATACCATTTAAAAAATAAAGATGCAGGGGTAGCTATTGATTTGTCACTACACATAATAAATTATTTATCTATATTACAAAAAAGGTTTATTACTGATGCATGTGTTGAGTCACAACTATTTTTGGTATGAAAATGACCTCCATAGTTAGTTAACAGGAGCTGCAATAAGAGCTAAGTTTGCATTGAGTCTAGCTAATATATTTATTTCAGAACGGGAGATAATTAAAGTGTTTGTTACCCTAAAAAAAAAAAACAGATCCTGTTACCTTAAAGCATGTTATACAGCACAGTGCTCGCACTGTGCAATTTGGCCCCTTCTATCACCTAAAATACCTGGCTGATCCTGCCTGGCTTTACCCTCCCCACTGTAAACTGGCCATGGTTTATCATGGCTGCTGAGCCCTGACACTGTGGTAATTTTATGTGCCTCCATCATCTGCAGCTCTCCTCTGACCTTCTCTGTCCCCTCCCTCTCTGTCTGCTCATCCCCTCCCCCCTGCTGCTTTTATAACTAAAATAAAAACCTCCCATCCACTCTGTAACATAACGTTATGTGCCCCTGTGCCTGTGTTATATAAAAAAGATGCAGATGTGTACCTATTTCAGAGCTTCTCCCGGCACTCACGTGACTCCTGGGCTCTCTCTCTTCCCCTCCTCCCCAGCTGACGTTCAACAAGTAAAAATGCGCAATGTGCAGATACCTCAGAGCGTAATACCCAATTGTCCAGGGGCATGGATGGAGAAAAAAGTGTATGTACATATGTGTACACTAGTAGTGTAAAGTCGCTACGTCAGCCAGGGCAGACACCAAGAAACCAAAAGTGAGTTCCAATAAGCTAAGAAAAAACAAGGAATAGGGGAAACTGAGAATATATCATAAAACAATTTATTAAAATCACAATATCCACTCACATGAAAGAAAGAGGAGTAGTATTCAGGAGCATGATTAGGGCTGAGGAGATGATGATGTGGGACTGTAGTTAGCAGCAGTTCCAGTGTGGCTGATACTCAGTTAAGTCCAGGCAGGCAGGGGTGCAGATGGCTGAGTACAACACAGTCTGATGAGATTCAGTGTTCCTGGCAGATGGTAATTGCAGTCTGGTGGAGAGGGGGAAAAAGTCAGATGCTGACAGGGGTGTCCGTGGGAGGAGGGGGGAAGGACGTCCGGACAGATGACTGAGCCATGCTGTATCTCCACAGCGTTTGCACTGTCTCTCTATGGTGTGCGGGAGAGACACGGCCGTGTGTGTGGATAGAAAGCGAGGCTTGGAGTGCAGACACAGGCCGGTGCCGAGCCGTGACGTCATCCACATGCAACGCGTTTCTGAATTAGCTGGCTATGGATAGAAGAGATAGCCGCATTCCTTTCTCAAGCATCATGAATGGAAACGAAGATAATTTGTTCTGCATTGACTTCTATTGCATGCAATACTGCATGTGGCCAGAGGTGGGGGGGTGCCGGAGAGCCTTGGAAATACTTGGGAACAGCTCAGCTGAACTTGGAATCTCTCAGAAAGGCTCGGAAACATTCGGGAATGGAGTGTTTCCTAGTGTTTCAGAGTATTTCCGAACGGCTCCGAACCATTCCGAGTGTCACCAGCGCCCCCGCACCTCTGGCCAAATGCACTACTGCACACCACATTAGTTTGAATTCTGCTTGTTTTGCGAGACAACACTCGCAAACCGAATCAGGATTTTTAAAAAAAAGTTCCTTTCAAAATGCTCGTTAACCGCATTACTCGCTAACCAAGGATCCACTGTATTGGCATCAATGAACACAGAACAGAAATGGGAATTCTTCAAAAAGACTGTATGTGAACACACTGCAAAGTATTTTCCCATGGGCAATACGTTTAAACGGATAAAAATAAAGCCTATGTAGCTCACGGCCAAAGTTTAAAAAATATATAAATAATAAGAAAAGAGCTTTAAAAAATAAAAAAATGAATTAACATGATCCTCATTTAAATGTTACAAAGAATATAACAGAATATGTAAACAGAAGAACAAGGCCGCAAAAATTAAATACAAAAGACAGATTGCAGAAGTTTGTAGGACAAACCCCCAAAAATCCTTCAAATACAGTATAATAATAGTAAAAAGGGCAGGACTGAGCATTCAGGCCCTTTACAAAAGAATCTAGAGTGGGTGACTGGGGTCAAAGAGAAGGCACATTTATTAAATACCTTCTTCAGCTCTGTGTATTCAGAAGAGCATGGGGGACATCCTGTCTATAATGGGGATGGTATTGACAGTGACACAGCTCCAAATGATCCACTATGGCTCATAATTGATAAAGTCCAGAAATATTTAGGTAGAATTAAGGTTGATAAAGCACCTGGACCAGATGGCATATACCCACAGATCCTAAAAGAATAGAACTCTGTCATTTCAAAGCCATTGTTTCTAATTTTTAGGGACTCTTTAATGACTGGAATAGTACCACTGGAATGGTGTAAGGCCAATGGGGTGCCCATATTTAAAAAGGGATCAAAGTCTTTACCAAGTAACTATAGACCTGTTAGTTTATCTTCTATGGTCGAGAAGATACTGGAGAGTTTAATAAAAGACCGCATAGATGAGTTCTTGCTGTAAAAAAGTATTTTAACCACTTCAATACCAGGCACTTAGACACCTTCCCGCCCAGGCCAATTTTCAGCTTTCAGCTCTGTCGCAATTTGAATGACAATTGCGCGGTCATGCTACACTGTACTCAAACAATTTTTTTATCTCTTTGTTCCCACAAATAGAGCTTTCTTTTGGTGGTATTTGATCACCTCTGTGGTTTTTATTTTTTGCGCAACATATAAAAAAAGACCGAAAATTTTGAAAAAAACAAGCTTTTCTTTGTTTCTGTTAAAATTTTTTGTAAATAAGTACATTTTCTTCTTCAATGATGGGCACTGATATGGCTGCACTGACGGGCACTGATACGGCGGCACTGATGGGCACCGATGAGGTGGCACTAATGAGGTGGCACTGATGAGGTAGCACTGACGGGCACTGATGATGGGCACTGATAGGTGGCACTGATGGGCACTGATAGGTGGCACTGATGGGCACTGATAGGTTGGACTGGTATGCGGCACTGATGGGCACTCATAGGTGGCACCGATGGGCACTCATAGGCGGCATTGATGGGCACTTATGGGTGGCACTGATGGGTAATTATGGGTGACACTGATAGGTGGCACAGATGAGCACTGATGGGCACTGATAGATGGGCACTGATGGGCACAAATGGGCACTGACAGGTGGCACCGATGGACACTGATGGGTGGCACTGATGACACTGATTGATGGCACTGATGCCCCTAAGGGTGGCATTGCTGGGCATCACTGCTATATAATGGTGCCAATCAGTGCCCATTTGTGGGCACTGATTGGCACAGATTGGGCACTGACTGGGCACATTGGCCACATGAGGATGGCCATGGGGTACATACCTGGCCATCCACGTGTTGCCCCCTTCCCTGGTGGTCCTAGTGGCGATCCCTGGTGGTCCAGTGTGGTCATCTGCGGGGGGGCTGTGCTGATAAACAATCAGTGCAGACCCCCCCTGTCAGGAGAGCCGCCAATCGTCTCTCCTCTACTCGCGTCTCTCAGACACGAGTGAGGAAAAGCCGATCAACGGCTCTTCCTATTGACATCGTGATCAGCCGTGATTGGACAGGGCTGATCACGTGGTAAAGAGCCTCCACCGGAGGCTCTTTACCAAGATCGGTGGAGCGGTGTGTCAGACTGACAGACCGCTACACCGATCGCCGCGATGCCCGCGGCAGCATTTTATCCTGCTGGACGTCATATGACGCCCAGTCAGGATAACTGAACCATCGCCCAGCCGTCAATCCGCTATAGGCCGGGCGGGAAGTGGTTAAAAAAGCTAATTTTTTTTCCTCAGTTTAGGCCAATATGTATTCTTCTACATATTTTTGATAATTAAAATCGCAAAAAGCGTATATTGATTGGTTTGCGCAAAAGTTATAGCGTCTACAAAATAGGGGATAGATTTATGGCATTTTTATTTTTTATTTTACTAGTAACGGCGGCAATCTGCAATTTTTATCGAGACTGCGATTACTGTATAAATGTCACTGGCAGGAAGGGTTAACACTAAGGAGCGATCAAGGGGTTAACTGTGTTCCCTAGGTGTGTGTTCTAACTGTGGGGAATGGGACTGACTATAGGAGATGAGCGATCAGTGTTCCCAGCTCGTAGGAACTCACAATCTCTCTCTCCTCTCCTCACAGAACTGGGATGCGTGTGTTTACACACACGCATCCCTGTTCTGCCTCTTGTGCCCGCGATCGCTCGTGGCCGGCAGTCATCGCGTCCGCGGGTCACAAGCATCGGCACCTATCCTGCTTAAAGGGACCAACGTATAGCTACAACAGTTCAATGGATCGTGCAGACCTGCCACAGTATAATGACGGTGGCTGGTCTGCAAGTGATTAAATAAAAATTGGGGCTATTAATTACAGCAAAAAGTACAAAATATTATGTTTTTTTTCAAAATCGGCGCTCTTTTTTTGTTTATAGCGCAAAAAATAAAGACCGCAGAGATGATCAAATACCACCAAAAGAAAGCTCTATTTGTGGGGAAAAAAGGATGTCAATTTTGTTTGGGTGCAGCGTCGCACGACCACACAATTGTCAGTTAAATCGACGCAGTGCCGTATCGCAAAAAATGGCCTGGTCATTGAGCAGCCAATTCTTCTGGGGCTGAAGTGGTTAATATATTTATAAATGATATAAGGTCTGGGATTAAAAGTACCATTTCAGTCTTTGTAGATGACACCAAGCTATGCAATGGAATAACGGCCTTACATAATGTCTCCAACTCACACGCCAACCTTAACCCACTGTTTAATTGGACAACTATGTGGCACATGAGGTTTATTGTGAACAGTATTTTAACCCTTATCAAATTAGAAAAGTGAGAAAAAATAGTGGCGCTTAAATAACAATATTTTAATCATACATAAATGCTCAGCCCAACAAAATGTGAAAACAATAAAATATTATCACCCTGTGACAAGTATAAAAATATACCGTATATGAATAAATCCTATAATGCAAAAGTCCATAAAATTAATCCAGTGAAACTTAGTGTAGTATCTTCCTTATTCATCTACCACACCAATGTGCAAAGTGATTCCATGCCCTTCAGAAAACGCACTCACCGAATTGATATGCCTCACACTCTCATGTTTGGCTGACACGCTTTAAACCACACAGAAAGGGTTAAGAAAATATCCAATATCCTGCCGCGTATATATAGGATCTCTCCACAAATAAATAATAAAAGGTGCTCCAATAGTGTGATAACGTAAAACCAGTTTAATAAAACACTCTAAAATCTTCAGCCATTACACTCACATTTAGTAAAATTCAAAGCAAGCAGAAATACCACAGCAAATCTTCCATAAACATCTAAAGTGGTGTATTGTGGTCATGACAGACCCGAGGTGTGCAGATGCTCTCTCACTCTCACCCACTCCTCAGACTCAGATCTCCACTGCCTGGTTTGGCGTATCACATCAAACGTTAGTGATGATGATGATTGCCGTACAGCCACACCCTGACATGTTTCGTCACACAGACTTAATCATGGGATTGGCTGTACGGCACGGCAACCACCCCTCTTATACCCTCACGTCAATCATGAACGGAAGTGTACATACTGTGCCTGTGCACACCTTGTGTCCCCATACCCACAATGCCCCAACTTTACATCGATTCCAAGCAGCTAAAGGAACAGTATACAAGGGTGCATCATAGGCAACAACCAATTACTCATGCTTTATACATTCCACAAGTACTTAGACATATCAGCAGCTGAGGATCGCACCGCATTTAAGGTGCACATCTCCAGATATCTGTTGATAATATCAAAACATCTAAAACTCAGATATCATAAAACACACTAAAACAATAAAACAACTATTCTGGATAAATGTCTGAAATTAAACACAAACATCAATATAATTGTCTACACGTAGTTTCCCATTTTCACAGAGAGACAAAAAATTATTATTATATAATATAATGAGAAGATTATATAGAATCAAAGTGAGATAACCAATGAAAAATTCAATAAAATAAGGATAAATGAGACAATGTTGCATTTGAAACTATTCAGTGGTAGATGGTGCGTGCGTGGGTGTTAGCGGGACTGGCGCTAACCTGATGCTGCCTGGGGCGACACAGACCCTATCTGACCCTAAAACCTAACTTATATCACCGCCGGGCGATCAGGGGGCTAAACCTTTATTAGGTATTAAACGGCGGGTGCCCTGACACTATAAAAAATAAACTAACCAGCGTCACCCGTAACACTTATACGGTGATCACTGGTAAAAGGGTTAACTAGGGGGCAATCAAGGGGTTAAAACCTTTATTAGGTAGTATATAGGGGTCCCTGACGCTATAAAATGCTGACGGCGAACCTATATATTTACCTCCCTAACTAGCGTCACCAGTGACACTAATACAGCGATCAGAAAAATGATCGCTTAGTGACACTGGCGACGGGGGGTGATCACGGGGTTAAAACTTTATTAGGGGGGGTTAGGGGGTACCCTAGACCTAAAGGGGGCTAACTCTAACTGCCCTACCACACTATCTGTCACAAACTGACACCAATGCAGTAATCAGAAAAGAAAACACTGCTTGGTGTCACTGTGACAGGGGGGGAGTGATTAGGGGGTGATCAGGGGGTGATCGGGGGATGATGGGGGGGTGATCAGGGGGTGATCGGGGGGTGATGGGGAGTGAAAAGTGTGCCTGGTGTCTTTTACTGTGATGTGTTGTGTTGTGCACTCACATCAATGTACTTCTCTCCTCTGCGCCGGAACGGAAAATATCGAGCCGAGGAGCGATGACATTACTTCCTCTGCCGCTGTTTACTATACAGCAGCAGAGGAAGAATCTCATTCATGGGGAGCGATTGCAAGGGGGTGGCCACGAATGAGTGGTCTCCCCCTCAGCCTGGATCGCTCCCCTAACGAAGCCGACCGCCTCGGGCACCAGGGGGGGCGCGATGCGCCGCCCACGGAAGGCAGATCACGTACCAGGTATGTGATTTTGCCTGCCCGTGCCATTCTGCCACAGTATATCTGTGTTAGGCGGTCGGCAAGTGGTTAACGACCACTCGGACTTCCAACCAGCTCTCCCCAACCGAACAATGTGCTGTACATCATTGTATTATACAGTACAGTATGGATTTTTCATTTGTGTTCTGTACTTATGCAAATTAAAACAACGTTATAGAGCTGGAGTTGTGTGTTTAGGCCTTTTTTTCATAATACATTACAGTACAGTAGTTAAGAATGCTTAAAATATTGATTACTTATAGCTCCTCGTTTAACAACCAATTTGTTTAACGACCTGGTTTTTGGAATGGAAGCTGGTTGTTAGGTGAGGCGTACTTGTACTTGTATTTGGAGGAGGAACTGTACATCCTTTGAATTGCACTGAAAAGCAGGAAGCAAGATCTGAATATTTAACAAGCAAATATGGTAGCCATCATGTACCTAAAAGAAATATTGACAAGAGTATACATTTTTGAAGTCTTGTTTCAAGTATCATGTTTAGAAAAAGATTACAGACACAAAAATTAAAACATTTTACAAACTTTTCCTTTGTTTGCAGCTTTTCTTTTTTTTCAGCAATACAGTTAGTACAATGGTCGCTAAGATGTTTAAACAACTGTACATAAATTCTAATTTCAGATGGGGTATTTATTAGATGTTAGAGGAATGAAAACTTGCCTACCTAATTTCCTCTACTTTATCTCATTAGGTATAACTGAGCTGAAAACATTGTTTCTTATAGAGCTGTTTTATAGTTGCAGATTTAAGTGCTTTACTTTCTTTCCAGTTCACTTGTTGCCTCTTGTATCATTCTGGATGTGATCATCAACCTGTTCTCCCGGGTACCACATATTATCAATTTAAATTGCACTTTATGATTAATATGCTGTGGACTTCTCTTGCTTACTTTAAAAGCCCCTTGAGTTCAAAAAAATAATTTTATGTTTCAAAGCAATCTCATAAAAACGGATTGGCGCTTTTGATTACATACACAGATGTTGTACTTTTTGTAAACATTTCTCTGTGTTGGTTTGAGTCTCTCTAAAGATATTTGAGATGAATAAATAATCAATATTTAATGTATGACTTGGAGTCAAGTCACTGAATTGCTACCTACTGTAAAAATTATTATAGTAAGTATATATATATATATATATATATATATATATATATATATATTGTATATACTCCACTGAAATTGAAAACCAGTGAAAAGTTTGTCTGATTTAAACTAAAATGTAATGCTTTTTTCGTATTGCAATGATGTTATCACACCTAACAACGAGCTAACAAAAGTGCCATCTACTTTCTTGGTGTTGTCATTGTTTGACTTGGATTAACCACTCAGTCTCCTGAGGGTCTGATACAGAGTACAATACTGGTGCCTGTATACTGCTTCTTCCAGGTTGATTTTCACACTATTACAGTAGGCTTCTCATTCCACCCTCATCTTTTATCTTTGTACAATTGCTGGTATTGCTTAAAATTGGCATGTTTGATTTGATTCTGTTTATCCACCAGATATAGGCAGTCCTCCGAAATCCATAACTAAGTGGATATCAAATACATAGACAGAGGGATGTCACATTCCAGCATGGGCTGATATCTGTTTTTCTTCTAAATCAACATCATACAATGGTTTGAATGTAATTTGTTGGATAGGGCAATTTGGAGTTCTTGTGAGAGCACCGGATCCCTCAAACATGTTAATTTCAATTTAGTTGATGAAGATGCCTTAGATTGGACAAATTAGGGGTCAGATCCAAAGCCAGGCCCTTGCATTGCATGTACATCATTGAGCAACTGCTAGAATCAGGAACTGATTAAAATGTGGTCTAAGTCGAACATCTTCACAAGGTTATGCCATATGAGCTAGTTTTTGCAAGGGTGCTAAAAAGTGACGGTTTCCCACTACCAGGCTGTTCGATACAGTGAAAGACAGCAGACACAGTCCATTGTCATTGATCTCGCCATGGCCAAAACCGCTCAGCATTTCTTCTCATCCGGTCTTGTCCACACTGATGTAAGCTTTGAAATCAGCTCTGCCTGCAAGATTGAATCCAGCTTGTGTTGGTGATAGTTGCAATTGTCATCCTTGGCTGAACCTGAATGGTCTCGGTTGGGGCCCAGGTGGATAGAATATGGGTCTTCACTGTGCCATTGATGGTGAGAAGTGCTTGACAATCTAATATTGGTTAAAAGGCAATTACACTTGTGGTAGCCCATCTGTTCACCACAAAGCTGACCCCAGCTTCTTATTTTTCACAGCCAAAGTAAAATAGCATCAATGTTTCATTGATAGTTGATGTTGTTGTTTTTTATTGACTAATAACAAGCTACCTCTATTAACACTTGCTTGCTTTGGGGGTAGGAATGCTTAGAATTTATGCTAAGACTGTGAGATGTTAGATCTGATATTCTAAAAGATTGGGAACTACTGAGGACAGAGTACAGACTATGCTTACAGCTATCTTGCTGACTGTCCTTTCAAAGCTGACACTGCCAGTCGCCACCGAAAGAAGTCTCTGGAGGCCCCATCAAAAAATTTCTATTGGGCTCTATGATCTTTGGTTACAACCCAAATTAGGAGATATATTGTAATAGATAACATCCTCTGCATTGTCATTGTTTTTTTTTTTTTTTTGCTTAGCCCTTGTATCCTATTTTGATTTATAAAAAACCTTCTGTTAAAGCTGACATTTTCTGTAGGTATGGCATTTTTTTTGTTACATACAGTGCAGCTTGGACCACTGTAAGTATACCTGGCCAATCTTTGTGGAAGCTGGAAATCACTGTAATAGACACAGCTCCTGCAAGGATCACTGCTTGCATCTGGGTCCCGTGCAGCTACCTTGTCAACAGAAGGGGTTTCTGGCTTGGCATGGCCACCAATTACTTGGCATTTTCTCAATGAACGCAAAGTGTTCTCTGATTAGACGAGGTGGAGAGGAGGGACTGTGATGGCACGAGTCAATATAGCATATTTGATATTGTACTTATAAACCTATTGAGGAAGTACTGTGAATTTTATTGATACTATAAAAAAGCGACAGATCACTTGCAGTAGTAGACTTTACTATGGTTAAAGAGTTACATTCCAGTAAATCAGCACTACTTTGATAACTTGGCACCATATTGTCTGTAAAACAGGAGGAGGAGACTAGAGCATCACTTCCTGGCTGAAATGAAAACATGAAATATTCATATTCAATATTTCAAGGTTAATAGACTAAAAATACTTAAATATATAGTTTTTTTATTGTCTTTTTATGGCCATAATAAAAAAAAAGTGTAATTATCCATACAGTCCCTATATGATCTACCCATATTCAGCTCAACTGGTAATAAGCATCACAAATCATACCAGAAAGGTCTGGCTGATTTTTATTTATTTAACCCTCGTACACACTAATGTTTTTTTTTTCATTCAACCCCTGGGTTGAATGAAAAAAAACCTGACAGCTCAGGTTGGAGCCACTGTACTAACAATCCAATGTTAGTACAGCAATCTCCCCTGCTGTGATACTGTGCTCTGACAGGGGGACACTTTTGGCTGAGCATGATGCCTGGGAGTCGGTCATCAAACCCTTTTTGTTCATGACCCTTGATCATGACTCGACAAGGCCGGCTGCTGTACACATGGGCCAAATGTCGGCCGGATGCTGTTGCTGCTTGACGCCCGATGCCGCCTTACATTTGGGCTGTGTGCACTAGGCTTTAGTCTGGACAATAAACACAAAAAAGTGTACAAAACATTGCCTATGGCCACTTTTGGAGAAATTTAAAAACCATACTGGGTATGGCAAAGAGTGTATTACAAAAAAGAGTATAGCAGCAGACTTTATCTTTCAAATGTGACAACAATTGTAATCTAACATGTGGTCCATAAAGCAAGCCAAAGCACAAATGCACAATAATAATAATAATAATAATAATGCACAGCATTATTTCCAATTTTGTGCTCAACTCCTTGCTAGGTCCTCACATGACATTCCTGGCCATTAGCCTTTATATTCACAAGAAAGGAATGGATTGTCCACACAAAAATGATAGTTTTCACACTTTACTGTTGTTCTTGGCAGATGGCAGTGACATGTATAACACCACATTGCCATACTGACAGAACTCTTCTGCACACATCGCCATATATAACAGCAGACCTTCTATAGCAGTCACTTAGGTGTGGATGCATAATTTTATAAGCCATCTTCCCTTTCCTCCCCTCTCTCCACACCACAGTGTTGGGACCCATCTCCCTGTATACTAGATTCTGTAACGCTGAAGCATCCTGCTCTGTCAGATGAAATTAACAAGGTGCTTTCTGTATTATACCAATCTCTCTACCCAACTAGGTACGCTCCCAGATGTCTCTATCAGTCCAAGGGTTATTATTACTCACTCAGAGGGCTCTGACTTGCCCATCAGCCCTTATGTATCCAGGTCTCAACTCCTTTCATGTCTTTCCAGAGACAGGACTGCTGCTGCAGCTGCACCTCTAATTTCTGTATACTTCTCCCAAGTGTCACTGAAAGTCCCAGGGCCATTAGTATACATGCCAGAGAACACTAGCCTGGCCTAAAAGGCCTTTTGCATCCCACTCTCAGTCCAGTTAGCCCATGTTCCCAGTCCACTTAGACCATGTTTCGTGAGACAGGATGACATGTCCATAAAGACACAAATGAGCGAGTTTGGGGATGAGGAACTTGACTGGCCTGCACAGAGTCCTGACTTCAACCCGATAGAACACCTTTGGGATGAAATAGAGTGGAGACTGTGAGCCAGCCCTGCTCGTCCAACCTCAGTGCCTGATCTCACAAATGTGCTTCTGAAACAATGGTCAAACATTCCCATAGACCAAGCATGGCCAAAGTCCGGCCTGCGTTCCAGGTTCGGATGGCCCGTCTGGTAATTTTGACATGTATATCTTTTGTGGCCCCCAATGAATCCCGGAGCACCGGGGGCCACAAAAGATATACATGCTGGCTGCCTTGGAGGGGACGGAGAGGGGGCAGGACAAGTGCCGTACATATAGGAGTATTTCCTGTTTACACGGCGGCCTCTCTAAAAGGAAGTTCCGTCTCCTGCGCTGCCATTGGATGACTGTTCTATCCATCATAGGAGGCGGGACTTTCTATTAAAGAGGCTGCCAAGAAAACAGGAGTTTCTCCTGTATGTCTGTTGGAGCTCGTCCCACCCCCTCCCTGTCTCCTCCAAAGCTGCAGATGGGCATGAATCAGGCTGCACTGATGGCAATGGTGAGTCTGCATTAATGTCAATGGGGGTGCTGCATTCAGGACAATGTGGGTGCTGCATTCATGACAATGGGGGTGCTGAATTCATGACAATGTGGGTGCTGCATTCAGGACAATGTGGGTGCTGCATTCATGGCAATGGGGGTGCTGCATTCAGGACAATGGGGGTGTTGTATTCATGACAATGGGGGTGCTGCATTCAGGACAATGTGGGTGCTGCATTCAGGACAATAGAGGTGCTGCATTTATGACAATTGGGTGCTGCAATCATGACAAAGGGGGTGCTGCATTCATGACAACAGGGGTGCTGCATTTATGACAACGGGGGTGCTGCATTCAGGACAATAGGGGTGCAGCATCCAGGACAATGGGGGTGCTGCATTCATGACAAAGGGTGCTGCATTCATGGCAACGGGGGTGCTGCATTCATGGCATTGAGGGTGCTGCATTCATGGCAATGGGGGTGCTGCATTCATGGAAATGTGGTGCTGCATTCATGGCAATGTGGGTGCTGCATTCATGGCAATGTGGGTGCTGCATTAATGACAACAGTGTTTGCTGCATTCATGGCAACGTGGGTGCTGCATTCATGACAATGCTGGGGCTGCATTCATGGCAATGGTGAGGCTGCAGATGGGCACTGATTAGGCTGCGTTGATGGGCACTGACCCTTATTTTGCTTCACAGTTCTTTATTTAAAATTTAAGATTTTTCCTGAAACTTCCCTCTTAAAGTGAAGGTGAGTGTTATAAGCCGATAAATACGGTATATCCAAATAACAAGCCCAAGCTCATCTCTTCACCACACACAGTCACAAAGACAGGAGAATTCTTGTTAGGCAGTGTATTAGTGCTCGAACTAACACACTTAGACTGAATTTTAAAGTGATTGTAAAGGTAATTTTTTTTTTTAAATAACAAACATATCATACTTACCTCCACTGTGCAGCTCGTTTTGCACAAAATGGCCCTGAACCTGCTCTCTTGGCTCCTCCCCACATCTGATAACCCCCTCGGAGAAACGCTTCCCCGAGTGGGTCACCTTGTGGGGGGTGCTCCCAAGTCCAGCATTCGGTTTCCATAGAGGCCAAATGCAGGACTCGGCCCCACCTCCCGATGCTTGCGTCATTGGATTGGATTTGCATTTGGATTGACAGCAGCGGGAGACAATGGCTGCGCTGCTATCAATCTATCCAATCAAGAGCTGAGAACCCCAGGCAGAGAGACAGCGGGTCAAGTTTGAGGGTTCAGGTAAGTAAAACGTGGGGGGCTGGGGGGGCGGTCACTGACAGGTGGTTTTTTACCTTAATGCATAGGATGCATTAAGGTGAAAAACCACAAAGGTTTACAACCCCTTAAAGGGTTCAAAGAATGTCAGGCAAAATGGTCGGCCCTTACGCATGTTCACTTCATCAAATCTGGCCTCTTTGAAAAAAGTTTGGACACCCCTGCCATAGACACACTCCTAAACCTTGTGGACAGCTTTCCCAGAAGAGTTGAAGCTGTTATAGCTGCAAAAGGTGTACCAACTCAATATTGAACCCTACAGACCAATGCCGCGTACACACGGTCGGATTTTCCGATGGGAAATGTTCGATGGGAGCTTGTTGTCGGAAATTCCGACCGTGTGTAGGCTCTATCGGATATTTTCTGTCGGAATTTCCGACAAACAAAATGTGAGATCTGAATCTCAAATTTTCTGACAACAAAATCCATTGACGTAAATTCCAATCGTGTGTACACAATTCCGACGCACAAAGTTCCATGCATGCTCGGAATCGAGCAGAAGAGCTGCAGTGGCTATTGAACTTCATTTTTCTCGGCTTGTCGTACATGTTGTACGTCACCGTGTTGTTGACGTTTGGAATTTCCGACAAGATTTGTGTGACCGTGTGTATCCAAGACAAGTTTGAGCCAACATCCATCGGAAAAAAAACATGGATTTTGTTGTCGGAATGTGCGATCGTGTGTACAGGACATTAGACTGGGATGCCATTAAAGTTCATGTGCGTGTAAAGGCAGGCACCCCAATACGTTTGGCAATATAGTGTATCTGCACCTCATAGCTCATACTTTTATTACATGTATTCTATCTAATTCACATGTGTAAAATATGTAAATATGTAGTGTAAAATATTTCCTGTGTGCTACACATATGCTAATACACGTATTCTAACTAACCCTCATAGTGTAAAATATGTTCTACGTTCCACACACTTGATAGATTCTGATATATTGTGAAGGGAGACAATCACTTCTCCGAAAGTCATATAATGCATTTGCACATCATACATTTCAAATATTTAGGAGTGCCCAGTATATTTCCCTCAGCTGTTCAGAAGAGGAAAGCAAGAGCATAAACTGAAAGCATGAGAAACAGTCAATTGCAAGTGTCATGACAGATGTTATAAAGGCCTTGGTGTTAAGTGCCTTTTTCAGGATATTAAACCAACATTACAACAAGCCGAAAAAATGAATTGCCAGTGACATTTTGCTGTTCTATCTGGAGGCCTTTTCTGTTTCATTTTTGCAGTCTGGGAACCATTACATTCCATGGATCAATATTCTGCGCTGTGCTGGAATTTAAATAATGATTTCCAATAAAACCTATTTCAGACTGTTCTGGCTAGAGGACAGAGACAAGCCACAAAACATAATGCACTTAAAGCCTTTTTTTAAAGGCCTGAATAATGGAAGAGAGATCTAGAGATAAGGCACAGAAAAAAGCATTTTGGTTTTGGCCAATCTGTTTAGCTAATGGCTGTCAACTGACACCCCTAATGAAATAAAAATGTCTATGTGCAAGTGCACATATAGTTACCAGCAAAGGACTTGCTCTGCAACCAGAGCTAGCAAGAACATTGACAATTTTACGTTTCTTGTTCTTGAATATTCAAAGCTAGGGATGAAATTTGGGTTCACCACTATCTTGGTTTTGCATCAAACTCAGTGTGTTAAAAACTTGCGGTCTCAATAAATGAATGCAGGAATTCACCATACTGAATTCTTTGTAACCAAAATTCACTGTCAGGTCTTTTAGTCCAATAGGCCAAGGGCCAATAGTGGGGCTTTTGGATAAACCAGTCCTCTTTGGATATACCAGTGCCCTTACTATCAAAGAGTGAGGGTACAGCAGCCACATAGACAGTGTGCTTTAGCTGTGTTAGGGAAAACACAGAGAGTGCTGTTGATAAAGTCCATAGGGAGAGTTCAGAGTAGGGCTTGTAGGCACAGCATTTTAAAAATAGATGTAAATCTTTAGACTCCATTCACACCTGAGCAATCTTGATCGCAAGCAGAATCGCTGCAATTCCACACGGATCGTGTTTGCTATGCCATTATTACTTAATGGCACCCCAAACTCGGGGTTATTTTGATGCGATTGCTGAGTGACAAATTGTGCTACAATCGCACCAAAAATCACAACTGCAAACGCTTCTGGCTCTGTGCCAAGATTTGATACATAAGCTTCTCTTGGAACATTTTTGGAGCGGAGGGAGGCCTATTCAAATGAATGGTGTCGCTTCAAAAACGCTTAACTAAAAAACAAAAAAAAGCTAAAAAAAACAAGCTGCAGCAGCTGTCACTGCAGATCGCTCAGGTTTGAATGGAGCCTAACTGAATTTTATGAGGTAACAAAATGCTGAACATCTTGGAGAATTTGGCGGTGGAAGAGTTTATACTTTTTTTACATATTTTTTTACATTTTAATCTGGCTGATGTTGTGCAGCCTGTTTACAGCCTGTCCCTGTCCGCATACTCCAAAGCAATACCAGACTGCGTGTGTTTTTCACAGGGCATATTTTCGAATTGTTTTTGGCTGTAATTGTTTTTTTACAGGTTTTTCGTTCATGAAAAGGGCAGGTCCACTATATTGAAAGCCCCCCACCCCCAAAAGTCAAATCACCTGCAAATTGGATTTAATTGTTTTTTACAGGTTTTTCGTTCATGAAAAGGGAAGGTCCACTATATTGAAAGCCCCCCACCCCCAAAAGTCAAATCACCTGCAAATTGGATTTAAAAATAAAGCCGTTGCCTTACAAAGAAAAAAATATATACATTGCCTTGAAAAAGTATTCATACCCCTTGACATTTTCAACTAAAAATGTAAATGTATTTCATTGGTATTTTATTTGATAGACCAACACAAACTGTGAAGTGCAAAGTGTGAATTGTGAAGTGGAAGGAAAATGATAAATGGCTTTCAACATTTTTTACAAATAAATATCTGAAAAGTGTGGCGTGCATTTGTATTCAGCCCCTCTTACTCTGATACCCCTAACTAAAATCTAGTGGAACTAATTGCCTTCAGAAGTCACCTAATTAGTAAATAGAATTACTGTGTGTAATTTAATCTCAGTATAAATGCAGCTGTTGAAGTGAAGCCCTCAGAGGTTTTTTAGAGAACCTTAGTGAACAAACAGCATCATGAAGGCCAAGGAACACACCAGACAGGTCAGGAATAAAGTTGTGGAAAAGTTTAAAGCAGGGTTAGGTTATAAAAAAAAAAATCCCAAGCTTTTTGAACATCTCACGGAGCACTGTTCAATCCGTCATCTGGGAGACAACCGCTGATAGACAACAAAACTACAACCTTCTGCTCTGGGAAGCACAGTGCCACCAGCAGGTGATCCAGGTTTTGACATAGGCTGTCAGAATCCTATTGCAGCTTTAGAACAAACAAGGAGAAAATAATATGCACGTGTTTAAAATTATCCACTTCTTGACTGACATGTGTATATATACGTCCTTGGGAAGTGGCAGTGATATCTGGACCATGGCTGCAACTTCAGAAATGATTCAAGTATCATTTTGTTCAGCTGGCGATTCTCTACACAGTAAATGTGATCCAAGTGGCTATACAGCCATCCAATCACTTTTACAGGCGGCATTAAAACTAATTAAAATGAATCAATGTTTTAGAACATGCTCAGTGTTTTAACCTACTGGGGCCTATTGACAACATAATGATTTTTATTTCAAAAGGAATTTATCCTTAATAAAAAAAGAAATCAGGACTTTTCATGCCAAGATGTGTCTTCTTGGTATTTTACTTCTCTCATTCGGAAAAGATCTGGTGTTTGTGGTTAATGTTAGACAGCCTCACAATTTGGTTAACCATTTCTCCACAGTTGGAACATTTTCTTCACAGCATATTCCAACACCTAAAACATGTCATTGATCCTAAGTACAAAATAAATTAACAACAGGATGTTCCAAATTTTAGGATGGCCAAATCAGAATAAATTAGCCCTGACCTCGGTCTCCTTGAAATGCCATAGAATAATAAAGCTTCAAAAATATGTTGTGCTTTACGGGGTATTTTTTGTTAGAACACTTGGACAGCAGAAAATAGAAACAAATCAGGTTTTATCTTGCTATAAAAATTTGCATGAATTATTTGAGAGACAATAGCCACAAATTTTGTCCATTGGCTGGAAAGTATATAAGCAGATGGTTAGGCCACAAAATAAGAGAGATAATCAATCTTTTAGATGTTACACTGTTTGTCCAGCAGAGCACTCCTAACCCCTTGAATAGTATTGTAGCTGTACTGTTTCCCTGACCAGAGCCTCTTCTTCCCTATGTTTAGTGTGTCCCCACATGGCTTATCGCAAACTGAAAATGGGACTTCTTATGGCTTTCTTTCAACAATAGCTTTCTTCTTGCCACTCTTCCATAAAGGCCAGATTTGTGGAGTGAACAACTATTATTATTATTATTATACAGGGTTTATATAGCGCCAACAGTTTGCGCAGCGCTTTACAACATGAGGGCAGACAGTACACTTACAATACAAATCAATACAGGAGGGATCAGAGGGCCCTGCTCATTAGAGCTTACAATCTAGAAGGGAGGGTCAAGTAGAAACAAAAGGTGATAACTGTGGGGGATGAGCTAATGGAAAAAATGAAAATACAGTTGTTAGGTGTGGGTAGGATAGGCTTCTCTGAAGAGAAGGATTTTCAGGGATCGTCTAAAAGCTAATAAAGTAGGAGATAAGCGGACAGATTGGGGTAGGGCATTCCATAGGATTGGAGAGGCTTGGAGGTCTTGAGAGGAACGAAGAGAACGAGTAGGTTGGTATTTAGAGACTAAGCTAGTGATGCAGCTGGGGGCGAAATTGTGCATGGCTTTGTACGTAGTTGTTAGTATTTTGAATTTAATTCTTTGGCCGAGCGGAAGCCAGTGGAGGGATTGACAGAGAGGAGTGCCAGACACAGAGCGATTGGTAAGGTGGATGAGTCTGGCAGCATTCATGCTGGATTGAAGAGGTGACTATGTAGAAGTAAGCCAATGAGAAGGGAGTTGCAGTAGTCGAGGCGAGAGATGACCAGCGAGTGAATTAAGAGATTTGGTGTGTCATTGGTTAGAAAGGGGCGTATTTTGGAGATGTTGCGGAGGTTGAGGCAGCAGGATTTGGACAGTGATTGGATGTGTTGCTTGAAGGAGAGTTCAGAGTCCAGGACTACACCTAGAACCCTGGCATGTGGGGAGTGGGGATGGGCTTATAGTTGTGCCATCGATTTTGACAGAGAGGAAGGGGCATATGGAGGAGGAAAAAATATAGGTTTGGTTTTGGATAGATTGAGTTTGAGGAAGTGATGTGACATCCAGACTGATATATCTGATAGTAAATTAGTGATACGTGGGGAGACAGAGGGAGTGAGCTGAGGGGTAGAGAAATAGATTTGTGTGTCGTCAGCGTAGAGGTGGTATTGGAAGCCATGGGAGCCATGGGAAGCCATCAGTTGACCCAGGGAGGCGGTGTCGATTGAAAATAGGAGAGGTCCAAGAACAGAACCCTGGGGGACCCCATCAGAGAAAGGAAGAGAAGAGGAGGAAGTAGAGTTGTAAGAAACACTAAAGGTGCTGTTGGATAAGTAGGAAGAGAACTAGCGAAGTGTACAGTCACAGAGACCAAAGGCATGGAGTTTTTTGAGGAGGAGGGGGTGGTCAACTGTATCAAAGGCAGCAGAGAGGTCCAGGAGTAGGAGTACAGAATAGTGTTGATTGGTTTTGGCCGTTAGTAGATCGTTTGTTAGTTTTAGGAGAGCAGTTTCTGTGGAGTGTTGAGGACGAAATACAGACTGAAGGGGATCAAGAAGGCTATTATCAGCGAGGTGGACGCTCAGTCGATTGTAGACCAGACGTTCAAGGAGTTTGGATAAGAAAGGGGAGTAAGGAGATGGGGCGTAGGTTGTTAAGATTGGATGGGTCCAGTGAGGGCTTTTTAAGTATGGGTCTGACAAGTGCATGTTTTAGAGAGTTGGGGAAGATGCCAGAAGAGAGGGAGAGATTGAAGATGTGGGTTAGAGAGTGTAGCATAGAGCCAGAGGGTGAACATAGCATTTGTGAGGGAACAGGATCCAGAGGGCAGGTGGTAAGGTGGACATTAGCAAGTAGTTTAGCAACTTCGTCTGTAGTGGTGGGGTTGAAAACTTATGCCCTGTACACATGGTCGGATTTTCCGATGGAAAAAGTGCGATCGGATTGTGTTGTCAGAAATTCCGATCATGTGTGGGCTCCATCGGACTTTTTCCGTCGGAATTTCCGACACACACAGTTTAAGAGTAGGATATAAAATTTTCCGACAACAAAATCCGATCGTTTAAATTCCGATTGTGTGTACATAAATCCGACGCACAAAGTGCCACGCATGCTCAGAATAAATTAAGAGATGAACGCTATTGGCTATTGCCCCATTTATAGTCCCGACGTTCGTCCCTACTACTGCCTCTACTACCACTCTTTAAAATCAGTGGGAGTCTTTTTACATTTTTTTTAACAAATTCATAACTTGAATAAATCAGTTTTTTTTACATTTCCCTAGAGTTTTCTTTTCAGTTCAGCATTTTTTATATCACTCTTATTTAATGCACAATAAAGTCTCCTACATCTGCTGCATTTCAGCTAATACTGTTTGTTTTTCACCCCCTCATCACTAACAACTAAAGATACGTATCTTTAGTCTCATACAGATATTGTCAGGATAATAGAAGGATATTTTTAACATTTCTGGGGTATTCTTACATTCATAAAAATACTCAATACATTTTAGTAATATAGGTCTAGAGGGAAATTCAAACTATTAACTGCTAAACATTATGTATAAACTGTCCATGTTTCTGTAAGGCAGAATATTCTTCAAACCATTTCTGAGATTGAATAAAATTAACTCCTACATTAAAGGAGTATACAAAAAAAATTTTTTTTTTTTTTTGGAAGAGCAGGTTCCAGTCCCATTCTGAATTGACTGGAATAAGCAACTCATTGGTTACAATGCCATATTCATACTTACCTCTTCTCAAGGTGGCATGTTATAAAAGTTTACATACTTTTTTCTATCAATTACCTTGATTGCTTTTACCATTTGTTCAGCGATATATTTGAAATTTTAAATAGTGGGTGTGGAGTGTTTTCTATCTTCAGGTGCAAATCATATCACATTTTAGGGATTCATACAGAAATAAAGAAAATTCTTAACATTTACAGAGGTTCTTTCACAACTATATTTCACAAATTTCAAATCTTGTGGTGTAAAGTTTAACCACTTGAGGCGCATGCATGGCAGCTCCTAAGATGGCCGCGAGCATCTAGAGCTCTGCTCTACCACAGGCCCGTAGCAGCCACCAGAGCCCTCAGAGCACCCGCCCGCACAACACATCGGGACATCCAAGTGGGGGAAACCCCCGGGAATCCACAGATGTCATCAGTGCAAGCCAGGAGAAGCCTCAATCGCCAGATGATGGCCACGGCTGGCCCGCACAGCTACGCCAAAATGGCAGCCGCTCCTCGAGGGGGACACACAGAGGAGGATGTGGAAGACTCCATTGCAGACCAGGACTTAATCCCTCCGCCATCTCCAGGTACCAGTCAGCCTCCCGTACACCCAGACACCTCTCGCTCATCCACTGAATCCCTGCTGGGCAGACTGAACTCAGGGCTCCCCTCCACCCCCATGATGGACCCACACATAGGCCTGCTTCTGGCTGCCTGTGAAAACGATGAAGCTGCTCCTTCCCCCACTGACTTCCCTTCTATGATGGAGGCTTTTTCATATATGCTTTCAAAGAGCCTAGCTTTAAAAGTAGCCCAAATGACTTCATCTATTCACACCAGTTTGCAGCAAATAGGAATGAGGATTGATGTGATCGAGAAAAAGCTGATCAATCTGTAGCAAGCATTAACCAAAACTCTGCCAGACTCCAGGATGTGCAAGGTCATTTAGAAACTGTGTTCGCAAAGATTGATGACCTCGAGAACAGATCAAGGCACTATAACTTTAGGATCGGGTGCTCCCCGAATCTGAAAAAGAGGTGCAATCAGCAGTCAAATCACTCATTAAAGGTCTCATCCCAGATATTGCAGAGCACCACCTGGAATTGGACAGAGCGCACAGGGCCCTGCAACCCCCCGAGCTGATGGCCTCCCCAGGGAAATCATTGTAAAGCCCCATTTTTACTTAGTAAAGGAGGAAGTGATGAAGAAGTCCATAAGTTCCGACTCCCTCATTTTACGCGGACACAAAATCCAGATATTCGCATATCTTTCTCCTTACACAGTGCAGAAAAGACGTTCGCTTAAACCCCTACTCCAGATCCTGATCAACAAGGAAATCACTTACAGATGGTCATTCCCGCGCCACCTGAACTTCTCCTATTGGAACAAAGGCTACAGTTTCTCCTCTTTTGCAGAGGGAGAGCGCATACTGCTACACCTTGGCCTGATCGCGCAAGAAATCCCCCCCGTCCACACCAACAAGGGACCGCCCTCTTCCACCAAGAGGCCACCCCCAGCAAGCCCGCTGCAACCCACTTGGCTGAAACAACACTCAAAGAGATCCAAAGAAAACTTACTAACATAATGAGCAAGCTACCCCAATTAGACCAGGGATCTGGTCTGTGACTTTATTTCCTCATATTAAAGGGATACAACCCCGGGACTACACTTCGGTGGTTCCCCTCCGGGATTGACTTCTCCTACCCATTGACCCAGCAGGAGTTCTCTCTCTTCTCCCCTACAGATCCTGATCTAATAGGACGACTGAGAACTCCAGTACTGTGCTTTACTAAGGGATAAGGAGTTTACCCCTTGAGCCCCTGAGTGGGCTCCTTTTGACTGCTAACTGCCTTTACTAGACGGCATCCCACACTAACATAGTGCCTTGTTACATATTGAGTTTTTTTTTTTTCGTGTTTTCTTGCCCCTATAGAGGGAGTTCTTAGCCTTTACACGCCATTAGCTGGAAACAGTTATTTTACGGTTAATATTTTCTATATAACATGTTTCTATTACCTCCGCCTCTAACTTGGCCTTCATGATTGCTACTCCAGTGGAACAATAGCTCTGACCAACTAAACTAATGGGGGACCACCCCGGGCAGGGGGGCCTGGATGGCGATGGGGCCAGGGGAGGGGTTCCCTGTGTCCTTGTTTCTTTTTTTTTATTAGCACCTGATATAGGGCGCTCTGTTTGGTTTATATTATGAATGTTTATTTCAAGCCTGTTTTTTATAGGTGGCGGGGCTGTAGTGGACCCAGTGCACCTATGTTAGTCTCCATGGACGTCTCTGGTGTCCCAGGAGACATCCCTGGAATTCCTGTAGTCATGCAGTTCCGGTCCTCTCAGGTTAAGGGGTAAGGGATGGCGAGCACATCCCTTCCCTGGGGTGGGGGGTGTCAGGGGACCCCCGGGCACTGTGTTACTTAAGTTATGTTGCTTACATTAGCAGTTTGACACATGGTTATTCTTGTTTAACCTCTCTCTCTTTTTTCACCCCTTTTTTTCTCTGCTTCGCCTTCCCTTGTACGAGTCACTCCAGGATCACCAACCACCTCTGGCCTACCTCTCCGGGTTCCCTGGCATTGACTCAACTGTCAACTTGGCTTCTGCTGGTCTACGTTTCTCCAGGAGAAGGTAGGATACATATATCTCCCGCGGGTCCCTCACCTCTGATCCATGACTAACACAAATCTCACACCCCAAACTCTCAAAATTATCACCCATAACACCCAGGGACTCAACTCCCCCATCAAACGCAGGAAACTCTTCCAACTGTACTAGTCCATGCACGCGGATGTCGTCTTATTACAAGTGACCCACTTCCCAGCTACATATAAACCCACGTTCCTACACCAGAGATACCCCCAATTTTTTATAGCCTCCGCAGACAACAAAACAAAGGGGGTGGCTATCTGCTTTGCTAAACATCTCAACCTTTCTCAACCCGAAATTAGAGCTGACCCCTTAGGCCGCTACCTTCTAGTGTCTGGCTCTATCAATGGGGAGACATATACTTTTGTTACCTATTACACCCCCAACAAGGGCAAAAAACATTTCTTTAAAAACCCTGCTTCTTAAACTGCAGAAACACTTTAAGAGTCTAGTTTTCATTGGCGGAGACTCTAACACTGCTTTTGATTTCTCCCTAGATAAATCTTCAGGCGGGAAACCGAAACCCAAATGCCCCTCTAAAAAAAGAGCAAAAATTGCCCACTTGCTACACTCGGCTGGGCTAGTGGATGTCTGAAGAGAATTTAATCCCCATATGAAAGATTACACCCACTTCTCAGCTCCCCACTGCTCTTTCGCCAGGATAAACCACATCTTCACACACTCCACAACGATCTCGTTAACCAGAGGATCATCGATTGTAGATTCCTCCCTGTCAGATCACTCGATAGTAACTCTGATTTCACAAAGACCATTGGGATTCAGGGGACCCTATCGTTGGCGTCTGAATGAGACCCCCCTGAGGGACCCAATACAATGCTCCTTGCTTGAGCAGGCCATTAAAGAATACTTTCTAGACAATGATAACAATGAGGCCTCTCCATCAACTGTTTGGGCGGCATCCAAGTCGGTACTCAGGGGGAAATTTATTCAGCTTGCATCGAAAATTAGAACAGAACACTGGACAGATACCCAGAAACGGATGGAGGAATTCCGTCATCTAGCGAAGGCACACAAACACAACCCTTCAGCGGAATCACTGGCGAAATTAGACACAGCTCACTTCTCAATTTGTCCCTTATGACCGCAGCAGAGAAACACCTCAGATGGTCTGGGCCAAAATACTATTCTCAAAAAGACAGGATTGGCTCCAGACTTGCTGTCAAGCTGAGCCCGAAACATCGCACATTAGTGTTTCCCAAAATTCATTTGGCTTCGGGCGACTTAACACAAAATCCGACAAAAATAATGGATACATTTCTATAATTCTACTCTGACCTGTACAAAACTATGGCAATTCCCCCCAACCATTTCAGGACACTTTCCTGGATAACCTCCCTTTGCCGTCACTGGCCAGGCACCATAGGGAACTATTGGAGAGCTTGTTTACTCCCGAGGAGGCATCGGACACCATTAAGTCCCTTAAATTAGGATCCTCACCTGGACCAGATGGGTTCTCCACTGGATATTACAAAAAATTTGGCCAAACTCTGGCCCTGCACCTGGCCCGGTTCTTCAATTCTCTCAGGGATGGAGCCCTGCACCTTTAGGAACTGATCTCAATTCTGCCTATATCGGTCATCCCAAAACCAGGAAAGGACCCAAGTGAGGTTGGAAACTACTGTCTGATCTCGTTTAACAACAACGACATAAAAATTATGGCCAAGATTCTTGCAAATAGAGTAGCGAGTTTTATATCTTCCTACATTCACAGAGATCAGGTGGGCTTCATCCCTGGGAGACAGGGACCAGATCAGATCCGGAGAGCAATTGATATAATTTCATTACTCCAATCACAGTGGGATGGAGGGCCCCCCAAAAGGGTTTTTTTACTCTAAATAGACCTTCATAAAGCCTTTGATTCAGTAGACTGGGCCTACATTTCTGGGATACTGAGTCGATGGGGCTTCGGCCCCTGAACATAATACACTTGCTTTATTCAACCCCGCTAGCCCAAGTACGCCTAATGGGCAGATACTCTGAACCCTTCCCTATTAGAAGACAGGGGTGCCCGCTCACCCCCACCTCTTTGCGATAGCCATAGAAACTTTGGCCATACCAATCAGAACATGTCCTGATGTCAAGGGGGTACTCTGCGGAAACCAGGAACATAAGTGCGCACTGTATGCGGATGACCTACTCCTTTTTCTCACCTCCCCACTGACATCTATGCCTACGGTCTATAAAATGCTGAAAAACCTTCCCTACAGACAGGGGTGCCCACTCACCCCCACCTCTTTGCGATAGCCATAGAAACTTTGGCCATACCAATCAGAACATGTCCTGATGTCAAGGGGGTACTCTGCGGAAACCAGGAACATAAGTGCGCACTGTATGCAGATTACCTACTCCTTTTTCTCACCTCCCCACTGACATCTATGCCTACGGTCTATAAAATGCTGCAAAACCTTAGCAAGATCTCTGGGTTGCGGGTTAACATGTCTAAATCGATAGCTCTAAATATATCAGTTCCCCTAGACCTGCTTAAACAGCTTACAGACAACTTTTCCTTCTCCTGGGCACCCACCACGATACCGTATCTTGGCTTCAAACTCACCCCTGATATCAACAATCTCTTCCAAGTGAATTATCCCCCAATGATACATAAATGTATAGGGGACCTGGAGAGGTGGTCGAAGTGTAGTCTATCCTGGCTGGGCAGAGTTCATGCGGTTAAGATGACTCTGCTTACTGTATTTATTTCGCTCTCTCCCGATCAAGCAACATTTCCTTACTAAATTCCAGTGCTCTTTAGTGCGCTTTGTCTGGGGTAACAAAGGCTACAGACTCCCCACAAGTATTCTAATTCGATACAAATCTCAGGGCGGGTGGGTCTGTTGAACCTATGGTGGTATTACCAAGCCACTCAACTGTCCCAAATATCCACAGTTTTTTCTTGGGGTCCAAAGCCTGATTGGGTATCCATGGAAAGATGAGCCATTCCCTTAAATACCATAGATTACCTACTTGGGTGCGAACCAAAATTCAGACCTGCAATCATGTCACCTACCCTCTCCCATTCCGTTGCCCTGTGCTCCACACTCTACTCACAAACCTCGCTGATCTCTCCCTTGAAGCCATTATTGCACATCTTCCATAACACAAGATTCCCACCAGGCCTAAATATTAAATCCTTCCAATGGTGGACAGACAAAGGCCTTTACCGAATAGGACATTTTTTACCTTAACTCACTGCAGGAAGAAATTAGAAATGCCCAATTCGGAACTATTTAGATTCTCCCAAATATCTAATTTTCTACACTCCATTTGGCCCAATAAAACAGATTCCCCCATAATCGGAATATGAACACTGGTGCTCAAAAACTGTGGATCAGAGAGGAAGGATCTCGCTGATCTATTCAGCCCTGGTGAAAAATGAAGACACTCCGTCATATGCTGGGGCCTGGGAGGAGGACACCAGCTGCTCCTAGAAGCCAGCCTCAAAGTACTGATGAGGTGGTATTATGTCCCCTCCAAACTGCCAAGGATATACCCAGGGACCTCTCCCTTGTGCTTTAGGGGTTATGAGATGGAGGGCTCAATGTTCCACATATGGTGGACATGTCCCCGCATCAGATCCTTCTGGAGGAAGGTATTCCACACCATTAGGGTCCTGACAAATACCATGGCCACTCCAGACCCCAACATTGCGCTGCTAAACCACCTCATACGTGGGTTACCAAAACATCAGCAGGCACTGACTTTCTATGTTTTACTAGGTGCTAAAATTATGCTAGCCAAAGCCTGGAAAAACCCCACGGTATCCTTTCAGGGGTACAAGTGGAAAGTTTCTTGGATAATGGCACAAGAAAATATAGTAGCAAAACTTCACGATACAGTAGGGAAATTTAACACCATTTGGGAACCCTGGGTCTCCTATAGCAATATCTCAACCTGCCCAGGCATCCCACCTAGAGCATTGGCGGATTCTGGAAAACCATGAACCCACTTTCTAACACTATCTTTTCTTTCCTTTCTCCTTCACATGTTTTCTCCTCTTCTCTGCCTGGGACACTCTGTCCCTTCTCTCCTGTTACCTAAAGCAAAGCTTCTTGCAAGCCCTAAGTATACACAGGAATTTTTATGAGGCTGGCATTCTGAACAAAGTCTCCCCTGTTATCTGTAATCAGGGGGTACTTGGGGCTGGAGTAAACCCACAACCCAGGCAATGATACACTAGTCGCCCTTCCCCAAGGACAGGTGGCTGAACTAGGGAGGGGGGAGGCATGGGACCCGGGGAGGAAGGGGTGGGGTGCCTGGAGCTTCCTAGGGGGAACAGTCGACTCCTTCTAGTAAATAACGGCCTTTAACTCTGTTTACCTCCGGGTTGCAGTATGACCAGCTCTGAATGCCGACCCTTTTAGGTAGACCGGATTCTCTTTGTTACAACCACAGGAACCAGGGTTGCCTACTTACTAAGGCCACGCTTTAATCGATTTCTACTGAGTCTTACATGTTCAGAAATTGTTTTCACTTGTTGATGATCTAATTGTCACTGCTTTAATTCCCCTGTCTTAGAACCAGATGGTTCTATGTTATACTCAGCGCTGTATTGTTTGGAAATTACTGTTTTGTCTGAATTTTTCAATAAATCTTTTAAACTTTGAAAAAAAAAAGATAAAAAAAAGTTTAACCACTTAAGGACCGAGCCTCTTTTTGAGATTTGTTTTATATTTTTTTTCTTATTTTTTTTACCTTTTATTTTTTATTATTACACTGTTCTTTTTAAAAAAAATGTCACTTTTATTCTTATTACAAGGAATGTAAACATCCCTTTTAATAGAAAAAAAGCATGACAGGACCTCTTAAATATGAGAGCTGAGGTCAAAAAGACCTCAGATCTCATATTTACACTAAAATCTCTCTCGCCGCCGATAAAAGTGATCTTGCCGCGAGACCACCATTATCAGAAACCGGACCGCCGGCCGAAGAAGAGGATACCAAATTTAGGACGTATATCTGCGCACGGCGGTCCAGAAGTGGTTAAGGAAATATATACAATTTCCTGGTCCTCCTGGACAACGTGTTGCTGAGGCTTCGGTCAGTCACAGAAGGAGCGGTGACGAAGGTGGCCGTCTGACAGATGCGTTCAGACAATATTTTAGTCCGCAACCCCCCGATCTGATCGGTTCCAGCAACCATCACCAGCGTCTGATTCACATGGTGCAGGATTACCTAGGGGCAAGATCATACTTGGACACCTTTCCCACTGAAAATCCTGGGTTACTGGGTCTTGAGGATGGATCACTGGCCAGAGCTTGCACAGCATGCAGTTGAACTACTGACCTGTCCTGCATCCAGCGTTCTTTCGGAACACACATTCAGTGCTGCTTGAGGCTTTGTAACCGATCACAGGGTGCGCCTGTCCACCAAATTGGTCGATCGTCTGACCTTCATAAAAACAAATCAGTCTTGGATCACCAGCTACCAAGCACCTGATGCTGATGTAACCGATTGATTTTTTTTAAAATTTGAGATCACTTCAAGACTGCCTATGCTGATGCTGAGTGACTATCCTGTTATGCTGAGTCACAATCCTCTTCCTCCTCAATTTTCATGCTGATAGCTTGTAAGAACATTTTTGGTTCTGGGCACCGCCACCAGTGGCCAAGGCCCAATTTTTCTGCCCCTGTTTAACAGGAGCATGTAATTGCAATTTCTGATGCAATACTTTGCAGCAGGGCTCATTCATGCGCTCCAACTATAGCATCTGTGAGGGGTTGCAGTGTTGTGGCAATTTTTCTGCCCCTGTTTAACAGGGGAGTGTAATTACAATTTTTGATGCAATACTTTGCAGCAGGGGTCATTCCTGCGCACCAACTAGAGTATCTGTGAGGGGTTGCAGTGTTGTGGCAATTGTTCTGCCCCTGTTTAACAGGGGAGTGTAATTACAATTTTTGATGCAATACTTTGCAGCAGGGGTCATTCCTGCGCACCAACTAGAGTATCTGTGAGGGGTTGCAGTGTTGTGGCACTAGCACCAGTGCCCAAGGCCCAAATTTTCAGCCTCTGTTTAACAGGGGCATATAATTACAATTTTTGATGCAATACTTTGCAGCAGGGTTTATTCCTGCGCTCCAACTATAGCATCTGTGAGGGGTTGCAGTGTTGTGGCACCAGTGCCTAAGGCCCCATTTTTCTGCCCCTGTTCAACAGGGACATGTAATTACAATTCTTGATCTAATATTTCACAGCAGAGCCCATTCCTGCGCCCACCAAGAGTAACTGTGAGGGCTTACAGTGTTGTGGCACCAGCACCACCACCAAAAGCCCAATTTTTCTACCACTGTTCAACAATGGCATGTAATTACAATTCTTGATCTAATATTTCACAGCAGGGCCTGTTCCTGCGCCCACCAAGAGTAACTGTGAGGCCTTACAGTGTTGTGGCAACACCAACACCTAAGGCCCCAATTTCTGCAGAGTATATAGGGTAGGCCCCTACTTTCAAACATCCAACTTACAAACGACTCCTATTTGCAAATGGAAGGAGACAACAGGAAGTGAGATGAAATCTAACCCTAGGAAGGGAAATTCTCTCCTGTAAGAGTTAATATGGGAAAAACATGTCTCCTCTTCACTGATGCTTTATCACCAATCCTTGTTTCACTAAAACCCCCAAATTTTCCAAAAACATTTGTCATTTGGACAGAAAGTGAGGTGAAATCTTCTGAAGAGGTGCACAGACAGTAAAACAAATGTTACAGGGGTGATAACCCTTCCCTATGTTTTCCAAAAAGCTTAAAAAAATAGATATTTTTTGGCTGGAGCTACACTTTAAAAATATACCAGTTCAAAATTACAAACAGGTTCTACTTAACAACAAACCTACAGTCCCTGTCTTGTTTGCACCGCCTGTATACTGCTATTCAGAGTATATAGGGCCTGGGGGCCCCATACCTTTCACCTGGTACGTGATTGCCTTCCCGCGGGCGGGGGGTCCGATCGGCTTTGGTCTGGGAGCGTTCAGAGATGAGGGGGAGGCCATCCGATCGTGGCCCCCCCCTCGCGATCGCTCCCAGCCAATGAAAATTATCCCCTGCCTGTGTGTAGTACACACGGGCAGAGGATGTGATGTCATCTCTCCTCGGCTCGGCAGTTTCCGTTCCGGCGCCGAGGAGAGAAGACATGTGAGTGAGTGCACAACACACACACATCACAGTAGAACATGCCAGGCACACTTTACACCCCCGATCCCCCCCTGATCGCCCCCCGATCACCCCCCAATCACCCCTCCCCCCCCATCACACTGACACCAAGCAGCTTTTTTTTTTTTCTGATTACTGCATGGTGTCAGTTTGTGACAGTTAGAAGTGTTAGGGCAGTTAGTGTTAGCCCCCTTTAGGTCTAGGATACCCCCCTAACCCCCCCTAATAAAGTTTTAACCCCTTGGTCACCCCCCGTCACCAATGTCACTAAGCGATCATTTTTCTGATCGCTGTATTAGTGTCGCTGGTGACGCTAGTTAGGGAGGTAAATATTTAGGTTCGCCGTCAGCGTTTTATAGAGATAGGGACCCCCATATATTACCTAATAAATATTTTAACCCCTTGATTGCCCCCTAGTTAACCCTTTCACCACTGATCACCGTATAACCGTTACGGTTGACGCTGGTTAGTTCGTTTATTTTTTATAGTGTCAGGGCACCCGCCGTTTATTACCTAATAAAGGTTTAGCCCCCTGATTGCCCGGCGGTGATATGCGTCGTCCCAGGCAGCGTCAGATTAGCGCCAGTACCGCTAACACCCACGCACGCAGCATACGCCTCCCTTAGTGGTATAGTATCTGAACGGATCAATATCTGATCCGATCAGATCTATACTAGCGTCCCCAGCAGTTTAGGGTTCCCAAAAATGCAGTGTAAGCGGGATCAGCCCAGATACCTGCTAGCACCTGCGTTTTTCCCCTCCGCTCGGCCCAGCCCACCCAAGTGCAGTATCGATCGATCACTGTCACTTACAAAACACTAAACGCATAACTGCAGCGTTCGCAGAGTCAGGCCTGATCCCTGCGATCGCTAACAGTTTTCTTGGTAGCGTTTTGGTGAACTGGCAAGCACCAGCCCCAAGCAGCATCAGGTTAGCGCCAGTACCGCTAACACCCACGCACACAGCATACACCTCCCTTAGTGGTATAGTATCTGAACAGATCAATATCTGATCCGATCAGATCTATACTGGCGTCCCCAGCAGTTTAGGGTTCCCAAAAACGCAGTGTTAGTGGGATCAGCCCAGATACCTGCTAGCACCTGCGTTTTGCTCCTCCGCCCGGCCCAGCCCAGGCCACCCAAGTGCAGTATCAATCGATCACTGACACTTACAAAACACTAAACGCATAACTGCAGCGTTCGCAGAGTCAGGCCTGATCCCTGCGATCGCTAACAGTTTTTTTGGTAGCGTTTTGGTGAACTGGCAAGCACCAGTGGCCTAGTACACCCCAGTTGTAGTCAAACCAGCACTGCAGTAACACTTGGTGATGTGGCGAGTCCCATAAGTGCAGTTCAAGCTGGTGAGGTGGCAAGCACAAGTAGTGTCCCGCTGCCACCAAGAAGAAAACAAACACAGGCCCGTCGTGCCCATAATGCCCTTCCTGCTGCATTCGCCAATCCTAATTGGGAACCCACCACTTCTGCAGCGCCCGTACTTCCCCCATTCACATCCCCAACCAAATGCAGTCGGCTGCATGAGAGGCATTTTCTTTAGGTCCTCCCGAGTACCCCTACCCAACAAACCCCCTCAAAAAAGATGTCGTGTCTGCAGCAAACGCGGATATAGGCGTGACACCCGCTATTATTGTCCCTCCTGTCCTGACAATCCTGGTCTTTGCATTGGTGAATGTTTTGAACGCTACCATACACTAGTTGAGTATTAGCGTAGGGTACAGCATTGCACAGACTAGGTGCACTTTCACAGGGTCTCCCAAGATGCCATCGCATTTTGAGAGACCCGAACCTGGAACCGGTTACAGTTATAAAAGTTACAGTTACAAAAAAAAGTGTAAAAAAAAAAAAAAAAAACCACAAACAAAAATATAAAATAAAAAAAAATAGTTGTCGTTTTATTGTTCTCTCTCTCTCTCTATTCTCTCTATTGTTCTGCTCTTTTTTACTGTATTCTATTCTGCAATGTTTTATTGTTATTATGTTTTATCATGTTTGCTTTTCAGGTATGCAATTTTTTATACTTTACCGTTTACTGTGCTTTATTGTTAACCATTTTTTTGTCTTCAGGTACGCCATTCACGAATTTGAGTGGTTATACCAGAATGATGCCTGCAGGTTTAGGTATCATCTTGGTATCATTCTTTTCAGCCAGCGGTCGGCTTTCATGTAAAAGCAATCCTAGCGGCTAATTAGCCTCTAGACTGCTTTTACAAGCAGTGGGAGGGAATGCCCCCCCCACCATCTTCCGTGTTTTTCTCTGGCTCTCCTGTCTCAACAGGGAACCTGAGAATGCAGCCGGTGATTCAGCCAGCTGACCATAGAGCTGATCAGAGACCAGAGTGGCTCCAAACATCTCTATGGCCTAAGAAACTGGAAGCTACGAGCATTTTATGACTTAGATTTCGCCGGATGTAAACAGCGCCATTGGGAAATTGGGGAAGCATTTTATCACACCGATCTTGGTGTGGTCAGATGCTTTGAGGGCAGAGGAGAAATCTAGGGTCTAATAGACCCCAATTTTTTCAAAAAAGAGTACCTGTCACTACCTATTGCTATCATAGGGGATATTTACATTCTCTGAGATAACAATAAAAATGATTTAAAAAAAAAAAAAAATGAAAGGAACAGTTTAAAAATAAGATAAAAAAGCAAAAAAATAATAAAGAAAAAAAAAAAAAAAAAAAGCACCCCTGTCCCCCCTGCTCTCGCGTTAAGGCGAACGCAAGCGTCGGTCTGGCGTCAAACGTAAACAGCAATTGCACCATGCATGTGAGGTATCACTGCGAAGGTCAGATCGAGGGCAGTAATTTTAGCAGTAGACCTCCTCTGTAAATCTAAAGTGGTAACCTGTAAAGGCTTTTAAAAATGTATTAATTTTGTTGCCACTGCAAGTTTGTGTGCAATTTTAAAGCATGTCATGTTTGGTATCCATGTACTCGGCCTACATCAAACATTTTGGCAATATAGTGTGTTTTAGTGCATTAAAATTTAAAAAAGTGTGTCCCCCCCCCCCCAAAAAAAAATCGCTGCGCAAATACTGTGTGAAAAAAAAATTCCATTCCATGACTTCCGAAACTGTGATAGGCAGTGAAGAGAGAAATCAAAAATTTACACCCTTAGAAATCCTGAAGGCGGTGATTGGTTTTCGGGGCCCCGTACGCGGCCAGGCTCCTAAAAAGTCCCACACATGTGGTATCCCCATACTCAGGAGAAGCAGCTAAATGTATTTTGGGGTGCAATTCCACATATGCCCATGGCCTGTGTGAGCAATATATCATTTAGTGACAACTTTGTGCAAAAAAAAAAAAAAATTGTCACTTTCCCGCAACTTGTGTCAAAATATAAAATATTCCATGGACTCAACATGCCTCAAAGCAAATAGCTTGGGGTGTCTACTTTCCAAAATGGGGTCATTTGGGGGGGTTTTATGCCATCTGGGCATTTTATGGCCTTCAAAACTGTGATAGGTAGTGAGGAGTAAAATCAAAAATTTACGCCCTTAGAAATCCTGAAGGCAGTGATTGGTTTTCGGGGCCCCGTACGCAGCTAGGCTCCCAAAAAGTCCCACACATGTGGTATCCCCATACTCAGAAGAAGCAGCTAAATGTATTTTGGGGTGCAATTCCACATATGCCCATGGCCTGTGTGAGCAATATATCATTTAGTGACAACTTTTTGTAATTTTTTTTTGTCATTATTCAATCACTTGGGACAAAAAAAATGAATATTCAATGGGCTCAACATGCCTCTCAGCCATTTCCTTGGGGTGTCTACTTTCCAAAATGGGGTCATTTGTGGGGGTTTTGTACTGCCCTGCCATTTTAGCACCTCAAGAAACGACATAGGCAGTCATAAATTAAAGGCTGTGTAAATTCCAGAAAATGTACCCTAGTTTGTAGGCGCTATAACTTTTGCGCAAACCAATAAATATACACTTATTGACATTTTTTTTACCAAAGACATGTGGCCGAATACATTTTGGCCTAAATGTATGACTAAAATTGAGTTTATTGGATTTTTTTAGAACAAAAAGTAGAAAATATCATTTTTTTTCAAAATTTTCGGTCTTTTTCCGTGTATAGTGCAAAAAATAAAAACGGCAGAGGTGATCAAATACCATCAAAAGAAAGCTCTGTTTGTGGGAAGAAAAGGACGCAAATTTTGTTTGGGTACAGCATTGCATGACCGCGCAATTAGCAGTTAAAGCGATGCAGTGCCAAATTGTAAAAAGTGCTCTGGTCAGGAAGGGGGTAAATCCTTCCGGGGCTGAAGTGGTTAATATCCATACAAGACCCAAAGGGCCTGGTAATGGACTGGGGGGTGGGGGGTACCCATGTCATTTGTCTCACTGATTTTCATCCATATTGCTGGGACCCGACATTACATTAAAGCCGCAAGCAGTTTTAAATGACTTTTATTCTTTTAAAAATGTCATTTTGTGCAGGGACTGTTCTAAGCAGGGAAAACATGCGCCACTTTACAGGCATACTATAGACACCCCCCAGGTACGATATTTAAAGGAATATTTCACTTTTTTTTTTTTCACTTTAAGCATCATTAAAATCACTGCTCCCGAAAAAACGGCCGTTTTTAAAACTTTTTTTTGCATTGATATATGTCCCCTGGGGCAGGACCCGGGTCCCCAAACCCTTTTTAGGACAATAACTTGCATATTAGCCTTTAAAACTAGCACTTTTGATTTCGAACGTCCGAGTCCCATAGAGTTTAATGGGGTTTGCGCAAACTTTCGGTCCGTTCGCAGGTTCTGGTGCGAACCGAACCGGGGGGTGTTCGGCTCATCCCTACTCATAACTAATATCCTTCAGTCCCTTTATTAACTTTGTTGCCCTTCTTTGTTCTCGCTCCATTTCCAGTACATCCTTCCTGAGGACTGGTGCCCAGAACTGTACAGCATACTCTAGGTGCGGCCGGAGTTTTGTAGAGCAGTAGAATTATCGTTTTATCTCTGGAGTTGATCCCCTTTTAGTGCATGTCATTATTCTGTTTACTTGTTGTAAAAAAATGGTATCGGTGCATCCCTAGTATTTGGTTGTCTTGGGAAGCATTTCTAAATAACTATGTTTAGTGGATGTCAGAAGCGCAAATAATCATAGATGAAAAATGAATACTGTATATTTATTTAAACTGTAAGCATTTCACACTGCATTGTTTTCCCTGAAAGACTATGAAATATGCAATGTTTATTGCAACAAAATACTGAATCTGAGCAACACTAGGCCATGATTGACCTTATGCAAGAGTCTGAGAATGTAATCTTAAAGCAGAGTTCCACCTAAAAAAAAAAAAATTAAAAGTCAGCAGCTACAAATACTGCAGCTGCTGACTTTTAAAATAAGGACACTTACCTGTCCAGGGAGCCCGTGATGTCCTCATCCGAAGTTGACCCGTCCCTTACTCCAGCATTGCTAGTAAGGGAATCAGGAAGTGAAACCTTGCGACTTCACAGCCTGGTTCCCTACTGCGCATGCGCGAGTCACTCTGTGCATTCTGAATGGTCCCTGCTGTCTTCTGGCACCTGTGTGTCCCCTAGAAGACAGCGTGGGGGACGGAGGAGGGGCCGGACATGGTTTCGCCGGAAGTGGGAGTAAATACCTGTATTAGACAGGTATCTGCTCCCCCCCTCCCCCCTGAAAGGTGCCAAATGTGACACCGGAGGGGGGGAGGAATCCGGACAGCGGAAGTTCCATTTTTGGGTGGAACTCCGTTTTAATAATTATTAATACTCTAAATTGTGAAGTTTATTTAACCACTTGAAGATTAGTCACCGGAGTTGTATTGCGGCAGTTTGGCTCTCCTGGGCGAATCGCCATCATTGTACGTTGGCTGCTTTAAGACCACTACCCTGCCAATGCGCGTGGTGTTCTGAGAGAGACAGTACGGGCATTTCTCAATGTAAACAGACAGATCCCCATTCTGTCAGTGGAGGATAGACAGATCTGCTGTTCCTAGTGATTAGGAGCAGCGATCTGTCTCCTCCTCCAGTCACTACACTGCCCCCACAGTTAGAAAAACCTCCCTAGGGAACACTTAACCCCTTGATCGCCCCCTAGTGTTAACCCACTTCCTGCCAGTGGCATTTATACAGTAATCAGTGGCAATTTTTAGCACTGATCACTGTATAAATGTCACTGGTCCCAAAAATGTTTTAAAAGTGTGCAATCTGTCCGCCGCAATGTCACAGTCATGCTAAAAATCGCTGATCATCACCATTACTAGTAAAAAAAAATTAAAAATATAATGCCATAAATCTATCCCTTATTTTGTAGACACTATAACTTTTGCGCAAACCAATCAATATACGCTTATTGCGAATGTATATAAATATATATAGAAGAATACATATGAACCTAAACTGATGAAGAAATTTGTTTTTTTTACATTTTTGGGGGATATTTATTATAGCAAAAAGTAAAAAATATAGCTTTTTTTTTTTTTTTTTAAATTGTCACTCTTTATTTGTTTATAGAGGGAAAAAATGCAAAGGTGATCAAATAACACCAAAAGAAAGCTCTATTTGTGGAAAAAAAGACATAAATTTTATTTGGATACAGCGTTGCCCGACCGCGCAATTGTCAGTTAAAGCGACACAGTGCCATATCACAAAAAATTGCCTGGTCATTAAGGGGGCAAGTCCTTCCAGTCCTTAAGTGGTTAAATATTTAAATTTCAGGTTGCTCCCCTACCATAATTTTAAATCTATTTTGGTTGCTGCCAGTGAATCAACGGAAGCCACTGGTAAAGTAGCAGAATATCGGTAATGACATTATTGGACAAAGAACTCTGGTATGAGAGATTTTATTCCATCTTTCTGGCCAGAAAAGAATGGAAGCTCCTGACCCGACTCGTGTCTACACGTCAAGAGTCCCAGATACAGTGAATACAGTGTAGATATAATTTTTAGCATATTACGTCACAAGCGAACAGGCGGTACACTTCTTTATACCAGACATTCTAACCTTTTAAAAATCAACGTATGCATCCTAAAATCAGACAAGTTCTGCAAAAATATATATTTTTAGCTTTTTTTACTAAACTTTCATTTCTCTGCAGTATGCTCTTGCAGGTTCCTTCATCTGTCTTAAATGATGTCAGCAAGCAAGCTTTTTGCACAGAAAGAGGAATGTAGCAAATTGATAGGGAAGTCACAAGTAGCTTCAACATAAAATACAAGAAATATGATTCTTAGCTGAAATTCTAAATCAGTCTTACTACACACATAACTATGGCCATATAAACTGACCCCTGTTCCTACTTCATTCCCCCCTTTGATCATAATCATAGCAATTAATATGAGCGAGATTAAGCATCACTAAATAGCATACAGTTTTGTTTTGTTTTTTTTTCTATGATGACCTCACTAGCAGGCACAAAACATTCTTCTACCGAGATTATTCCCCATTGTCGGCTCCAGCCGGGTCTCTCATTAACTTATAAAACACTGGGATAGTGACCCTTGGCCCATGGTAACAATAAGAGTAAAAATATTAGCACTCCATACACTATAGGGAGAATCAGAAAATAATTAAAACTTGTCTCTACAATACTTGAGTTGGTGATCAGGGTATGGTTTACCAGCTTACCGGTGGAGCTAAAGCTCCGAATGGTTAGCCAAGTTTTATAGGGAGCATAAGTAGGGTTATAACAGGTTATCTGATTTTCAACGGAGCACATTGCATAGGTAGTCCCATTATGTATGCAAGTACCAGTCTCTGTGCCCTTGCATTGAAAATGAGAGTGCCACAGTAACATCTTGGTAGCTATGGATCTTACTCTGATGGTCCTTATACAAGGGTCACATGAATTACCCTCCCCCCTTTTTAGCTCGGCCAGTATCACTGCTATGACTATCAACAGTCTCGTTATAAAGATTTTAGTAAACATTACACCGATGAATATCCTCAGGCTTCAGCTTGTGCGTAGAGCAACCAGCGTCCGGGCTGTGGTTGGAGCAGAGCTAGGGTAGATATCCTTTATCTTCAACCGTGCGTTGAGCCAGCAGCTTCCAGGAGTGTGTTGGCCGCAGGGCTGCAGTCTGTCTATCTTCTGCCGTGCGTAAATTCAGCAGCTTCCAGGGGTGTGCTGAACACAGGGCTGGAGTTCTTCCTTCTGATTTCTCTGGTCAATCTCAATCTCAAAGGATCTTGGGGATCTACTGTACTGTGCCAGGAGTCTGTGAGGTCAGCAGCTCATTTTACCCTGGAGTGGTGTATCCAGGGTGTCACCTCAGCTACCTTAATGGCTGTTGGGGTAGATAGCAGAACAGTGTAGGGACCTCTCCAATTTGGCCCTAGTGGGGTTAAGTTCCACTCCTTTACCCACACTGTGTCTCCTGGTTTGAAGGGGTGTACTGGGTTCGACAAGCTTACAGGAAGTTTCTCTTGAACCCATTTCCCTATGTCTTGCTTACTCTCCCCAAGTCTCTGTATCAGTTCACGGTTAACTACCCCTCCTATCTGATGCAAGTCTCCTCTTATCCCTCTAATGATGGGTGGGGGCCTACCATACAGTACCTTAAAGGGGACAGATTTGTCCTCTTTGTTGGGGTACTCCAAATTCTCAGTAAAGCAATGGGCAACATCAAGGTCCATTTCATTTGGGTTTCCTGACAGAGCTTGGCCAGTTGTGCTTGAGCGTACAGTTCATTCGTTCAACTTTTCCAGAGCTTTGGGGCCTATATGCAGTGTGTAGTTTCCAAGTAAACTTAAGTACTGTTGCTAATTCCTGGAGGCACTTGTGGACAAAGGCAGGGCCATTGTCTGAGCGTATATCTGGGGATAAACATTTTTTACAAAACTGCTTCCGTCAGTAAAGTACTCAATGTTTGGATTTTCCAAGGGGCTGTCTTTCAAGTCTGGTCGGCTTGCATATCCATTACCTGGAGACTGTCATGAGTTAGGGGTTCTTGTGAGGTGGGGAGCAGAGTGGCTGGGTTTAAAGTGTTTACAGTCTCTAAGTGGATACGAGGATTTTCACACAGCATAGCTTGATATTTAACCATTTGACTGTTAGTAAACCAGTGATTCCCCTTGTAATCCATTAATGCCTGTACTTGGTGTGGGACTCGGACATAAGTCTCCTGACCCAATGACAACTTGTCAGCTTCCGCCACAAGGAGGGCTGCGATGGCCCGCAGGCAGGATGGCTATCCCTGAGCTACAGTGTCCAGTTGTTTTGAAAGGTATGCTACAGGGCGCTTGCAAGACCCAGAGTATTGTGTCAGGACTCCTACTGCTATTCCTTGTTTTTCACTGACATACAAATAGAAGACTTTTTGGCTATCTGGCAAGCCTAGCGCAGGAGCCTGCATTAGGGAGACCTTAATGTCTTGGAATGCTCTGTTTTGTTGTTGTCCCCATTGAAAGGGTTCCTTTTCTCCCCCCCTTTGTGGATTCATAGAGGGGTCTGGCTTTTGTGGCAAAGTCTGGTATCCAGATTCAGCAGAATCCTGCCACCCCCAGGAATTCACGTACTTGCCGTCTGGTAGTCAGGGTGGGAATCTGACAAACAGCTTCATTCCTGCCTTCTCCCAATTGTCTCTGTCCTTGTGATAGTCTGAATCCCAGGTACTTTATAGTCTCTTGTCAAAATTGCACCTTTCTCCGGGACACCTTATAACCTGCCTCCCACAGTAATTGTAACAGTTCATTAGTGACCGCTGGGTGCATGGTCATTACAGCCTGATTGACCGCTCTGAGGTCTTGAACAGGACGACAGTGAGCTGTTTCGGTTTCTGCACTGGGAGTAGAGGTGTATTCCAGGGAGACTGACAGGGTTTTAGAATTCCATAGTGTAGGAATTTGTTTAAGTACTTTTGTATTCCTAATAGGGCTTTTAGAGGGACTGGGTACTGTTTCAGGCTGACTGGAGTGGCTCCTGATTTTAATTCAATAAGGATTGGGGAAATGTGTCTGGCTAATCCTGGTGGGTTGTCTTCTGCCCATAGTCCCGGGATGTCTTGCAGTATGCGGGCTTCAAAGGGATGGGGCAATTTTAGCATAGCCTGTCCATCAGATTGGAAGTATATGTATGCTCTGAGTTTAGCAAGTAAGTCTCTGCTCAGCAAGGGAATAGGGGAATCCGGCATGTACAGGAACTGATGTTGGACTTGATGCCCCCCCCCCCAAAACTACAAAGTCTTTCTAATAGGAAGGGTCTTTTGCCTTTATACTTCTGCACTGCTTGGTTCATTCTGTGTCTCTCCTCAGTATTAAAAAGGGGCAATAAATGTTGCTGGCAGTCTGACCAAGTGGGGTTATGGGTCTGAGTTATTGACCGGAGCAAATCTGTGATGGCTTGGGGCTTCTCAGAGTAGGCAGGGTTATGAATCTTCCAGTTCAGTAAATCTGTTGTGGTAAAAAGGGGTGTAAACTAGAGTCCGATGTTCCTCCACCGCCTGTTTTCTTAGGGGCATTTGCAGAGGTATGTTGAAAGACGGGGCAAGGGTTCGGCTGAGGATTTATCCAAGAGATGCACAATCATCTGGACGGATATTCCTCCTGACTGGCTGGCTGAGGATTTATCCGAGAGATGCACAATCATCTGGACGGATATTCCTCCTGACTGGCTGGCTGAGGATTTATCCGAGGGATGCACAATCATCTGGACGGATATTCCTCCTGACTGGCTGAGGATTTATTCGAGGGATGCACAATCATCCGAACGAACAGTCCTCCTGACTGGCTGAGGATTTATTCTAGGGATACACAATCATCCGAATGAACAGTCCTCCTGACTGGCTGAGGATTTATTCGAGGGATGCACAATCATCCGAACGAACAGTCCTACTGGAAGGTGCGTCTTGGTCATGTTTCTGTGAGTCTGACATAATAGTCTCAAATAATCAGTCAATGGTCTCTGAGTCAAGGGTTCCCTGTGGGGGCCACCACGCTCCATAGCGGGGCCAATCTTTCTCACACAATGTTATCAATTTCTCAGGGCTAAGTTTTAAATTGCAGTTCTTAGCAAATCCCTTCCTAAAGTTGGAGATCATGGATTGTAGGGGAGATTCAACACTATATTTCCCACCCATACTTATAACCTAACAGACACCAAGACAGACACAGAGGGTAGGGTAAATGATGAGAATTCAGTAAGGGGTCTGAATCCTCGACACAAGTAGGGACAATAGATAACGCTTCCCTCGGTCAGTGGCCTGGGCGCGGTCTCCCGGCCAGGAGCCGCACTTAGAAGAGGACCACGGTCACTTCACCACAAAGTGATGTCTCATACACACATCAATCATACCAGACACTCCCACCCAAAAATTACTGACTGACTGAGGATTCGTCTGAAAGATGCACAATCATCTGAACGGACGTCTCTCTCGGAAGGTGGTCAGGCTTCCCTTCTCTCGATCCGTCGAGAGGCTGGCTGGCTGTCTGACTGTTATCCAAAAACAGAAGTAAAAAGACTCTCACCTGTTCCTGTTGGAGCTCCAGCTATCTATTTCTCAGATTCCCAGGTCCTTTTGACGCTACCAAGGTCGTCCACAGCAGGCCACCAAATGGGACACAGCGCAGTCTCATAGATAACAGTTCTAGAAGGCGCCTTTTGAGACTACGATATAGCCCGCAGGGCTGGCCTCTCGGACCACTCCTTGTAGGTCTGGTGGAAAACAGTGCCACCTGCCTCAACAGGTCACACCGATATTCCCCCCTCACGGCCAAATGCACCAAATAAAGTAGTAGAATATCGGTAATGACATTAATGGACAAAGAACTCTGGTATGAGAGATTTTATTCCATCTTTCTGGCCAGAAAAGAATGGAAGCTTCTGACCCGACTCGTGTCTACACGTCAAGAGTCCCAGATACAGTGAATACAGTGTAGATATAATTTTTAGCATATTACGTCACAAGCGAACAGGCGGTACACTTCTTTACACCAGACATTCTAACCTTTTAAAAATCAACGTATGCATCCTAAAATCAGACAAGTTCTGCAAAAATATATATTTTTAGCTTTTTTTACTAAACTTTCGTTTCTCTGCAGTATGCTCTTGCAGGTTCCTTCATCTGTCTTAAATGATGTCAGCAAGCAAGCTTTTTGCACAGAAAGAGGAATGTAGCAAATTGATGGGGAAGTCACAAGTAGCTTCAATATAAAATACAAGAAATATGATTCTTAGCTGAAATTCTAAATCAGTCTTACTACACACATAACTATGGCCATATAAACTGACCCCTGTTCCTACTTCACTGGGTCAACTTACAATAAATAGGTTTAAAATCTGTGACTTTTCAAATATTCAAGTAACTTTATGTTGCCTTTGTCTCCACTTGCTTTCATTGCAAATAATACTATGATATTTCCTGGTCAAGAGGGGTTTTGCACTCCCAAAGAAGTAAATAGCAATCCAAAAAATGCTTGAAGAAGGTCAAATGCAAGTCATAAGGAGGTTATCTGCAGGTCAAATGCATGTGCAATGAACTCTGAATAGTCTCAAAAGCAGCTGAAGCTGGTGTCAAACTAAAACCGTTGACACAAGCCCTGTGTTTTAGCCCTGGTTCACATCAGTGTGATTTGTCATGAGATTTGACAGTTCAAAATTGCATGACACGTCATACCCCATTGCCGGCAATGGAATTGTTTAAATCGCTGCAACTCTGAAAGAGGTTTCTGTACTATATTTTTGCGATTTCATTGTGACTTACTTTGACTTCTGTTAAATGAAGTCGCAAGCCCCAATGAAATCAGAGGTCCAAATCACACCGATCTGGGGCTTTGAAATCTCACTGAAGTAGGGTGATTTCAAAGCTGCACTGGTGTGAACCAGGGCTTACTCACAGCCAAACAAGTAATTGCCAAGGTTGAAGAAACAATCACGGACATAAAACATAGAATAAATACATTTCATGATACAGTAAAAATGTTCCAGCATGCTATCTGACAAGCATGGCCCATTTCCTAAAATTTGCAGGCCCTTGACCACATATGCACCACCGGAAATGCACCTATCCAGTCTAACCTCTCATTGATAACCTACTTCCTTTCAAATGATTATATTATTACTATTATTATAGTATTTATAATTTTACCTAAATTAGTATTATATTATATATTTTTATATTGCCTGGTTCTCTCAACTTTCTTACCTCTTCTTCCTCTCCCTAGATACGTCCAATATTATCTCTCTTCATCACCTTTTTCTGCTTTCACTTTCTTTGTTCTGCAAAGCTTTTAACGTATAATAATTGCTGATACCACACTTCTGGTATTCTAACTTGAGTACCTATTAATAAAAATATGGATAACAATTGATAAATTGAAACTAACACTTGAGAATGGTATTCCATCATTGTCCTGGATTTCTGACACACATTATGATGCATTGTATGACCGACTCTGCTTATTTGTGCCATTATTCTGAAAAGAAAAAAAAAAAAAAAATATATATATATATATATATGTGTGTGTAGTCAGGTCCATAAATATTGGGACATCAACACAATTCTAATCTTTTTAGCTCTATACACCACCACAATGGAATTGAAAATTAAACGAACAAGATGTGCTTTAACTGCAGACTTTCAGCTTTAATATGAGGGTATTTACATCCAAATCAGGTGAACGGTGTAGGAATTACAACATTTTGTATATGTGCCTCCCACTTTTTAAGGGACCAAAAGTAACGGGACAGATTAACAATGATCCATCAAACTTTCACTTTTTAATACTTAGTTGCAAATCCTTTACAGTCAATTACAGCCTGAAGTCTGGAACACATAGACATCACCAGATGCTGGGTTTCATCCCTGGTGATGCTCTGCCAGGCCTCTACTGCAACTGTCTTCAGTTCCTGCTTGTTCTTAGGGCATTTTCCCTTCAGTTTTGTCTTCAGCAAGTGAAATGCATGCTTAATCGGATTCAGGTCAGGTGATTGACTTGGCCATTGCATAACATTCCACTTCTTTCCCTTAAAAAACTCTTTGGTTGCTTTCGCAGTATGCTTCGGGTCATTGTCCATCTACACTGTGAAACGCCGTCCAACGCCCGAAACACTTCAGAATTCATCCTGCTGCTTTTGTCAGCAGTCACATCATCAATAAATACAAGAGAACAAGTTCCATTGGCAGCCATACATGCCCACGCCATGGCACTACCACCACCATGCTTCACTGATGAGGTGGTATGCTTTGAATCATGAGCAATTCCTTTCCTTCTCCATACTCTTCTCTTCCCATCACTCTGGTACAAGTTGATCTTGGTCTCATCTGTCCAAAGAATGTTGTTCCAGAACTGTGAAGGCTTTTTTAGATGTTGTTTGGCAAACTCTAATCTGGCCTTCCTGTTTTTGAGGCTCACCAATGGTTTACATCTTGTGGTGAACCCTCTGTATTGTCTCTGGTGAAGTCTTCTCTTGATTGTTGACTTTGACACACATACACCTACCTCCTGGAGAGTGTTCTTGATCTGGCCAACTGTTGTGAAGGGTGTTTTCTTCACCAGGGAAAGAATTCTTCGGTCATCCACTACAGTTGTTTTTCGTGGTCTTCAGGGTCTTTTGGGGTTTCTGAGCTCACCGGTGCGTTCTTTCTTTTTAAGGATGTTCCAAACAGTTGATTTGGTCACACCTAATGTTTTTGCTATCTCTCTGATGGGTTTGTTTTGTTTTTTTCAGCCTAATGATGGCTTTCTTCACTGATAGTGACAGCTCTTTGAATCTCATATTGAGAGCTGACAGCAACAGATTCCAAATGCAAATAGCACACTTGAAATTAACTCTGCTCTTTTATCTGCTCCTTGTAAATAGGATAATGAGGGAATAACACACACCTTGCCATGGAACAGCTGAGCAGCCAATAGTCCCATTACTTTTGGTCCCTTAAAAAGTGTGAGGCACATATACAAACTGTTGTAATTCCTACACCGTTCACCTGATTTGGAGGTAAATACCCTCAAATTAAAGCTGAAAGTCTGCAGTAAAAGAACATCTTGTTTGTTTCATTTCAAATCCATTGTGGTGGTGTATAGAGCCAAAAAGATTAGAATTGTGTCGATGTCCCAATGGACCTGACTGTATATATATATATATATATATATATATATATATATATATATATATATATATATATATAAATATATATATTTATTTTGCTTCTCCTAGTAAGTCTGAGGACAGCTGAGAGAGTTACGAAATGTGGTTGACATGTTTTGCAATAGCAAAATAGAAAAAAAACATATGCAGTATATCTCTGTAACACATGGACTTTTCCCTGTGTTATATTTCTTTAAAGATCCTACAAATACAGAAAAATATCTGTTGATCCTGGCAGAAATGCATTCAGCTGCAAATTTCCTGTTGTGGGCTTAAAGTGATGTGCCAACAAATGTTGTCAACCCTACCCAGCTCTGTTTTCCTGAACTACAACCCCCCCCCCTCCTTATCTACACAACATAGGGGGGAGGGAGGATCCTATAGTTCAAAGAAGTGAGCTAGGCATACTTGATTAGGTTGCTTGAGACAGCATGCATTATAAGCAGTTGACATAGAAGCAACTTTTACAGCTCCAAGAGACTTCTCACCTCCCAGGGCCTAGAATCATCCTCATACAGTGTAAGGGTCATCATTAGGGATTAAGGAAGAGCTCAGCTGTGTTTGAATTCTAGACAAACTCTACTCTTGCAAAAATAAAATCTTTAAATCCTAAAACTCCCTGTATAAATATACACATATTTACTAGTCCATGAAGTACAGTGTTGTCTTGCTTGTAGGAAAAGTTCTCCCTACACTGCTCCTGTCCGGCGCTGCCAACTTGAATTGAGATCCAATGCATGCACAGACACGCCTCTGGGATCTTTGCCAGGTCTATAGATCCTCACAGCATGTCTTCTCATGTGATGGACCCCTTGCACATGGGTATTAATGCCATGAGCCCTGCCAGTAAACTGGCAGAGACCACACACTGTTTGTGCACATACATGGGATCCTGCAAGCTGAAATCTTAGGAGGCAGTTCCTAGGATTGCGTGCATGTGCAGAAGTGCTACTAAGGGGTCCAGGTATGTCATCCTTGTGTAGCACCATCTACCTTAGGTAGGTACTAGAGTAGTGTTTGTGTTTTTACTACCAGTGCAGGTAAATGTAGGCAGGCCTAGCTGTGAGCTAAGCCTGTTTGTTTTTGATCTGGGTGCAGGGGAGTGGTTTTAGTGTAGCAGCAGGTGACTGACATGTGCCTCAGCTCTCTGGAGCCTTCTCTGTTTCCAGTTAGAAGGTTCTGGAAAAGAGGCAGGTTAGAGGGTTGGAGTGACATGGGGTGCATTTAAGAGCCCTGACCAATCCCCAACTAGGATTGACAGGGGGCAGGCCTCCTATAAATACCCATGGTCAGCCTGTTGTGGGAGGAGTTGTCAGGTGGAAGAACTGAGATGATGGAGTGTTAGCCTGTCGTGGACCTGAGGAAACCCCCTTTCGGGGGGGTGAACTCAGGCCTGGAGTTCGGAAGCTGAGAGGGAGCCTCTCTCTACATGGTCATTGAGAGGTGTCCTGGAACAGGAGCAGGAGGAGGACATTTGGGAGTACTGCCGGGAAAGACATTCAGGAGGGATCCATGCGAGGGTCGGTGAGTGAGAAGCACAGTGAGAAGCTCTGGAAGAGACATGCCAGGATTAAATGTGGAGCCAGAGGGAAAGACTGTGGTGTTGTTGAAGTCAAGTCGCTGCAGCCAGGAGGGTTGGCAGGATTTGCACCAGACTTGCTGGGAGCAGTAGTCCACCAAGTATCAGTTAGCATAAATATCCTTTACATCTAAGGTGATTGCTGCAACAGAGGGGACTGCAGACCCCCGCCTGCAAATGGCTACTAGGAAAATGTTAGGACTTATTCAGTGAGGCCTAGCCATGTGCTAACGGTGACAGGAATCTAGAATTGGACAGTAGAGGAAAAAAATTGTTCTCAAGTAGTGTGCTGGAGGAGATGTGAAGTAGCAGAGACTGTCAATTTGGATTCAACTACCTTTATTTCTACTAAGAAAGATTAATCATTTGGGCATCCCATGTCCCTTTTCCCCATCCAAGTTTAATCCCCTAATAAAAACACCAAAAACAAGCAAGAGACTGTTCATTGACTGGAGAAAGTGTGCCTAAAATGGATGTCTGACCAAGCAGGGTGATGTGTGGATTCTGAAATAAGCAGCCACCCCACGGGGACACAGCTACACTTGTCTAGGCGAGAATGAAGGACCTGGACTTTGGAGGGGGGACAAATTATTTTGCAATTGTGTTATAGGGAGGGGGGAAGAAGCAGAACAGAAGAACATTAGATAAGGGGTGAAGGTCAGCTTTAAATTCAGCCTAAAAAAGGGGGCAAATAATTAAGGTAAGCCTGCCTAGTTATTAAATAATATAAAACTGAATATCTTGATTTTTGTAGAAGCCCAAGTCTCTCTTTAGGCTCATACTGCTTTTGTTCCTTGACAACAAGTCTGTGTATATTTGTGCTTGTAAACAGACCTGGTTATTTTTATTTATTCTGACTAGCTTTGGTTTCTTTAAACCCTGTACTGCAGACAGGAAAGCCCTGTTCAAGTGTGCAGTGACTGAAGTGCTGTGGTTTAAATGGTTTTTCCCTGGATCTCCCTCACAGCCAGCAGTTGTCTGATTTCAATCAGTGGCAGCTCTCACCACATGTCCAGACATCAATCTTCTCCAGACCGTGGGTGAGTGTGTCTCAGCATGGAGTATGTTCCAAGTAAAAAATAGACTCCCTTGCCACTTTTCACTGCACAGCCAATAGTAACCTTTCTAGCTGTTATTTGCTTGGAAGAAATGACATTCTGGAGCTATTAACATTATTATTAAACATGATGACAGATGGGTATACTTTAAACCTAAAATGCAAATATAAATTTAAAACAATCTTGAAGTCAAGAAATCACAAGGCAATGTGCAAATACTGTAACCCTTAGCAGGTAATAATACATTTTTTGGTCACATGATTTTGATGAACTAAAATGACAGTTGCTATTGGTTACTGTACATTAGCAATACTCCTTGCACAAATTTGTAGAGTAAACCTATAGGCAACGCTGATTCTTTTTTATTTCGTTTTATGTTATGAAAAATTGTATCAAAAAAGAGAGTATTTAACAATGATTTAAGGAAATAAGCCCTGGTGCTAGAAGTTAGCAAATGTGCACCTGTTTTCAAAGCCAAATTTTAATAATATGAAACAAGTCCAAAGAAATTACCAGTTCAACTTACAGACCAACCTGCAACCAACCAAATTATCCTGTCTAACAGTTTGCATGAAAAACAGGGGTTTAGTTTGCACACATTTGCAAAGACATGTAAGCTGCAGAGCCACTTCACGGTGCCCCAGTATTAGCTGCAGTCCTAACTCTATAAAATTTTGCAAGCCTCCATAGTAGCAGCACATGCATATTAATAGAGGGTAGGTAATCCTCGAGGGAGCCCACCCTTCCTTAAAGGCACAGGGACGCAATGAACCCCCAGCACATTGCACAATGGCAAAGGTGTCAAGTGCATCCCCTCACCAATATTACATCAGTACAAACAAATGACCACTGCCCTCACCTTTAACTGGCCTTTGCAGCAAGGAGCGCATGTCAAACAAAACCAAAGAAATTCCCAGGTCAACTTACTGACCAGCCTGCAACCAACCAAATTATCCTGTCTAATGCCCTGAACACAATATAAGCAAATTGGGTGAACATTTTCATCCAAGGATCGATCATATGATTTTCTGCATGTGTACACAACTTTCGACAGCCGATTCTGACCTTTCGAACTAAAATTTCTGAAGGGACAAACTCCAAAATTTTTCTCGTATGGGAACAGAACAAATGATTTGTGTTCAATGTGTACTGTTTTCATATGATTTTCGTATGAGAAATATCAGATACGAAAAACTACGCATGGTCAGAAACAACAAATAACCAAAAAAAAGCCTCTGTCATACAAGAATTTTCATACATTATTACTATCTTTAGTTCGGACTTGCTGTGAAACATCGAGGAAAACCGGGGAACATCAAAGGAAAACCGGCCGATTGTTCGTGTACAGGGCATAACAGTATGTGTTAAAAACAAGGGTTTTTTTAATTTCAATATTATCTCTGCATAGGCAAAACACATTTTTTTTTTCATATGGACTTATTCTGCCTGGCCTATGTAAGAAAGAATCATATACAGGCAATGGTAAAGCAACTATTGTTGCCTGCCTTTAAACTAAAGAAAGTAATTCACAATACCACATATGACAAAAACAAAAAACTCACTCAATAAAAATGATATGCAGGCAGATTCCTTTCATCGATTAATCATGCATCAAAATTTCTTTCATAAGGAGCGCCTATATAATTAGTGTATACACTGTAAATAATGTTCACATCACAAATAGTGCATAAGAGCACTTAGAATCTAGAGAAAAAAGTATATTATACGTCAACATGAGTGCAACCTTTTAATTGACTATAAAAGTTTTTTTGTTTTATTTAGATTCTTTGCTCATCTGTGGTCCAGAGTTATGACCAGCGGCTTTGTGATGCAATGTTAGGTTTTCCGTGGACAGGGGGTAAAATTTAATGGTGAGTTGCTTTCTTATGGGGATCGACACTGTTTTTTTTTTCATCATCTGAATAGTCATTAAAGCAGCCTCCAGCACTGAGAAAAGTCAGCAATATATATTTTTTGGTTTAATAAGTTTTTATTGCAAATTACAAAAAAGATCCAAAATACAACCTGACAAGGCTTTCACAGAAGAGAGATGGCACAGGTACAATAGAAGTTGTGTATTATCAAAACATCATAGGTGTAGCATGAAAGCATCAACTGTACAAGTTGGACAAAACATCTAGCTAGCATCTGAAATTGGTTGCTCTTAAAAACACTGAAGACTGAGAGAACATTTTATTATTTGGAAGGGGAATGGGAGGGGAAACGCAAGGGGAAAAGGAATCAAAGAAGGAAGAAAGAGAGGGCAGGTAGAGAGGAGAGAAATAAGATGCAGATCATAAGTCTTACGGCAAAGGGTAAACAGTCAGGTCAACAATAGGTTAGGAACCTGAAATAGTATCAATGTACAGAGTGTAAGACTTAAACTCGAACCAACAGGCCCAAATTTTAGAGTGTTTGTCAACAGAACCTCTGCCTAAATACGTCAGTTCTTCCATAAGGCTTACGTCATCAACCTTGTGCAACCAATGGGTTAAAGAGGGAAACGTTTTTGCCCCTATAAAGTAGGGATCAAAGATTTAGCTGCATTTAGCAAATGAAGGGTAAAATATCTCTTATATTGGCCTATTGGTTCTGTTGTACAATGAAATAAAATTGTCCAGGGCTCGTAACAGAGATTATCACCTTGTATAACAGAGATCATGTTGACTACATTTCGCCAGAATGGGTGATTGAGTGGATAATCCCACCAAATATGAGTGTACGTGGTGTAGCCACCACATTCTCTCAAATAAAGGGGGAACTGGTTGGAAACATGGCATGAAGCTTAACTGGAGCATTGTGCCATCAAGTTAGTTGCGTGTAGTTAACTCCCTCCCTCTTCGATGAAATAGATGAAACGTGTGAAAGCTGCATGATTTTATCCTTCTGGTTGCCCATGAGAGTAGAACGGAGGTCCAATTCCCAGCGGGTGAGGTAGTCTGGGTAAGTTGGGCCTTGTAGAGCCTTATAGAGTTATAGAGTTCAATTCGCATAGGGAGTGAAGTGCAGAGAATGTAGAAATTGAGACAGTTGGACATCGATCCATGAAAGTAGGGCATGCTGAGCCACACAAAGGCTGTAGCGGTTTAATAGTAGAGTCCTGGAGAATGTGATGCAACAATGGTGTATATTCAGAAAACCGTAGTTTAAAACCTCCATCTAGGGAGCCTGGTAAGAAATAATTATGATTATGTTTTGGCTTGAGGGGGAGTTATATTTCCAAGATTGATGGGCATAAGGTGTATCCCAGATGGCAAGAGAAGATATAGTTAATGGGGATGCCATGGGTGCCAAGGACCTGAATGAACGCAGGAGACATGGAGCCACAGAAAGGCCTGTTTCTGCAAAAACAGATTTCAGCCCAACCCAGAGCCTGAAACCCTCAGCATATTTCCAATCTGAAATATGAATTAAAGCTATAGCTTGATAGTACAGTTTAAAAAATGGAAGAGCTAAGTCACCTATTTTTTAGTGCTAGACAGAACATCATGGGAAATTTTAGTACATTTGCCCTTCCAGATATAATGGGAAATAAGTGACTGGAGGGTAGAAAGGAAGCCAATAGGAACACCCAATGGGAGCATCTGAAGAATTAAAAGACCTCTGGGTCTTTATTTTAACAACATTAATCTTACCTAACCAGAAGTGACGGAAAGAAAATCACTTACGAAGATCAGATTTAATCTTAATAAGTAGGGGAAGATAATTATATTGGAATAAGTTAGGGAGATGCGGCATCAAATAAATGACCAAATATTTTAGGGTTGAAGTCTGCCAATAAAATGGGAATTGTGGCATAAGCAAGGCAGCTTCCGATTGCAGGAAGGATATATTTTGTATTTCCGATTTAGACATGTTAATTTTAAAATTGGAGAGACCTTGAAATGTGCATAGAGAGGCCATTAAATAAGGTGGAGAGACCCTTAGTTGCTAAACATAAAATAGAATGGCGTCTGCATAGGTGGCACATTTATGAACCCAGTCAACAAAATAGAAGTGATTTCACCAAATCTCACTTCAAATCTTCTGAGACTAGAAGTCAGAGGACGTGGTACCTTGGAATTCACATTGCAGGTATACTGCTATGAGACTGTAGGCACGAGTGCCTAAGCACACTCATATACCAGAAAGTGCATTGCTACTTTTCAGGTGGAATTCCAGAAAAAAAAAAATTTCAGGGTACTGCTTAGGCAAAATTTACATTTCGGAGTGTTCCCTATAAGATAGCAAGTCAAAGCATTTATGGCCAGCACACCATAGATCTTCAGAATGATGTCCAAAAATGTATTAAAATGATCACACCTCAGCAAAAAATTGCTCCGTTTGGAGGGCGTGCAGTACCCCTTCACCAGGCATGTAATAAGTACAAAGTGCAATATAGTGACATTTAAAGTACCACATTAAAGTACCCTCAAAGCAGGTAGTGTTTGCTTTGCTATCTTTGGGAACCTGTTGCTATGCATTAAAGTGGTTGTAAGTGCATTTTATAAATAACAAACAGGTTTATACTTACCAGCTCTGTGTAATGGAAATGCATAGAGAGGCCCCAAACCTCCTGTTCTCGGGTCCCCCTCCAGTGCTTCTGGCTCCTCTCCACCGAGTGCCCCCATTGAAAGTCGCTTCCTATGGGGGCACTCATTTGGACTTGCTTCTGAGCCTCGCTGTCTGCATTTATTGACACAGACAGTGGGGCTCTGCCCCGCCCCCAACCCCTCTTCACTGTTTTTCATTGACAGCAGTGGGTGGCTCCCTCTGCCTCAGCAAAGCCTGTGTGACCGGGAAGTGAGGGGAGAGAAGAGCTGCAGACATGCACAGCGCTGGATCGAATGTGGGCTCTGGTAAGTGTAAGGTAGAAACTAATATCTAAGTAAGGAATGTATTAAAGTGGATGTAAACCCAATTCATAAAATTTGAGCTGGGCACATATATCTGTAGTGTTTTCTCTTCTCTCTTCTAAGCATTATGTCCCGTAGCTGTCTCCTGCTCCATTCATCTGTTATCAGCCTGATAACTTCTGACAAGTTCTCCATCAACTAAGATAAAAACAGCCTGAATTTTGTGTTGGGGAGGATGCTATAAATAGATTATCAGAGTGCTGAACCATTCAAAGAACAGCTCTGAAAGTATCTACCTATGAGGAGAGGGGGTGTGTGCCTTTCCTCCAATCAGCTGTCTTGGCTGTATGCCCAGCCTTCACTGCAGGGCTGAACAGGAAGAGAAAATCTCCTAACACAATCTGAACTTTCTAAAGAATATATAAAGCTGAAGACAGCAGATATAAAACTTATGTAGGGGGATTTTTTTCATCCCTTTGTATTATCGGAGGCTGTTCACTTCACTGGATATACAGTATCTCACAAAAGTGAGTACACCCCCCACATTTTTGTAAATATTTTATTATATCTTTTCATGTGACAACACTGAAGAAGTTACACTTTGCTACAATGTAAAGTAGTGAGTGTACAGCTTGTATAAGTGAAAATTTGCTGTCCCCTCAAAATAACTTAACACACAGCCATTAATGTCTAAACCGCTGGCAACAAAAGTGAGTACACCCCTAAGTGAAAATGTCTTGGGCACAATTAGCCATTTTCCCTCCCGGTGTTATGTGACTCGTTAGTGTTACAAGGTTTCAGGTGTGAATGGGCAGCAGGTGTGGTAAATTTGGTGTTATCGCTCTCACTCTCTCATACTGGTCACTGGAAATTCAACATGGCACCTCATGGCAAAGAACTCTCTGAGGATCTGAAAAAAAGAATTGTTGCTCTGCATAAAGATGGCCTAGGCTATAAGAAGATTGCCAAGACCCTGAAACTGAGCTGCAGCACGGTGGCCAAGACCATACAGCGGTTTAACAGGACAGGTTCCACTCAGAACAGGCATCGCCATGGTTGACTAAAGAAGTTGAGTGCACGTTCTCAGTGTCATATTCAGAGGTTGTCTTTGGGAAATAGACATATAAGTGCTGCCAGCATTGCTGCAGAGGTTAAAGGGGTGGGAGGTCACCTGTCAGTGCTCAGACCATATGCCGCACACTGCATCAAATTGGTCTGCATGGCTGTCATCCCAGAAGGAAGCCTCTTCTAAAGATGATGCACAAAAAAACAGACTAAGGACATGGATTACTGGAACCATGTTCTGTGGTCTGAGGAGACCAAGATTAACTTATTTGGTTCAGATGGTGTCAAGCGCGTGTGGCGGCAACAAGGTGAGGGGTACAAAGTCAAGTGTGTCTTGCCTACAGTCAAGCATGGTGGTGGGATTTCATGGTCTGGGGCTGCATGAGTGCTGCCAGCACTGGGGAGCTACAGATTATTGAGGGAACCATGAATGCCAACATGTACTGTGACATACTGAAGCAGAGCACGATCCCCTCCCTTCAGAGACTGGGCCACAGGGCAGTATTCCAACATGATAACAACCCCAAACACATCTCCATGATGACCACTGCCTTGCTAAAGAAGCTGAGGGTAAAGGTGATGAACGGCCAAGCATGTCTCCAGACCTAAACCCTATTGAGCATCTGTGGGGCAACCTCAAATGGAAGGTGGAGGAGAGCAAGGTCTCTAACATCCACCAGCTCCATGATGTCGTCATGGAGGAGTGGAAGAGGACTCCAGTGGCAACCTGTGAAGCTCTGGTGAACTCCATGCCCAAGAGGATTAAGGTAGTGCTGGAAAATAATGGTGGCCACACAATATATTGACAATTTGGGCATAATTTGGACATTTTCACTTAGGGGTGTACTCACCTTTGTTGCCAGCGGTGTATACATTAATGGCTGTGTGTTGAGTTATTTTGAGGGGACAGCAAATTTACACTGTTATACAAGCTGTACACTCACTACTTTACATTGTAGCAAAGTGTCATTTCTTCAGAGTTGTCAAATGAAAAGGAATAATAAAATATTTACAAAAATGTGAGGGGTGTACTCACTTTTGTGAGATACTGTATGTGAGGGTTTACAGCCACTTTAAGGTAAAACATGGTTAGGCTTTATAACCATGCTAAATGAAAACCATAGTTGTATATAAAAAGTAAAAAAATCTTCCATCAAATACAGCAGATAGATCAGATGCAGTCACTGTTTATGTATTCAGGCAGTCAGCAGTGGAGATTCATCTATTTCCCTAATAGTGGGCTAAGCACAAGGTTGCTATCAGACAAAGGGAGCTGCTCTGCTGTACTCTTTGGAAGCCCCCCTGTCATGTATCAAATGTTTAGTTGTTAACCACTTAAGGACCAGAAGGATTTGCCCCCTCAATGACCAGGCCATTTTTTGCGATACGACACTGCGTCGCTTTAACTGATAATTGCGCAGTCTTGCAAGGCTGTACCCAAACAAAATTGACATGCTTTTTTTCCCACAAATAGAGGTTTCTTTTGGTGGTATTTGATCACCTCTGCGGTTTTTATTTTTATTTTTATTTAATAAGCTATAAACACAAAAGCAACAATTTTGAAAAAAAATATATTTTTGCTTTTTGCTAATAAAAATATCCCCCCCCAAAAAATAAAAAAAAAACAAATTTCTTCATCAGTTTAGGCCAAAATATATTCTTCTACATATTTTTGGTAAAAAAAAATTGTAATGAGCGTATATTATTGAAAAAACGAATGCGCAAAACCCACACTGATAAATAAAACACAAGGAGCAGCCAACATAAAAATGGTGTACTCACATAACCCTAATGATAAAATGTGATAAATTATGTGGCGCTACCTCAATCTCGATAAAATCAAAGGAACAATGATATAATCTACATCCAATCAATTAAGAACTTCAAGTAAAGCCAGAACAGAAGTGGATGAATTAGACATCTGCCACTACTACACCTGCACTTCTTCTCATTCTTAAAAGGATTGTGTGCTCTTCATATTTGAAGTCGCATCGAATATTGCACTGCATGTTCTTGGACTGCACATTACACTCTCACTTGAAGTTGTATTGAGTATTACACTGCATGGTGTTTGGACTGCACTTTTACATTTGCTTGCTACCAGCCCCTAGGGGATTGGAACACTTATTATACCACATGTTTATAGTGATATTGTATATTTATTTGCTTATTTGCACATTTTTTTCATCCATACAGTTAGTACTTTGCACTTTTTATTTGCATCTGGGAGTCGCATTGATTTATTGCATTATATGGTGATGTAGTGAAACTTATTATTATTTTCATCTATTATTATTATTTATTATTAGGATACGCTACCAGCCCTTAGGGGATTAGGACACTCTTTTTATCACATGTTTACAGTGACATTATATATATATCATATTTTATTTGTGTATTTGCAATATTTTTTCTCCTTATAGTTAGCACATTGCGCCTTGCATATTTGTTTCTGGGAGTCGCATTGATTAAATTCACCTTATGGTGATGTTATTATTTTCTACACATCTTATTATATTTATTTATCATTAGGATACGCCAATTGATTGGATACGCAGTTTATTGTTCACATATATTGTTTACATCACTGGTGGCTTTATTAGAAGTTTTTAATTGATTGGACATGCAGTTTATTATGTGACATGGTCCATATTTGATTGCCTTCACCCATTCACATTGTTAGCACTTTGAATATATCTTTGTGGGAGTTGCATTGGTTTACTGCATCATATGTTGGTGCATTGCACTTAGTATTGTTTCACATTATCATTTATTATCTTTGAGTGGAGGTTATGTCAACTGACTGGACACGCAATTTATCTATGTGATATGGTTTACAGTATTATTCATATCACTGGTGGCTTTACTTGAAGTTCTTAATTGATTGGATGTAGATTATATTATTGTTCCTTTGATTTTATCGAGATTGAGGTAGCGCCACATAATTTATTACATTTTATCAATGAGCGTATATTGATTGGTTTGCACAAAAGTTATAGCGTCCACAAAATAGGGGATAGATTTATGGCATTTTTATAATTCATTTTTTTTTCTAGTAATGGGGGCGATCAGTGACTTTTAGCGGGACTGCGACATTGCAGTGGACAGATCGGACACTTTTGACACTTTTTTGGAACCACTGACATTTATACAGCGATCAGAGCTAAAAATAGCCACTGATTACTGTATAAATGTCACTGGCAGGGAAGGGGTTAACACTAGGGAGCGATCAAGGTGTTAAATGTGTTCCCTCATGTGTGTTCTAACTGTGGGTGGATGGGACTCCCCAGAGGAGAAGACTGATCGCTGTTCCTAATCTTTAGGAGCAGCAGATCTGTCTCTCCTCCCCTGACAGAACAGAGATCTGTCTGTGTTCATTGAAAGATCTCCGTTCTGTCTCTGTCAGGAGCGATCAGGGGTGGCCGGCAGTAATGGCAACCGCCGGCCACGCTTGTCGGCATTGCGTACCTTAAATAGCTTAAAGCAGCTGACATACCATGATGGTGATTGCATGTAAATAGTTTAAAAAACTGACAAAAACATTTAAAAAACTTTAAAAATTCTGAAGCTTCCCTCCAACCGCTTTGCATATTATTTTATATATACTGTGATTCTGTACTTGCCAAATATGTTGTAGAAATCTCCCTCCACTGAGTCTGGCTGCATCTATTTTAACTGTGGGCAGCTGAAGCTGCTGCCTGTTCACTTCCTGGATTTACACAGCCACACAGAGACACACCTCCAGCTCTGCAGCTTTCATTGGCCCTCTTAGGACTCCCCCCCTCCCATCCTGGCAAACTCTTATGAGAGTGAGAGAGAGAGAGCTGTGCATTATGTCATAAGCCTAGGATAATGACCAAACAAGAAACAGGACGTGGGCTGTATAAGTTATTTACTGGCAGAAAAAAAAATGTTTTACTATCCAAAGTTAAAACAACATTAGCAGAAGATTTAATAGATGGAAAGTTGAAAAAATGACTGAAGGTCCGCTTTAACTGACATTTTATATTTTATATATATTATAGTATTTAGTATCTTATCTCTCTCTCTCTAATATACATACAGTATATATTAGATATATTAGATATTATCTATATCCCTTTTTGGGAATGGTACAGTATTACCTGTTGTTTTAGAAAGTCACAGGTTGTGCTGATTTAATATTGAGCTTGAAGATCCAGAGTTTCTATTACACTTCTATTACAAATTTGAGTCAAGGTCCATTCATTTAGGATAACTTACAGAATGGCTCAATGAACTCTGTATATTGTGTAGATGAAAACACAGAGAACCAATGTCATAATTAAGGGATATTAATATCAAACATAAAGCATTGTGCAGGTTGTCTTAGTATTTATAGAATGTGTTAAACCCATTTATAAACTCCTTCACTCTATTTGGAGTGTAGTGAAAAAAAAACCAGCAACAGCAAAATTGGATGCCTAATATTGAATATTATTCATTTTCTCCTCAAGACAACCATGGTACCACAAATTTGGAAGTCATCCAGAGTGTTCAGTAGAAGAAAATAAGACACTGCTGTCAGTGGTTTTAAGCAGCCACTTTTTCAGAAAAGGAAAATTTGTTACAAATGACTTCTTCAGCATATGTTATTAATTTTATGGGATTGGCTATTTGCCAGTCAAGCTTCAGTACCAGTTTGATTACTTGAAGTTGAAACGAGAAGGACTCCTGAGGTCATTAAGGAAGACGGACATAAACATTTTTAGTTTAACTGTTTTGGCGAGCCTTGCTACCTTGAGCACTTTATTCTGTGCATCTGCCAATTCCTCATTTATTATTGGGAGACTTTTAGCCAAAGGTGGAGCTCTGTGTACCAAGCAAATATGAATAGGTTCTCTTGAATAAACTTGTGAGTAGCTTATTTTTGGAACAGAAACAAAATAAATCTGCATGTATACTTTTTATTTTGCAAAAAATAAACGTGTATTTGCCAAGACATCATTGAAAACGTATCCCATTCTTGGATTGCTGTGTTTATGTCACATCATAGCCCGGTGATTTATTTAGGAATTACAGGAATTCTAAGTATTGATAAAAGCAGCATTATATGAAGAAGGACTGGAGAATGATCAATGATAGCGAGGGTTGCTCTAAACTTGTGTGTTATTTATTATTGTATATATGTTGGCAGCTTTGTTGTTTGATTTTTGCTAAACCAAAATTAATATTAACGAAAGACTTATATTTGCGCTCTTTTGGACTTTTAAAGTCTATCAAAGAGCTTTAAGAATAAATTCATGATTTATGAGTTCCTTATATGTTTAAGTTCATAATTCTAAATAATAATTATTATAGCTAAAAAAAAGGCTAAGAAAAAATAGGATTTTTTAAAACAGCTTACCTGTAAAATCCTTTTCTTTGAGTACATCATAGGACACAGAGCCTAAAGTAATTACTTATTGGGTTATGGGCCTACCTTCAGGTGTTGATACTGGTATAACCAATACAGGAAGTTGACTCCCCTATATAACCCCTCCTCCTTTCAGGAGTCCTCAGTTTTTGTATCCAAGCAATATAAGCAATATACTCTCACCCCATAAAATAGAGGGGCGGGAGCTCTGTGTCCTATGATGTACTCCAAGAAAAGGATTTTACCGGTAAGCTGTTTTAAAAATCCCATTTTCTTTATCGTACATCATAGGACACAGAGCCTCAAGTAATTACTTGGTGGGACGTCCCATAGCAATGCTACTTGAGGGGAGGGAGACACAACCTGTAGGGCACCCCCAGACCTTGAGGAATTATACTGCTGCCTGCAGCACACTGCGCCTGAAGGCAATATCCTCATTCCATTTTACATCTACTTGATAAAATTTTGTAAATGTATGTACTGAAGACCAAGCCTTGCAGATCTGAGACATGGAGGCCTGGTGACGTACTGCCCAAGAAGCACCAACCGCTCTTGTAACTTGAAAAGGGGGAATCTTTCCCTTTAACTCATAAGTTTGAATTATAACTTGCCAAATCCACTTGTGGATTTCGACGCTGCCTGTCCTTTTTTGGGACCCTCTGGCAGAATAAATAAGACATCAGTCTTACGAATCTGAGCAGTTTTCTTTAAATAGATCTTCACTGCTCTCACCACATAAAGACAATGTAGTGACTTTTCTTCCTTGGAACATGGTTTTGGGAAAAACGATGGCAGGACAATATCTTCATTCACATGAAAGCCTGAAACCACCTTTGGCAAAAAGCCTGGACGAGGGCGTAACACCACTCTGTCCTCAAGAATAATGAAATATGGCTTTCTACAGGAAAGAGCAGCCAATTCTGAAACCCTTCTTCCTGAGGATATAGCAACCAAAATACCAGCTTCCTTGTCAAAAGGACTAAAGGAATATGCTGTATCGGTTCAAATGGCTGTTTTTGTAACACCGACAAAACTAAATTCAAGTCCCAAGGGCTTAAGGGTGATTTAACTGGCAGATTAATCCGCATCACTCCTTGCATGAAACCCCGGACTAAAGAATGCATAGCAAGTGGTCTTTGAAATAAAATTGATAAGGCTGAGACTTGGCCCTTAATAGTACTCAGGGCCAACTTCATCTCTATGCCTGCTTGTAGAAAGGCAAGAATTCTGCCTATAATATATCTCCGAGGGTGCCAACCCCTGGATTCAAACCAGGAAACATAAGCTTTCCAGACTCTATAATATATAGCTCTAGAAGCTGGCTTCCTAGCATTACTCAAAAATAACTGACCTGGAAAGCCAATGTTTCTTCAGAATGTGGGTCTCAATAGCCAGGCCATTAAATTTAGCGTTCGTAAAGTAGGATGGAATATCGGCCCCTGTAATAGCAGGTCTGGCCTTAGTGGGAGGAGCCATGGACCCTCCACTGCCATCTTTACGATCTCTGCATACCATGACCTTCTGGGCCATGCTGGTGCTACCAGTATTACCGACTTTATTTCCAGCCTGATCCTGCAAAGAAGTCGAGGTAGCAACTGAATTGGGAGAAATGTATAGATCAGTGAGAACTGATCCCATGGGGTCACCAACGCATCTGTTCCATATGCGAGTGGGTCCCTTGTCCTGGACACAAAGTTGACTAGCTTCGTGTTGAACCTGGACGCTGGAAGGTCTACGTCCAGAGTCCCCCATCTTTGGCAAACAGCCTGAAAAATCTATCTTGGGATGAAGAGACCATTCACCCGGGAATAACTGCTGGCGACTTAAGTCGTTCGTCTGCCAATTCTCTACTCCCGGAATGAAAACTGCCGATAGGCATGGGACATTCTTTTCTGCCCAAGTTAGAATCTGGTTCACCTCTCTCTGAGCTGAGAGACTTTTGGTGCCCCCTTGGTGATTGATATATGCCACGGCCGTGGCATTGTCGGATTGGATCCTGACAGGACAATTCTTTAACCTGGAGGTCCAGGTTCTCAGAGCCAAATACACTGCCCGAATCTCTAGGATGTTGATGGGCAAGGCTCTTTCGGTTCTTGACCACTGTCCTTGGACAGTCGTCTTCTCTAGTACTGCTCCCCAGCCTGAAAGGCTGGCATCTGTATTACTACTTTCCAGATAATTGGCCTGAAGGACTTTCCCTCCAGCAGGTTCTGAGTTAGTAACCACCAACTGAGGCTTTGGGACACTCTTGGGGACAGCCGCATTGGTAAATCCAAAGCTTATATTGTCTTGTTCCAAGCAGACAGGATACTGTTTTGAAACAGTCTCGAATGGAATTGGGCATAGGGAACTGCTTCAAATGAAGCTACCCTCTTTCCTAACAGCCTCATGCAAAGATGTATTGAGGGATTTCTCTTTGATCTAACTATCCGCACCAGCTCTTGTATGGAGCTGATCTTTTCGGGAGGCAAGAACACCCTTTCCTGGGCTGTGTCTATGATCAGGCCCAGATACTCCAGCCTTTTTAGTGGCTTTAAGGAGGATTTCTTCAGGTTGAGAATCCAAACCAGACTCTCCAGGTAACTGCTTGTAATGGCTACATCTTGCTTCAAGCGAGCCACCGACTGGTCTATTAGAAATAGATCGTCTAAGTAAGCCAAGACAGTTATGCCCTGTGCCCTTAACCTTGCTAGAGGTGGGGCTAGTACTTTTGTGAATACCCGGGGTGCTGTAGCAAGCCCGAAGGGCAAGGCTACAAACTGAAAGTGCCTTTGTTCTATTTCGAAACGCAGAAACCTCTGGTGAGGAGGCAATATAGGGACATGCAGATATGCATCTCTGATGTCGATGGATGCCAGAAGTTCTCCTCCTTGTAGGATGGAAACAACTGACTTGATTGACTCCATGCGAAAGGAGCGGATCTTCAGGAACTGATTTCGATTCAGTAGATCTAGAATTGGTCTGATATCCCCATTTGACTTTGGTACCGTAAACAGGTTTGAGTAAAACCCTCTTGTTTGGGAATCTGTATGATCACCCCTTGAGCCAATAATCAGTCTAATGCTTGCAATAGGGATTGCTTTTTCCCTGGATCTTTGGGAACGTTTGATCTCCGAAAACGAGATGGTGGAAAGTCTCGAAACTCTAGCTTGTATCCTAGAGAGACTGTGGAGAGAGTCCATTTGTCCTGAATCTCCCTTTGCCAGACCTCTGAGTACCTCAGAAGTCTTCCCCCCACTTTGCTGAGGGGAGATGCCTCTTCATGACGAGGCCTTGGTATTCTGTTTTGCAGACTTGAGGCCCCAGGTCTTCCTTTGCGCCTGGGTTTGACCCTGAGGTCTTCCTCTAGAGTCTGACGGTGGAGGCCGTCGCCCCTGCCTAGAGGTGGATGTACCTGACGCGGGAGAAAAAGTGCGTTTAAATGAAGGATGTTTATATCTTCTTTTGACTGGCAAACGAGTACTCTTTTCGCTAGGAATTGTTTTGATATATTTATCCAAACTCTCGCCAAATAGTCATTCTCCATTAAAGGGAAAAGTAGTTAAAAGATTCTTGCAAGGCGCTTCAGCTGACCAACCCTTTAACCAAAGGATCCTTCGCATGTGAACTAGTACAAGCGCAAGGCGAGAAGCCTGATGAATAGAATCCTTCATAGCATCTATGGCAAAGCATAATGCTTTTGGTAGCTCTGCCAACTCCCGGGCCTGTTGTGCAGGGAGCTTGTTAAGAGCATCTGTGAACTGGTCCTTTAAGGACTGACAGATGCCTATAGCTGCAATTGCAGGCTGAGTCACGCTCCCTGCTAAGGAAAAAGAGGATTTTAACAGACCTTCCAACTTCTTATCTGTTGGATCTTTAAGCATATACGCATTGTCCACTGGACAAGTTAAACTTTTATTCACATTGAAAATGGCAGCGTCAACTGCTGGAACTTTCCATCTTTTTGTGAATTTTTCCTCAATAGGATAGAGAATTGAAAATCTCTTCGGAGGGGAAAAATGCTTATCCGCATGATCCCACTCGGTATAAATAAGCTTCTCTAGTAATGCGTGGACGAGAAACGCATGCAAAGTCTGTAAAGGTTTCAGGGAATCCCTGGGAGGAGACCGGACCTTCAGCTAACTCTGTTAGCGGTAGCATGAAAGCAGAGCAAACCATTTCAGTAAGGCTCTATACTTCAGTTTGTGAAGCTTAAACATCAAGTATTGTTTCCTCTGCAGAGGAATAACCGGCTTGTCTTTCCTCTAGATTGTCTGAGGGTAATACCTCATCTTGTTCCCACAATTTCCTTGGACCCGTGCCTCCCAGTGGAGGGAGGGGGAGGGGAATATTACCAGCAGATATATAGCTTTTATAATAGTAGCTTTAACTATTTATACATTCCATGAAGCAGAACTCATAGGAACTAGTGGCCTGTGGATAAAATCCCATGCCTGTGTACTTCAGTTTGCTGCATTTGCTACCAGAGTACCTTAACCTGTAAATATGCTGCTTCTGTAACTGCTGTATCCCCTTGATTCCTCTAGAAGAAGCCTTTGTTCACTGAAAACCCCCCTCTGGCTGCTGGGACCACACATGGCTGTTGATAGCCAGACACAGAGCTGCTTGGAGCATCACATTAAGGTATGTGTAACTTACTCCTTCTAGTGAGGAGACATTTTATAAGGCATACTTTTTAATATGAAAGGAAAACATAGGCACCCTTTTAACAGTACCTAGCTTCTTCCCTTCCCTTTTCCTCACTGCAGGATACTGCTGACTTAACAGACAGATCAAACTTTCACCCATCACGGCGGGCAGCGTAGTTAAACCTTCAAAGACTGTGGCCCTTTTAATAGGGGCTCCGCTCCTTTGGACCTGTATAGCACCCCTCAGGAACAGCTTTAGGTAATGTAAAAAGACCAAAAGAGTCCTGGTTCCTAGGGTCCAGCTCTCAGAGAGAAGCTTACAGGCAAAACCTCATTCTTGAATCGAGGTCCAGGTACCATCCTATGGCCTCAGTGGTGAGGATGGATCCGGTTGTGGAGGTTTTTTAAATCCAGCATGGATCCCTCCCTGGAGCTCCTAAGAGCACATCTTCACTCGTGACCAACACCTTAGACACTGGCGAAAAAACTGAGGACTCCTGGAAGGAGGAGGGGTTATATATGGGAGTCAACTTCCTGTATTGGTTATACCAGTGTCAACACCTGAAGGTAGGCCCATAACCCATTAAGTAATTACTTGAGGCTCTGTGTCCTATGATGTACGATAAAGAAATGTATTTCTTATTAAAACCAGGTATTTGATAAAATTCAAATGTGGAATTGGTGGGTGCAGTGAATATGTCTGCAACCCACTTTATCATTATGAATTGTTTGACTGAAAATGTCATGATATCTTCAAATGAGTGAACCGGGTGAGATAAAAGACATAAAAGACATATTAGCACTGTTAATATTTTGACTTTAAAGTGAACATTTCCAATCTCCAAACATATGAATAAAACGGGACCTTTATAGCCTACTTTTTCTAATGCACTCCTGCTTATCCTATAACAGGGCAGCTTAAATAGTACTGTTACTAATATGCACATTTCCACTTTTTCTTAAAGCTCAGTAGCCAAGAACTCATCTCATCAATATCCACTTCTGGCCTCAGTTGTACTGCTTACTGGCACATGTCACATCAGGGCAGAGGTATCTTTTACCTGTTGCCTGTAAATGACAGCCAACTTCACCTTCTCTATGCTGTGCAAGGAATACGATTCTCAAAGGGGGTGTAAGTAGGTCTCAGGGGAACAGAGTTTTTTTAATGCAATTGGACAGTTTAAGTTCAATATACTTTTCTATCAATATTGGAATATGAAAGGGTACTTTTAAATGCACTTAGCTCCAAAATGTTGTTGCAAAAAAAAAAAAAAAAAAGAATATAATAAGATAAAAAAAATGACCCATACCTCCCTTCTCTCAAACAGAATTTAAGCAATTCCGATAAAGCAAATCTGAAGTCTGTAATATCTGAAATCTCATACCTAATTCAGCACATTAATCACATATTAGGCATCTTCAGGTATTCTGTTTTCAGTTTAAGCACACTGGTTTCCTGAAATACCCGGGTGCACCAGGAACGTGGCTCACACTGTAACGATTTTGCACCTAAGGGGTCAATTCACTAACGTTTACTGCTGGGGGATAACACAGTCACATGACTCATTGCATAAATGATCGAATGTGGTAAATTAAGTCCAACTGACAAAAAATAAAAATAACGATTATACAGTATTTACTGAAAAATAAAAAATATGCAGTTAAATATTGTTTTAAAACGCTCTTAATTCCAATTCACAAAGTAAAAAAAAAGTGTGATATTTACCTGCAAATGAGGTTAAACAAATGTCAATATAAAAAAGAGAGACAAATAATTCCCCAGTAGCGCACTAAATTAATCTACAATTCTCCTAAATATTAGCATTGTGAAATTTACCACCAGGGTTTTGCTGGCAGTATCACATGCGGCATTTGTCGAGGAGACCACCATGCTGTTTTTTGACAAATAGCTGGTTGCTAAGGTGTGGGCCAGGAAGCCAGCTGCCACATCCTGAACAATGGATGACTCATAAGCTGTTAGCAGGTTCCCCGCTGACAGCTGAATTGTCAGCAGGTTCCCTGCTGACAGCTGAATGTAAAACAACATGCTGACAATTAAAAATGATGAGAAAAAAAACAGCGTAGGGTCCCCCCCAATGCCTACCAAGCCATTCGGTCTGGTATGGATTTTATGGGAAACCCCATGCCACAATAAAAAAAAAAATTGGTGTCATCGCCCCCCTTGTGACATCATGGACTGGTGCATGCTTGGTCGGTGACGTCACGGGGGGGACGGTGCCACCAGGTGATGTCGCCAGGTGGCCCTGCCTTTACCTATATAAGAATTGTCACATGGCAGAGGAGGCATTCTGTGGCCAGCCGTCCTCTAGAGCAGATCTCTTTTTTGTTTTTTGTTTTTTTTCGGGTTCTGGTGGTGCATGGACATTGTGATTGATGATGGATTTACATCGGGGACACAGTTTTTTTGTTTTTATTTTTTAATATAGGAATTTTCATTTCTATTACTTTTTGACACTTTTTTTGTGAATGGGTAGGAGTACAATGTACCCCATACTCATTCACATAGGGGGGTGGGATCTGGGGACCCCCTTGTTAAAGGGAGCTTCCAAATTCTGATAAGTCCCCTGCCCTCAGACCCCCACAACCACCTGCTAGAGTTGTGGGAATGAGGCCCTTGTCCCCATCAACATAGGGACAAGGTGCTTTGGGATGGGCGGGGGACAGAGCCCCCCTGCCCCAAAGCACCAACCCCCATGTTGAGGCCATGTGGCCTGGTATGGTTCAGGGGGGCAATCGCTTGTCCCCCCCTTCATGACCTGCCGGGCTGCATGCTCAAATAGGAGGCTGGTATGGATTATGGGGGGGACCCCACGCCGTTTTTTTTTTTTTACATTTTTGTGTGAGGTCCCCCTTAAAATCCATACCAGACCTGAATGGCTTGATATGCATTAGGGGGTACCCCAAGCTGTTTTTTTTTTTCATAAGTTTAAATAGCTGGCATTTTTTTTTACATTCTGCTGTTAACAATGCTGGCTGGCTTCCCGACCCGCTCCTTAGCAACGAGCTCAATGCGGTAAATTACCGCATTAAATAATGTGGTAATTACCGCTAAATCGAACAAATGCCACATTCAGTATTTAACGCAAAACTCTTAGTGAATTGCACTTTCACAACTGATTTACTGCAAGTGTTAGTTTACCACATTTTTTGGCCATGATTTAACTAGCAGTGTCACTGGCTCTCAGAAACATGACTCTGTAGGGGTTGATTTACTAAAACTGGAAAGTGCAAAATCTGGTGCAGCTGTTCATGGTAGCCAATCAGCTTCTAATATCTGCTTGTTAAATTAAGCTTTGACAGAAAAACCTGTAAGGTTTTTGGTTACTTTGTAGAGCAGCACCAGTTTTAGTAACCCCTCTGAGTTCTAAGTAGTCTTGTTGGTAAACAGGTGCTCAGAGTTGCCAATGCAACAGCTTTTTCTTAAAGTGATACTAAATACACACGGTTTAATTTACATTATCTTTTCTCTTTCTGTATGTGGGTGATGGCACTGTAATTATGTTAATGAAAAAGACATCTAAGTACCCTTCATCCAAATCGATATACAGCTGTCACATAATCCAAATTTTTCCCAGCCTGTCTGTAGGGAAACAGTGACAGGGGAAGAACAGCCTTTGGAATACAGAGTATTAAAAATAAATAGTTAAAATCAATAAAGTGTTTTAAACTGTCATACTGATATATATTTGAAATCTTTATTCTTTTTTGGCAATAACATGGTGTTGGTGGATCCCCATAAACTAAGCTCCGGGGACAGAGTAAAACGCGTTGGAGATGTGGCCTGGTGGGAGCACAGGCTAAGGTTGTCTCTCTCATACCACCATAGGACTCTGTGTGCACCACCATTAGCCTTGTGTCAACTTTAGCTCATTATCTAACCATTATGTGATGTTTTGGGTAAATATTTGGTTTTATTGTTCATGTGGTGACTAACCTACTTTTGAAGTGTATAAAAACCTGTATTTCTGTTAAACAGTCATTCCTTTGGAGTTTACCTCAACATCTTGTCTGTGTACAATGCTTGGGGTAAAAGGGCTGGTATTAGCTCTTGGTCTGCTGGAACAGTTTGATGATGACAAGGAAAGGGGCGCCTCTGAATATATATCACAAACAAATTTTATTAAAAACAGCAATATCCACTCACATGAGGGTAGAAGAAGTTGCGTTCAGGTCAGTTGGCTGAGCAGTGGAACTACAAGTCGCAGCGGTTCCTGCAGGGGATGTGAGATCCAGAGATGGGAAATAGCTGGTGCAGCCAGATGCAGACTTTAGTAGTAATCAGTCCAACACATATCCTGTGTTTATCCTGGCGATTTCCTGGATATCAGGATAAGGGTTCCAGATAAGAGGACAGGAGAAGGGGGGGACGTCACTGTGACCGTGGAGCCGCCTTGCCGCTCACCGCTGTTAATGGAGCGCCTCTGAGCTGTAACACGGCCGGCCGTGTGAGAGACCAAAGCGAGGCTTGGAAGGCAAACAGAGCGTGGTACCCGGTGATGACGTCACATTAGTGCGACGCGTTTCAGAATCGGCTTGCCATTGATGGTAGAATGGCCGCATTCCTTTATCAAGCATCTACTGCTGGAACAGTTTGGAGGGCAGGAGGCATTGTTTGGTGGATGCACCTAATCAGAGTGCTAAGCGGTTCCATCACACCAACTATCCTGCAAACATCTATATTTCCATTGGACACGGTTTCATAATCCAGAAACCAGCATATAGATTTTATGTACATTTCTCCTACAAGGTCTAAGGTGTTTTATTAGCTTTCTGGACCTTTTAAATTGGAGATGTTTGGTGTCTAGTTGAATGGTATTATGTTATTTGTCTGCTGTTTGTCAAATGTGTCTTAACCTGTTGATGCTGAACTCAAACTTATATGAGGCATCACAGTGGTCTGTCTTCTGGGATGGCACATATATGCACTCCTGTGTTTGTGTTGGAAGTGTGCTCCATAACATGGCACAGAGACCAAACTGTCACTGACAGGCCCTGGTCTTGTACTAAAGATCTGTAGCCTGGAGAACTGGCTCCATATCGCATGATTGCTGTGATAGCCTGTAGTTGGCTATTACAGTAATCACTCAGTAAAACCTACCCCTGTTTTTTCTTTCTCCTCTGAATGTTCTTCTAGCAGGGGAAAAGACTGTGTATAATATAAATATATACATAAAAAATAAAGATAGAATAGCAAGATCAGGGCTTAATCTAGATTAGTGTTAGTGTCAAGGTCAAAGATTGGGGTCAGCGTTTTTTATTTAGTGACAGTGTTAGTGTCATTGGAAGTAATTTACTAAAGGTAACTAAACTGTTTACTTTGTAAAGAGGTTGCACTTTGCAAGGGAATTTCCCCAGAGCTTAGTGAATGAAGTGAAGCTCTTCTGACTTTCATCATCCAATTGTGCGCAAGAAAAAATGCTGTTTATTGTCCTTGCACATGAATGGGCATTCTTTGCAAAGTGAAATAGCACCACTTTCACTCAGCCCTGAGGATAAATCCCTTGCAAGGTGCAACTTCCCTTGCTAAATGAATTGACTGTTTTACTTCAGGAAATCAATCATGCGTTTAGGTCAGATTGTGCACCTGGTGAGCCAACCACACACACTTAACTAATATCTTTACTTCAGCTCTGACTGTGAGGTACAGTAGGGTCTTCTTAAAACAAAGGGTATTTTCATGCCTCACATTCATCACAAACATAAAAATTGACCTTATTACTCATTTTAGGATAGTGTGTGGATGCTCATGGATCATGCAACTGATTCTGTTTAGCCCTGGAGCAAATTGCTAGTTTACTGCACATATATTGCCTTATATTATAGAGTCATGTATTCCAAACGGCATACAGCAGCATGACTGACCATCTAAAAAACAATAAGAAAGAGGGCGCACTGAACTAGTGCATTACCATACCTCAAATTTTATTAGAAAAATAAATAAAGAGTGAATACACACAAACTCATGTCATGCACAAGCATATCTAGAACAGTTGACAAGACCGCCTCCAAATCCATCATTTTCCACAGATGGTATGGGAAACATTTTTGTCATGATTGGCCATTACCTGTGCAGTGTAGGAAAGAAATAATCTGCATGCCCCTCTTCCACCACAAATCCCAAAAATGTAGGGTCTATTTCTCATTTTAGGGTAGTGATCTGGTTTAGTGGAGGACTCTTTAGTTCTTTTTAGTCCACCTCACTGTAGCCTGTATGTAATAAGTAATAACGTGGGGATCCCAAAAGGGAGCTTAATAAAGAATTTACATACAATAAATACATTGGGGACCTCAACATTGGCTAATAGTGATGAGCCCAACTGCCTTGGGTTCAGTTTAAGTGGGGCTTGGCAACTTCAGAGAAGTTCAGATGACGAAACCAAACCCCACTGAAATCAATGGGAGCCAAATCTGTTAGATTTAAATATTATTTTCTGGGCAAATAGGCAAGGAGGTACAAAAAAAGCATGTAGGTGGACACTAGCCTGGGTAACATGTACCAATGCAAAGAAATATATATTTTTTTAGTTTCATGAAGTTGGCCAGCAACAGTATATAAAGGACTGGGCAGGGATAGTGGTGACAACTTAGCCCAAGTATGACCATGTAACCCACTCCATTCCTTGCTCATTTGCTTAAGCAGCAATTGTGTGGGATTCCCTGCCATGTAAGTGAATGGGCCAGGTAATGTCAATGGTTGCTAAGGACATGGCAGGTGCAAGCACCTTCTGCTTCCATAACAAGCATTGACAGCCAGCAGCTGTCATGTTCATACATGCTGGCTGAACATCCTAAACATTCGCCCAGTGTTCTGGCCAAACTCAGTGCACAACTAATCCCTATTGACTTATTGATGTACTGAATATGACACAGGGTTTTAACCCAAATCACGTTGTGTAACTTTTGCTCAAAACAACAGTAAGTTGAAGGCAGTGGTATGCCTCTTAATTTTTGTGTTTATTGTGTGTACTGGTACTGGTGGTCATACAAACACTTTGCGTTCTTCACCTTGACCTTTCTTTCATTTTTTTTTTTGGGGGGGGGGGGGGAGAATGCTGGCCATTTTTACATATATGTCAATGCTTGTGGTGCTATCCATGTGTACAGGAGGGATTTTTCCTATACAAGCAGTAGTGGACCAAGGAAAATGAGCCCCGGCTATGTCAGGTTGGTTGGGGGTTATCCATTATATTCCTTTGGCAGTTTACTCACACTAGTCTAAACTCTTATTGTCAAATTTGGTTTATTTAAAACAAAAACAAAGAACGGCCACCTATAGATCACACAATATGCTCCTCCGGTATTCCAGCAAGTTCTGTACAATAATTACAATTACTATTTCTTAGATAAAACAGGGGGAGGCAGATTACTACCTATAATATTTTAGGACTTTCTGATATTTTGTATGTTGTTTTATAATAATAATAATAATAATAATAAGTCAGTAGTTTATTGAAACAAAGCCATTTCTGACCCTTAAATCAATGAACTGTACATTTTTGTGTTTTAGCTTTAAAATCCAGTAAAGACTATGGAACACAAAAGTCATATGAAGACAAACTAAGCTGCTTGTTTCTGAGTATGCAATCACTGTTTCTGTTGTAGTATGCCTGTTAGAAAAGTGTGATCCTACACATATTTAGTCAGAAGCATGGGATTCATCTGCCAGCCAGACTCAAGAGGTGAATTTTAAAACCATTCAAACTTGTTTTTAAACATGTGGTGTAGACCAATGATTCATAACATGCTACCGGCACAGTGCAGCCATAATTTGTGGTTTAGAACAGATGCATGTCTAGATCAAAAATAATAATTATTAAGCTTTTCTTCGTAGTTTCGTAAAAGAGGGTTCTGAAATTTGTGTTTTAGTATACAGTTTGATGCAAGTTTTTCTACACCTGCCGTTGTATGGCTGACCATTTATTTAGTCAGCAAAGCAAAAATTATAATATGTGGCAGCATTAGATACCCCTAAAACTTACGCCCCTGGCATAACAATGAATATGAAAAATTGTTGGGCATCTCCCTATGACTTGCCATTCTAGAGTACATAGCAAAACAATCTACATAAAATGGTCTACTATTTAAAACAGTGGGGTTTATTTACTAAGGCAAATCCACTTTGCACTAAAAGTGCACTGCAAGTGCACTTGGAAGTGCAGTCGCTGTAGATCTGAAGGAGACATGCAAGGAAAATAAAAAACAGCATTTTTGCTTGCTCGTGAATGAATGATAGTTTAGTTACTAGCCCCTCCCCTTCTTTTTAAGTGTATACTTTGATACATATACATATTTTAACTCCTATGGCTGGCTGTATTAGACCCTCATGTAAACCATCTTGTTGTTAAATACAGCCTGATAAGTTCTTCAATTTTGAAATCCCCACTTCAATCCACTTGGACTCCACCCCTAACCAGAGACAACATTTTATCTACATCAGACTAGATTTTGGATAAGCACCCTTTTCTCTTTTGTCTGTATGCGGGCTTTGGGGGGGTGTAAGTGGGCGTTCATTGCACATATGGCGGGTTTTTGCGGGTACATTGATGGGCCCTTTGTGGGTTGATATTTAATTTTAATGTTCCTACTTTGGCTGTTGCAGCTTGCTCTGGTCTATGTTTATGTGAATTAAATATTAATATAATGTTTAATATTTATTTTATGTGAATATAAATATTAATATAAATTACTGTATTTATTGGCATATAACACTCACTTTTTCACAATTAAAAATCGGGTGCAAATAGCGTGTGCGTGTTATACGCCAATACTTCAATTTTAGCTGCCTCGGAGGGGACAGGGAGGGGGGCGGGACGAGCGCCATCAGATTACATACAGTGAGAATCTCCTGTTTACTTGGCGGCCTCTGGAATAGGAAGTTCCGTCTCCTGGGCCGCCATTGGACCACTGTTCTGTCTATCATAGGAGATTCTCACTGTATGTAATCTGTCGGCGCTTGTCCCGCTCCCTCCCTGTACCCTCTAGGCTGCAGATGGGCATCGATCAGGCTGCACTGATGGCAATGGTGAAGCTGCTGCATTGATGGCAATGGTGAGGCTGCACTGATGTGGACCGATGAGGCTGCATTGATGGCAATGGTGAGGCTGCACTGATGTGGACTGATGAGGCTGAATTGATGGCACCTGTGAGGCTGCAGATGGGCATTGATCAGGCTGCATTGATGGCAATGGTGAGACTGCAGATGGGCACTGACCCTTATTTTGCTTCAAAGCTCCTTATTTAAAAAAATGTTTTTTCCTGAAACTTCCCTCTTAAAATGAATGTGCGTGTTATACGCCTGTGCGTGTTATACGCCGATAAATATATAGTTCTGTATCTAATAATACATGATTTTTTTCTCAAATACATGCAGTATTGCTCGAATGGTCTGTCAAGAACTTGTAAAAACACGTGCACACAGACGCATGTGTTCTGATGTGCATCGGGCCTTAAGTATTTCAGGTTTAATGATGCAGTACATGGTCTGAGAACATATTGTTGCAGAAAAAGAAGTACTGTGAGGGACAACTCCAGGTTGAAGCCCGGAGTTGGGTCTTATGTCATCCCCTCACAATTCAATCTCTTGGGAACTCCCACAGATAGAATTCCATCCTTACCACAATTAGAATTCCTTACCTGTGTTTATTTCCATCCACTCTTTTTTTTTTTTTTTTTTTTAGATATTTCCTATTTCCACTATCCCTGTTACACATTCTCTGTAAAAAAAGAAATACATAGAAAAAAGGAAGTTTTATATATATATATATATATATATATATATATATATATATATATATATATATATATATATATATATATATATATATATATATATATATACATATACATTAGATAGATAGATAGATAGATAGATAGATAGATAGATAGATAGATAGATAGATAGATAGATAGATAGATAGATAGATAGATAGATAGATAGATATGGGACCTCCTGGAAATCACCAAAACAGCTGTAAAGATCTTGCTTGAGTTCCTTAGAGAGACAAGTGTTTTAAACCTCTAGCTGTATTTTATGCTTCAAAAAAAACATTATTTATAAAAAAAAAAAAAAAAAACCCAGAAAATAATAATTTCCCATACAACAAAATGTGTGTCTCTACCAGGAAAAGCTTTTGTTATTTATTATTTATTGAATCTATGAAACATTCTTTTTTAAGTCATGTTTCTGTTTTTGTAATGATTTGAAATAAGCAGATATTGAAGATAATCCTTCAAAATTTTCTATAATCCTGCAATTTTCCTTCATTTGCAATTGTAAATGTAGGTGAACATAGAGATGACAGAGATAATCTATAGCAGGTTTTCTTGCCCTAGACTAGTGCTAACAGTTCATTTATTGCTACAGCAGATGCGCTTGTGTTTCCAGCCAGCTGGAAACCTTTAAATAAGAGCTAAATGGCAGCCTGGTCTGTAGACTGAATATGCACTCTGGCACAAAGAGAATGTTCTTATTTAAGCCTGTCTAAATAATACTCATGTTTTGCTAGTCTTTCTTCATCTCTTCTGTCCATTAAATGGGGACATCAAACACCAAAATCGTATTCAGAATGGATGCAGTGATTCATTTATTAATTTAGCACAAAGCTATCTACAGTTTTGCTCATTTCCCTAGGTAGCACTGCTATGCATTATTTAAATGTATTTCTAAACTTCTTTTGGGACTAAAAAAGAAACCTCTATTCTGTCTCATAGTTTAATATGTTTGCATATTTTGGTTGCCCAGAATATGAATAGGTCCTCAGTGCAAAATACTACTATAATATTAGCAAAAAAGCCAATAAAACTAAAATGCATTATATGGTCAAAGAAGGTAATATGATTTTAAATAGAAGACTATTAAAGCTAAAATGTCTTCTATGAAGGTATACTAGTGGTGTGGATTAACATACTTTTTAATATTAAAGAATATACTCTAATGTACTTTTACTGACCTTAAGAGACTAGGTATTATCCAATCCATAGGATTTTATAAAATTGCGCTAAGGCCTTGTAAATATCTGGGTGGTTTCCTGTGGTATAACGTGTGTGTTTTACCACAGTAAGATGCAGGAACTGTCAAATGTGCCATGTTATATCAATCTACAATATGTTCCCTATAATCTAATTTAATTTAATTTTGCACAATGGGCATTGCTAATATAATTTTGCACAACAATGGGCATCACTTAACCCTACCACTTTATTTATTGGTGTCATTAATCAGCTGCAGTGAAACTTTCAAAATCAGTGAAATCGACATATGATAAACACTCAAAAAAAAATTGATCACATTGAAAATTATTTCTTTATGCTGAATATTTATTTCAGTCAAATGTTCAAATACACCCTACATTAAACCCTGACCTTTAAAGTGGTTGTAAACCCTCACACATACCCAGTGAACTGAAGAGCCTCAGATGATACACAGAAATGAAACACAACCTCCTACATAGGTTTTAATTGTTTATCTGCAGCCTTCTCCTCTCCTCTCTACACCCCTTCAAAAGGGCAGATTATGTTAAAAATATTTCTTCATCTGTCAGGAGCACAGAGGAGGGGGCGGAGAAGCTGCAGTTGTAGTTTGTAAGAGCTGATTGGAGGAAAGGATCACACCCCTTTACACAGCAGAAGGACTGTGTTCTGAATAGAGAAGCCCTGTTCTGAGCTCCCCCCCGACACAAATTTATTTCACCCTAACCCTTAAATCTAACATTGAACCCTCCCTAACCCTTAACTATAACATTCATATCTAGTCTGTAACTTTGGCCAGGGTATAAATATTCAAATGTTACCATTTCCACTTGAGGACCAGGCCTTTTCTGGCACTTTTTGGCTAGAAAATTATTTAGAACCCTCAAACATTATATATATTTTTAAAGCAGAGGCCTTAGAGAATAAACTGGTGGGTTTTTCAAATTTTGATGTCACAGGGTATTTGGGCAGCGGTTGCAATTTTTGGGAAAAAATACACTTTTTTATAATTTTAATGCAAAAACACACAATACATAACCCAATTTTTCTGTAAAATATAAAAGATGATGTTACGCTGAGTAAATGGATACCAAAAATAGATACCAAACAAGTCACACTTTAAAATTGTGAACGCCAGTGCAACGGTGACAAACATTGTGAATTTTACTATCCTTAGGAAACGCTTTAAAAGCCCACACAGGTTACCACTTTGGATATACAGAGGTCTAATGCTAGAATTACTGACCATTATCTGAAGTTTGCAGCAACACTTTAGATGTGTGGGACGGTCATTGTGTGCGCGCAGGACTGACGTGCGCGCTAGCATGGGGGGGACGGAGGCACTTTAATTATTTAATTTTTTTAATTATTAATTTATTTTATTTATTTTTTTACACTGTTACTTTATTTTATTTTTTATCACTTTTTTTCTGTCACAAGAAAAGTATACATCCCTTGTTACAGCAATAGGCAAGTGACAGGTACGCTTTATGCAGGGATCTGGGGTTAATAAAACCCCAAATCCTTCCTCTGCATTTAAAAGAATTCAAAAACACAGACATCTGTATTTTTCAATGCATTTCATTATTTGAAAATGGTGCTGAAAACAGTGAGCTTTTGACTTCCTGTGTCTCTCTAGTGCATTGTTATCGGTTGTATTATCAGTCTTGCCAAGTTCCCTCTGTGGACTTCAGCTTCCTCCATGCTATGGAGATGAAGGCAATGGAAGATATTCTGTAGTGCCAACATACTTCCTTTCTTAGGGTGACAACACTGCTGCACCATAGATATGGTACTGTGAGTGAGCATGGTCACCCTAGGACAGGAAGTGTGTTACTGGCAAATTCACCAAGTGAAAATTAAGGAAACAATGCACAAAAGTCTTTGGATATTCACGTATTTACATATTTGTAAAAGCAGTAAATTATATCTAAAACAAGTGTTTATTGCTACAGGCACTGTGGAGAAATTAATCCTCAAAGTTCACAATTAACTATGCTCCACCCTCCCAGAGCAAATGCTTTGTGTTTATGTCAGAGATTAGAAGGCAGAAGACTGCTGATTCATGACTGGGTGGTGGGAGCAGAGTGAGCTCAGCTGCTGAGAGCAGGACAGCGCTACTGCTGTCAAGATGAACTACTCCACTGTTTGTGGAGCTACAAAGGTCAGTGAGGGCTTGTTTATAGAATAAACTCCAGGAAAAAAAAATGTATTCTCCCATGCAGTGGGGCTCTGCCTGCACAGCATGGGGTAACTGCTCATTTTGTCTAGGAGCGCAAGGGAAAGCTGTACTTACCCGGTCCTTCAATCCTCCGGGAAACCGCACTCCCCCATGTCCAGTGGTGGACTGTTCCTGCCGTCCTCACGTCCAGAAGAAAAGAATGCAGGTGCCTCTGAATGCAGACTGTTAAAATATATTTATAAATCACAATAGTACAACTCACATTTAAGAATGCAATGACAAGCACATCTTATGATAGTTCGCCAGGTGATACATCCATATAGCACTGGTCCACAAGGAGAATCATCCTGGCCACTCTGTCGACTATCGTATCGTGGCCGGCGAGATGGTGGTATGATGGAGGAGAGTCCCACTGCATGGGAAAATACAATTTTTCCCGAAGTTCTACTTTAAGAAGTAATTTACTGACTGGTAATATGATGTAAATTCTTGAAAATCCACAGTCTGATCACAGGTACCCTTTAAGGTTAAACCTGTTATCAATGTAAATATAAACGGTACTAACAAGCTAATCACAATCTAAAATAAATCCCAAAAATCTCAGAGCAAAAATATTTTGTCACACCCAAAAATTAAGTGCCCAATCTGTCCAAGTAGCTTCACTGAAAATCAGGATTTTATAAAAATCCACACTTAGTTTTGGGATGGGATTACTGACCTTTCTGCTATTTGTTAATGTACATGAAAGGGGCAAGTAATTTAAAAAGTGCTATGATTTACTTGTTGTGTATATGAGTATACATACACTATCTATCTATCTATCTATCTATCTATCTATCTATCTATCTATCTATCTATCTATCTATCTATCTATCTATCTATCTATCTATCTATCGATCGATCGATATATATATATCTATATAGATATAAATATCTATATATATAATCTTCTTTTCCACTATGACCTTTGCAGCAGCAAGGTAGCCAAACCACAGTAGCAATCTTGTTCCACGTCAGCCAAAAAGTCCTTATTCTGAGGTATTCTGACTGCTTTATTGCTCCAAGATGTCTTGCCAATGGTTTACTACATAGCATGGTCAGGAGTCAGGCATTGAGTTTTGTTTGTGCAGTAAAACAAAAAATGTTAAAATGAGAAGTCCATGCCAAAGTCTCTCACTTTTTCAGACCAGTATTGAGAGTGGTTTAAAGTAAACTCTTTTATTGTAATTTTGTTTGATGAGGTAGATTATGATACATCATTTATAAAAATTACTTTAAAAATTGTCAAATATATACATGAGCTAGTTCACTGTATTCTTCTAGAAACCATGTTTGGTGTTTAGCAAATAGAACTTTGGTGTGTTCATTTATTTTTCTTGTCTGGGGGCCGTAATGTAGAATGGAGTACATTTTCTCCTTAAAGAGGAATTGCAGTCTGCTCACATAATATGTAATAAAAACATCTTTGCCATTCTGAAGCTTCCCTCCAACCACTTTCCATATTATTTCATATAAACTGTGATTCTGTACTTGCCAAATATGCTGCAGAAATCTCCCTCCACTGAGTCTGGCTGCATCCATTTTAACTGTGGGCAGCTGAAGCTGCTACCTGTTCACTTCCTGGATTTACACAGACACACAGAGGCACACCTCCATCTCTGCAGCTCCCATTGGCCCTCTTATGACTCACCCCCCCCCCCTTCCTGACAAACTCTCACAAGAGTGAGAGAGAGAGCTGTGCATGATTTCATAAGCCTAGACTAATGACCAGACAAGAAACAGGAAGTGAGCTGTATAAGGTATTTACTGGCAGAAAAAAAAATGTCTTACTATCCAAAGATAAAAAAACAAGGGCAGAAGATTTAATAGATGGAAAGATAAAAAAATGACTGAAGTTCCGCTTTAATATTGATTGACATGCCTCTCATAGAATGTAGATTCTCTGAAATGGAGTTACTAAATTGAAAAAAAACAAGCGCAGGAAAAAAATCAGAGGGTATCTCTGTATCATGGATTTGCAAGTGTGCACAAACATTGGCTCACATTGTTGATTGCTATTCATAAACCAATCTAGATAATTTTACATTATTATCTAAAGCGAATAGTATGGTCGTAGCATGCTGTGTGTGTGTTGAACACTCAAATAATGTTCCTTTTAAACCATTTGGTACTATAAGATGGCCGTGACTGCTGCTCCTCTGTGCCAATCCCTTTACTGGCTTCCCCTACCCCTATAAAAGTCAAAATGCTAACCACAACATACAAGGCCATCCACAACATCGTCCCCGGCTACATCACCAACCTCATCTGCAGATATCGCCCAAATCATCCCCTCCGCTCCTTCCAGGACCTCCTGCTCTCTAGCTCCCTTGTTACCTCCTTCCATGCTTGTCTTCAGGACTTCTCCAGAGCCTCTCCCATCCTCTGGAACTCCCTGCCCCGGTATGTCTGATCAGCCCCTAACCTGTCCACCTTTAGGAGATCCTTGAAAACTCACTTATTCAGGGAAGCCTATCCCACACCCACCTAACAACTGTCCCTGAGCCACCCTCATCAAATCATTCCCCGCATCTATTACCTTTTGGACCACCACCCCCTCCCTTTAGAATGTAAGCTCTACAAGCAGGGCCCTCCTGTCCCTTCTGTATTGAACTGTACTGTAATTATGCTGTCCCCCCTCTACATTGTAAAGCGCTGCATAAACTGTTTGCACTATATAAATTGTGTATAATAATAATAATAATAATAATAATAAAATGCATTGCAGAATGTGCACACGAAACATTTTTTTAAACGTAATCTTAAAGTGGAATTAAAATTCTGTAATAAAAAATTGGTAAATCTTAGCAATTTTTTTTATTTTCTAGGTAGACTGCATTGCACATGTGCCGTGCAGTGTATGGCCTTGGCATATTTCCAGAACCTATAGGATGCCGAGAATGGTCCTGGGTGCCAGGAATGATGTAACCTCTGTGTACATGCATGGGAATTACATAATTTGAGGCTGCCAAATGGACATAGAGGAGGATCATGCGATGCAGAAGCAGTGTAGGAGGAGATGGAGCAGCTTCGGACTGCCTCACAAAACAAGGAAACCCACATTCTCTAATACAAAAGTCACACAGAAAAACCTCATATGCTATGCTGTAGTATCAAAAAGTATCAAAAAGCTGTATTCCAAGCACCAACATATCCTCTGCTCATCCGTGCCTCATCCATGCCACATTAGTGCTCATCCTTGCCACATCTGTGCTATCTATCATCTGTACAACATCCATGCCACATCAGTGCTCATCCATGCCACATCAGTGCTCATCCCTGCCACATCAGTACTTATCCGTGCCACATTCATGCCACATCAGTTCACATCAGTTCCAGAGGTTCACTGACAGGATGCTACTATGGACCCCTGGGTTCTTCCTTCTGCATCACTACGAGATACCGACCAAGATTTACAGGAAATCCATACCGCCTCTCCTGCTCACAGGAGCGAAAAGCTGCATTACACTGTTCTGGAAACAGACGCAGGCGCCGTCGGTCGCCGGTTGGTTAAAAAAAGTAGCGGACATCACTGCATTGGAGGATCTGGTGGCCATGGAGAAGGGCCTTTGTGAGAAATTTCTCACAAAATGGTTCTATTGGCACAAATTTGCCTATTTTGAGGAGTATGCGGAGTTGGTGGCTTAGTTCCCTGGATATGGGCCATCTCGTGAGGCTTCCCCCGGACATGCCTGGGTGACTGGCTGGTGGCACCCCCCTCCCTCCTTACCCCCTCCCCCCTTTTTTTTCCCTCACTCTCTTTCTCTTTCCTGCTCTCACCCTCCCCACCCTTTTCTTCTTTTTCTGCTTCTTTCCCACTGTTCTCTTTGAATAGTTAGACCCTTTGGGTCACCTCTACCTTATTTTTCCACGTTTAATTTACGAAAATGGCGAATGCCATGGGAAAATTGTCATGCGGGATACAGAGACTCCCTAGACTTGGAAGATCAGGGATGGCTTCCCTGTGACATTGGAACATTGAATACTACATTGTGGTGTTTGTACACTTGGCCTTGTAACTGGATTGTTTCTTTTTTTTTCTACACACAAATAAAGAATTGAAAAAAAAATGTTCCATGCATGTTGGGTATCTGTATGTGGCCAGGCTGTGTAAAAGTCTCACACATGTGGTATCGCCATACTCAGGAGGAGTAGCAGAATGTATTTTGGCATGTCATTTTTGCTATGTACATGCTATGTGTTAGAAATATTGTATAAATGGACAACTTTGTGTAACAAAAAAATACGTTTTCATTTTCGTTCCACATTTTACAAAAACTTGTGGAAAAAAATGACCAGACTCATTATGCCTCATAGATGATATGTTGGGGTGTTTGCTTTACAAAATGGGGTCTTTTTTTGGCGTTTCCATCCAGTCAATAAATTAAATGTGTAATTTATGTCCCTAGAACACCTGATGGTGCTCCCTGCATGTTAGGCCTCTGTATGTGGCCAGGCTGTGAAAAAGTCTCACACAAGTGGTATTGTCATACTCAGGAGGAGTAGTAGAATGTATTTTGGGGTGTAATTGGAAGTATACACATACTGTGTGTAAGAAATTACTTGTTATTACGACAATTTTGAGAAGAGAAAAACATTTTTTTAAAAATCTTAATTTTGCAAAGAATTGTGGGAAACAATTACAACTTTAAAAAACTCACCATGCCTCTTACTAAATACATTGGGATGTCTACTTTCCAAAAAGGGGTCATTTGGGGGTATTTGTACTGTCCTGGCTTGTTAGGCAGGCCATACATGGGTCAAATTTCGAAAGAATTTTCTTTCGAAAATCTTATCTAAGAATTTTCGTTCGTATTTCGCACCATTAGTGGGCTGCAACAACAGCCGATTTTTGTGCATCAATCAAATTTGAGTAATCGGACATGTTGGAAATTTTTTGAAAAGCAAACTTTCTAATTTTCTAATCAATGATGGGAGAATGTGCAAGAAAATAAAATTCCCAGAAAGAAAAGAAGATTCTCAGTCACGAAAATTCTTTTCTGTAGCAACATGAGGTGAAATTGAAGGCTTGGTTGGCCGAATTTCGAAATCAATGGTGGCACAATCGGATCACAAAACGCACAAATTTTCTGATTTCAAAAGAAAATTCTTTTGGCCAACTTTAGTTTCTCAAGAAATTAGATAGGCCATCAGTACATCAGGTGTGATCAGGCGTGATACATTTTCAGAAATTGGTACCATAGCTTCTAGACTCTATAACTTTCACAAAGACCAATTAATACACTTATTTTGGTTATTTTTACCAAAGATAAGATAAGAGGATAACATAAAGATAAGAGGAATATGCTACCTGCAGTAACAGATTTAACAAAAAATGTTGGTATATAAATTATATAAATAAGAAATTATATCTTAGCTGAATCCTGTGTGGCTTCAGTAAACTGAAGTTTGATTAATGCATGTGGTTTACTTCACTTCATATTTTGTTGTTTGCATTGCCTTATTGAATAAACTTACATGTACTGTACAACACACTGTATAAATAAACCTAATTTAATGAAAACTATGATTAGCTATGTCAATAGGTTTTATGCCCAATAAACAGTAGATTAACATATGTTTTTGCTTTGAAAGAATTACAATTTGTGTCTATATGTATTTTTAGTTAGTATAATTTGACAATATGAGGTATGAAATAAATTAGGTTGTATTGCCACACAAGTGTGGACTTTGCACAGTTTTAAAAATAAGCTTCTGATTAGATAGGTTTGCAATTTAAGAGCCCTAAGCAGTTTAGTAAGATGGTCCAAAAGTGCGAATGGCCACATAAAATTATGTGGAGAACCACCAAAAAGGAATGTACTCCCTAAGGGAGTCATCACAGAAGTGCAGCTGTTCCTTGCTCGAGAGAAAGTGTCATGCCTTGTAAGTAACATGTCCTTAAGCAACAAACAGAATAGTGTACTAGTGACTAACAATACAGTCATAGCTAAGCAATAAGGAATGAGCAGCAGTGCCGTGTCTTCACTGACTGGCTCCTTGCCTCCATCCCTTGACATATTGCTACAATCATGTCCTGGAATGGCCTAAATTGTATAACATTTGATTATATGAAGCATGACAACATTTAGAAATAAAGACAATACAATTTTTTGTTTGGCTATTGATATAAATGATAGCATGAAAAGCAATATTTAGCATTTTATTGGAGTTACTGCATTTTAATCTAGAATTCTATATCATTTTGATTATTAGACAGGGATCCCAGCAAAGGAATATCATCTATTTAATTAAGCTTGTGTCATCTAATGTCTATAGTGAGAGTTGTCAAAAAAAAGGAAACAAAGGTGATTGCACCATTGCTCACATGATCTTCCATCAACTGTTGCCAAGACCTCATTTGTCTTCTCAATTTAACCAGCTCAACCATGATAAGTATCAGTGTAAATAAAATACTGCGCTAACAATCAAAGTAAAAAATGAAGCTGCAACTAACAAGTGTTATACGACACCAATCAGAGTAATAGGAAAATAAAAGTCGCGCTATTATAAGATGTACAAATAGCAATGATAATATTGAAAAACAAGATAATATTGAATACACCAAAAAGGCAAACGTGCGGACACATAAAGTACTGTTGTGAAATTGTCCATACAATAAACATACAGAAGGGTGAAGTGGAATGCTAAATGATTAGTAAATAAAAAAGTCCATATAGAGGAAAACAAATCCCAGAGTGACAGGTGGTGTGAATTCTCGTTGAAGTGAAAAGTGCGTTGATGGGACCTCCACCTTAAGGAAAATACTGCCGCTTACCAGAGAGCGATGGTCCCATATTACAGGGGACCACGCTGAGCAGATGGCTGTAACCCCAGCCCGGGATCTCACAGGCAAGCACTAGATATCACAGCGTCTGTGGGGATCCTCACCATGAGTCACAGCAGAGTGATGTGTTTACCTTTGATCATAGGTTTTTCTCCCAGCCATTGCACACTTCCGATGGCAGTCTGTATGGAGTCTTCAGGTAGCATTTCGGCAAAGAAATAGCCCAAGTACCAGGCAAACACGGAGGCACATATTAATCCGAGAACCTTCACCGTATTTGCAGAGAAGAACCTGAAGTTCACCAGGAGAGAAGTATCAGTTTTTCTCTCAACCAATGGTGGTCAACTTAATAAATATGGATGACATCAAATGAGGTCCCTGACATATTCCAAGGGCCACACAATAGTTTAATTTTTGTAAATTTACTATTAACCACTTCAGTCTGCTCAATGACCAGGTCATTTTTTGCGATATGGCACTGCGTTGCTTTATCTGACAATTGCGCAGTTGCGCGATGCTGTACCCAAATAAAATTGAAGTCCTTTTTTTCCCACAAAAAAGCTTTCTTTTGGTGGTATTTGATCACCTCTGTGGTTTTTATTTTTTGCGCTATAAACAAAAGAAGAGTGACAATTTTGAAAAAAACACAGTATCTTTTACTTTTTGCTATAATAAACATCCCAATTTAAAAAAAAAAAATTCAGTTTAGGCCAATATGTATTCCTCTACATATTTTTGGTAAAAAAAAAATCACAATAAGCGTATATTGATTGGTTTGCGCAAAAGTTATAGCGTCTACAAAATAGGGGATAGATTGATGGCATTTTTATTATTAATTTTTTTTTTACTAGTAATTGCGGTGATCTGCTATTTTTACCGGGACTGCGATATTGTGGCAGACAAATTGGACACTTCTGACACATAGATGTATTCTAACTGTAGGGGAGATGGGACTGACTAGGGGAAGAGAGCAATCGGTGTTCATACTTAGTATTTGTCTCCTCTCCCCTGAGAGAACCAGGATTTGTGTGTTTACACACACAGATCCTGGTTCTCGCTCTGTCACGAGCGCCCACCGGGCACTCACATCGGTTCCGGGCACACACTGTGGGTGCGCCTCCTACAGCGTCCTAAAGGGCCGACGTATAGTTACGGCAGCTCACCCAGGGGAGCCAACCTGCCTCGGTATAACTGCGGTAGATTACCAAGCTACATCAGGCATGTATTGTCCAATCGATCAAATGGAAAAGAAAGCAGAAACAGAGTCCAGACCTCAACCCTATAGAACACCTTTGGGATGAATTAGAGCAGAGACTGTGAGCCAGGCCTTCTGGTCCAACATCAGTGTCTGACCTCACAAATGCGCTTTTGGAAGAATGGTCGAACATTCCCATAGACACACTCCTAAAACTTGTGGACAGCCTTCCCAGAAAATATAAAGCTGTTATAGCTGCAAAGGGTGGGCCAACTCAATATTGAACCCTGCGGATTAGGACTGGGATGCCATTAAAGCTCATATGCGTGTAAAGGCAGGTGTCCCAATACTTTTGATAATATAGTGTATATACACTAAGCAGCCCAGTATAAGTTATAACCACCCAGAGGATCCTTACATATGTATGTCTTAATACATTTTTTAGGTTGCAAAGAAAGCCCTTCTTGTTTTTCCAATATAGAAAGCTCCATATGACCATTTGGTGAAGTTATTTGTTGTGCTTTCATTTTAAATCAGCAAAAACTACATTTGCCACAGGGTATAGTGCCAGTAATTTCATTGGTCTTATTTTTAATTTTAACAAAGTGGATTGTGGACAAGTTAGTCCTTCAAGGATTGGGATCTCCTATAGGTAATTTCTGGATAATTATCGACATATTTCGACATAAGATACTACAGTAAGATACCAATATTTCTCCATAGGCTGACAGACTTGCCTTTGTTGGTCAGAATATTGTGTAATGAATCTTGCATTCTGTGTGACAGACTTGGCTCTTTGACTAAATATAAAGCCTCGTACACACGGTACGATTGTTGGCCAACCGAGCGTCTGATCTTGTCTTGCATACTAATGGTACACAAATTGTCGGTCGACAACACAAACATATTGACGTACTAGACGTACTATAAGTCTATAAAGAGGACGTTCATTTCTCAAGCCTTTGGGCTCCTTCTGCTAATTTCATGTTAGTAGAAGTTTGGTGAGTGTTGATTCGTGCTTTTCAGTTTGTTTCTGAACGGCCATTCGTCAACCAGCCATGTTGCATAATCGGAGGAGAGAACGTGTGATTTTTGGGTTAGGAGTTATTGTTTGACCCAAGTCCAGTCCAGGAACAGGAGTAGGAGGAGTTCTTGGACCAAAAATTGGTTGCTTAATCATGACTAATTATGTCATATGCCATTGCTGCGGGAGCTCCAGGAGAATAATCCGGATGATTTTCAGAATTATCTCCGGATGATGGACCCCTGCTTTCACCAACTCTTGGTGACCCCCTATATTAAGAAGCAGGATACATGTATGAGGCTTTCCATCACTCCAGAGCAAAGGCTCATAGCCACCTTGCGGTACTTGGCAACGGGGAGAAGTCTCCAGGACCTCAAGTTACGACTGGGATATCCCCCCAGGCTCTGGTAATCATTATTCCAGAGACCTGCTCAGTCATCATTCAAGTCCTGCAGAAGGACTATATTAGGGTACGTTTTTACCCTTAAGATCACATTTGATGTATTTATGTTTGCTAATCTATTTTATTAATTTGTTGATTACATAATTATCAATATTGTAATATGCTGTTTTGGCCTACGTGCATATTTTTCTTCACTAACCACCCCAGCATGCTATCCTAGGCCCATACTCACCTAGCCTAGTAACTTAACATTGTTTTTTGTCAGCTACATTTTGGGGCTTACCCTAAACAACCCCTAAAATGTGTGCAAATGTTATTGTTGTCCTCAAATTCAGGCAGAGTGCAAGAGCACATTTTTTTGTGCCCAAACTCATTTAGAACCCTCCCATACACACTCCCATACACACTATCCCTCTTTTGTGTTCAATTTCTGTATAAATTCAACAAATAATGTAGTGCAAGGGCCTGCCTGATTACCTACAAATTCAAAGTTTTTGTCTCATATTGTATTGATTGGTTAAATCAAAATGTCAAAATGTACTGCAATTTGGACAGTGTGTATCCAGATTTTTAGATTATGACACTTCTTACCTGTCCACTGGACTGCCAATAGTGTAAGTAAGGAGGGACTGGCCAAAGTATCACTGATTATTTATGCAAACAGCTCTCCTGAAAGTGGAGAGGGTTACCTGTCCAAAACATCTACCCATTACCTCCCCCCACCACTAAAATGTGTCTTATGGGCCACCAGAGGGGGGAGGAATCAGATAAGTAGACCTTCCACCGTTGTCTTTAAATACTCATTTAAGTGTATCCTTATGTTGGCTAAGCATGTTTGTGTCAAATCTGCTTGCAATGTTATGTGCAGAAGTTGTAACTACTTTTTTCTTTTTTTAACCACTTGACAACTGGGCACTTAAACCCCCTTCCTAACCAGACCAATTTTCAGCTTTTGGTGCTCTCACATTTTGAATGACAATTACTCAGCCATGCAACACTGTATCTATATGAAATTTTTGTCCTTTTTTTCACACAAATGGAGCTTTCTTTTGGTGGTATTTAATCACCGCTGGGTTCTTTATTTTTTGCGCCGTAAAAGAAAAAAGACCGAAAAATCTGTAAAAAAATGCATTTTTCTTCATTTCTGTTATAATATTTTGCAAATTAGTAATTTTTCTTCATATATTTTGGCCAAAATTTATACCGCTACATATCTTTGGTAAAATTAACCCAAATCAGTGGATATTATTTGGTCTTTGTGAAAGTTATAGAGTCCAAAAGCTATGGTGCGAATATCTGAGAATTGATCACACCTGAAGTACTGACGGCCTATCTAATTTCTTGAGACCCTAACATTCCAGAAAAGTACAAATACCCCCCAAATGATACCTTTTTGGAAAGAAGACATTCCAAGGTATTTAGAAAGATGCATGGTGAGATTTTTGAAGTTGTCATTTTTTCCCACAATTCTTTGCAAAATCAAGGTTTTTTTTTTACTTTTTTTTTTCCCACAAAATTGTCATATTAGCAGGTTATTTCTCACACACCACATATGCATACCACAAATTACACCCCAAAACACATTCTGCTATTACTCCCGAGTACGGCGATACCACATGTGTGAGACTTTTACACAGCGTGGCCACATACAGAGGCCCAACATGCAGGGGAGCACCTTCAGGCGTTCTGTAGCTCCCAGGCCAATTCTGACATTTCTCTCCTACATGTAAAAATCATCATTTATTTGCTAGAAAATTACATAGAACCCCAAAACATTATATATGTTTTTTTAGCAAAGACCCTAGAGAATACAATGGCGGTCGTTGCAACTTTTTATCTCGCACGGTATTTGCGCAGCAATTTTTTTAACGCGTTTTTTTTGGGAAAAAAACTGTTTTGTGCTTTACAAAAACCAAAACAGTAAAGTTAGCCTAATGTTTTTGCATAATGTGAAAGATGAAGTTATACTGAGTAAATAGATACCCAACATGTCACCTTTCAAAATTGCACGCGCTTGTGGAATGGCGCCAAACTTTGCTACTCAAAAATCCCCATAGGCGACGCTTTAAAATTTTTTACTGGTTACATGTTTTGAGTTACAGAGGAGGTCTAGGGCCAAAATTATTACTCTCGCTCTACCGATCGCAGCGATACCTCACATGTGTGGTTTGAACACGGTTTTCATATGTGGGCGGGACTTACGTATGCGTTCGCTTCTGCATGCGAGCACGCAGGGACAGGGGCGCTTTAAAATTTTTTTATTTTTTTTTATTGTTCATTTTACTTTATTTATTTTAGTTTGATGCTTTTTTCCAAAAAAAAAAAAATTTTTGACCACTTTTATTCCTATTACAAGGAATATAAACATCCTTGTAATAGGAATATGGCATGACAGGTCCTCTTTACAGTGAGATATGGGGTCAATAAGACCCCACATCTCACCTCTAGGCTGGGAAGCCTGAAATTAAAAAAAAAAAAACAAAAAAACGATCCTGGCTTCGATCGTAGCGGTGAGTCGGTAGAAGCGCGGGAGGGGGGGACATCCCCTCTCGCCTCCCGTAAGAATGATCAAGCAGTGGAACAGCTGCTATGATCATTCTCATGGTGTAGGGAATCGCCGGCTGAAAAAGCCGATATCTGAATGATGCCTGTAGCTGCAACCATCATTCAGATATCTCCGCACAAAGTCAAGGACGTTGTATGACGGCCGGTGGGCGGGAAGTGGTTAAAACGCATTTTTTTTTTAACACAAAGTTGTCCATTTATACAATATTTCTACCACATAACATGTACATACCAAAAATGACACCCCAAAATAGATTCCCCTGCTCCTCCTGAGTACGGCGATACCACATGTGTGAGACTTCCACAGCCTGGCCACATACAGAGGCCGAGTACAGCTGAGCATGGCTCGGTATGGTGGGGTATTGCGGAGTATGGCGGGGTATTGCGGATTATGGCGGGGTATTGCGGAGTATGGCGGGGTATTGCGGAGTATGGCGGGGTATTGCGGAGCATGGCAGAGTATGGCGGAGTATGGCGGAGTATGGCGGGGTATTGCAGGGTATTGCAGGGTATGGCAGAGTATGGCAGAGTATGGCGGGGTATGGCGGGGTATTGCGGAGTATGGCGGGGTATTGCGGAGTATGGCGGGGTATGGCGGGGCATGGCAGAGTATGGCGGGGGCATGGCAGAGTATGGCGGGGGCATGGCAGGGTATGGCGGGGGCATTGCAGAGTATGGCGGGGGCATTGCAGAGTATTGCGGGGGAATTGCAGAGTATTGCACAGCATTGCAGAGTATTGTGGGGGCATTGCAGAGTATGGCGGGGGCATTGCAGAGTACTGCACAGCATTGCAGAGTATTGTGGGGGTATTGCAGAGTATTGTGGGGGTATTGCAGAGTACTGCACAGCATTGCAGAGTATTGTGGGGGTATTGCAGAGTATTGTGGGGGTGTTGCAGAGTATTGTGGGGGTGTTGCAGAGTATTGTGGGGGTATTGCAGAGTATTGCACAGCATTGCAGAGTATTGTGGGGGTGTTGCAGAGTATTGTGGGGGTGTTGCAGAGTATTGTGGGGGTGTTGCAGAGTATTGCACAGCATTGCAGAGTATTGTGGGGGTATTGCAGAGTATTGTGGGGGTGTTGCAGAGTATTGCACAGCATTGCAGAGTATTGTGGGGGTGTTGCAGAGTATTGTGGGGGTGTTGCAGAGTATTGCACAGCATTGCAGAGTATTGTGGGGGTATTGCAGAGTATTGTGGGGGTGTTGCAGAGTATTGCACAGCATTGCAGAGTATTGTGGGGGTGTTGCAGAGTATTGCTCAGCATTGCAGTGTAGTGGGGATGGCTGAGCATGGATGGATGGATGCCTGGATGTCTCTGTGCAGCGCTGTGGGCACTACACATACAGCCCACAGCGCTGCAGACATCCATCCATCCCCCTCCCCGCTCACTGTGTACCGATCGGTACACAGGCGGGGAGGAGAGGGGGAGGAGAGGAACCGGCGTCATCAGATGACGCCGGTCTGTTTACATGTGATCGCGCCGTCATTTGACGGCGCGATGACATGGTAAACGGCCGCGATCAGCGGCCATTTACCGGGATCCGTGATGCGCCGGGTCCTCCGGACCCGGCGGTCACGGATGTGTTCGGGTGCGCGCCCCAGGGGGCGCGCGAGAGGGGAATTCTGGGAGGACGTCATAGTACGCCCTCCCAGAGTTATCCAACCGCCCTGCAGCCGTCATTCGGCTATGGGCCGGTTGGTAAGTGGTTAATCCACACTTTCCTTCCAACCCAGAGCAATGGCAGGACGTTGCAGCCCATTTACATCATCAGTGGGATTTTTCCAACTGTGGTGGTGCTATTGATGGCAAGCATGTCCAGATTGTACCACCACCCAATTCTGGCTCCTATTATTTTAACTATAAAGGATTTTGCAGCATAGTCATGCTAGCTGTAGTATCTGCCAACTATGAATTCTTGTATTTGGATGTTGGAAAGAACGGGCACAACTCTCACGGAGGAGTGATTATGCAGACAGAGTTCTACAAGTGATTCCAGAATGGCACCTTAAACTTGCCACCTGCTGAGGAAAATGTTGAGGGCCTCAATTTTGTTTTTGTGGCATATGAGGCCTTTGCTCTGGGGGAACATCTGATGAAGCTGTTTCCTATGACGAACCTCACCCTAGAGCAGAGAATCTTCAATTACAGGCTCTCTTGTGCCAGAAGGGTGGTCAAAAACTTCTATGGCATCCTATCAAGTCGTTTCAGGCTGTTTTTGACTCCAATCAACCTGGCACTCTACAAGATAAACCATGTGGTCCTGTGCTGCTGTATTCTACATAATGTTTTAAGGAGGAATGCTACCAGCTACCTAGCCTCACTGCCAAGTGATGTGGACCCTACAGTGGCAGGCCCAGCTGAAGAGGCTGCAGCTCGTTTGTCTGTGGGTGTGCTGACAGCTATTGAAAATGCCCATGCTGGATTGTCCTCACAAATTGCCTGAGATTTACGGCAGAAATACCTGGAATATTTTGTTGGTATAGGGGCAGTGGCTTGGCAGCAAATTGTAGCTGATCATTTATCATTTTTTTGTAGATCATAAACTCCTATTTCATTTGAACTACTGTTGTCTGTGTTTCTTGTTTAATATGTTTAATATGTTCCCAAATGATCTTTATTTTGGCCACTTGCTCCAATAGTGCAAATGTACCTTAATTGCTACATAAGGTGACAATATCTTCTTCAGCAAACTATCATGGTGTGCTGTGGGTCTGCTACACACACACAATGTTTTTGTTCTTAATGAATCTAATGCATGAAGTTCAAAAACATTATGCCTTTACAACTCCTTTCATTTTTTGAAGGCCTAAAAATTGCAGTTGTCCACATTTAAGAGCACATTGTCATTGTAACTACAACAACTTATGAAATACACTGGTATTGAGCAATGAAATAATAAGCCACACATTGTTTAGTAAAAAACATTTTCCCCAAACACATTCACATGTGCGTTTTAAGGTTTTAAAACAAACCAACATCTTGGTATATAACATGTATGTTTTGCATTATTTCTCCTTTCATTTTTTGGAGGCCTAAAAATTGCAGGAGTTGTCCACATTTAAGAGCACATTGTCACTGTAACTACAACAACTTACGAAATACAATGGTATTGAGCAATTTAATAACAAGCCACACATTGTTTAGCAAAAAACATTTTCCTCAAAGCACATTCACTTGTGGGTTTTAAGGTTTTAAAACAAACCAACATCTTGGTGTATAACATGTATGTTTTGCATTATTTCTCCTTTTTTTGTGGCTAAATAGGCATGTTCTAAAACATTAGATACACAACCCAAACTCGGTAGCTTACAAAGTTTGGTAACGTGAAGGCCAAACGAGACATTAGTATCCCAAGACTGTGTGGATGTTGCCTTCCTCAGATGGGGTGATCTCACCCCTCTAAAAGCAAAAATTTGAAGCCACATACACGTAGAGGCATAACTATTAAATGTCCCTTATGTTCCCATGCCTATTATGTGTGTAGTTACGAACATCTATTTTTCTAAACCCACAAAACACAGTGTATCAACATGTGCTATCTCCCATCACGGGGTATTAATGGACATGTTTCGGGGGTGCAACCCCTTCCTCTGAGCTACTTTAGTTATGAGGAAGGGATTGCACCCCCAAAATGCATCCATTGATACACTGTGATGGGATATAGCAGATGTTGACACATTGTGTGTTTTGGGGTTTTTGAAAAATAGATGTATGGAACTACACACATTTTAGGATTGGGATCATGGGGGAAATAAGAATGTTAAGGCCCAATTTGGGGGCACCTTCAAATTTTGGGTTTTAGATTCAAAATTACAAACATTACAATTCACATTAGTTAGGGCAGTGTTTCCCAACTCTCCTCCTCAAGATGCAAACCCAGGTCATGTTTTTGAGATCTCTTGAATTTGGCACAGGTGATGTTGTCATTTTCACTGTTAGTAATTCGCACAGTCGTTTTTAGACTGAGGAAAATCTAGAAAACAGGACCTGGTGGAGTAGAGGAGTGGAGTGTGGAAACACTGAGTTCTGTCCCTAAACTTTCATATTTAAAAGTCATAAAAACATTGTCATTAGTAAAAGGGCAAACAGGAGCCAACAAGTGGAACAATAAACTTCAGACCAGGCAAGAGGAAATTAAAATTTGGCAAGCATGTCCACAAAATCACTTATTCTTTGCTGTAAAGCACTGGCAGCCTCCTTGATTTGCTCCAGTTCCTTCAAACAATGCAACATATCTTCACTCATTCTGCCAATAGTACATCTTGTAAGATCATGACCTAGTAACAAGAGTAAAAAGTATTAAGGGAACGATGGTCAAGTGGCTGAGGCACTACATAGTGAGTTATGGTCAAGTTACTAGTCAAATTCAGGAAATACTTACCTACCCATTCTATTGTTGCTTGCAACCTGCTTGCCCTTCAGACACCTAAACTACTAGGAATGTACACACTGCAACTACTCTGTAATCTTGTCCCTGGTGCCTGGGTCTCCCAAACTCGGGTACCTAGCAACACTGCCAGGTCCTTCCATCTCTTCCTTCTCCATGCTAATATTAACGCACTACATACTTTGCTAACGTGTGGAGTGGGTGTTTGTTTTGGACATCTAAACACTCGACATGTATACACATTTGAAGAAAAATTCCAAGAATACTTACTTGCACAAACAAGAGGTTCCCGAATACTTTCCTCCTCTTCTGGTTCGCTTTGGCCCTCACTGTGACTCACGTCAGGGGATATGGCGTCCACAATGGAAATGTCTGCGCTGGGTCCAGGAGTCAGATCCCATGGCTCCAAAGAAACATCCTGGGTGAGCTGACTCACACTCACAATACGCCATTCATTAAGTCACCTCAAGTCACATCTGTTTCTAGCATCCATTTTGCTGCATTAGTTGACCAACCTTGCACTTGGTCTGATGTCAATGTTTGCTCCTGACTAGCGGACTCCACCATGCTGCACTCTGTTTTTTTTGTGAAAAATGCATAGAAAAGGGAAGGTGATGGCATTTTCCAGAGGGCAAACACTTCACAAATGCCAACATTGAAAAAGTCCTGTAGTTGCCCCTCACCGCTCTTGTCTCCTATGGGATACGGATATATGATGACCATCCTGTCAGGCATGACTCTGTGTGACTGGGAGCCCCAGGGCCTCTCCTCCACCCATGTCTACACTGGCAAGGCTGCATTACTGGGCACTGATGAGCGAGGCAGCAACCAGAAAGTGTTCTTTACCCCTTAAGTTCTGCCCTAAGCCCATGGCCTTTGGCTCACCTAGAAACACCCCTGTCAGTGGCTAAATGAATGTGTTTGAAGTTGGCACTTACGTTTTTGGGGGGGAAGATGGCCTTGTTGCCTCCCCTGTTGGGGCCTGAGTGAGGGTAGCCTCCCTTCGTCCCTTGTGGTGGCTTGGCTGGAGCCTCCTTTTTTGGTGCCTCCCTGTTGAAAGAAGAAAAAACAATAAGTTCCTAAAAAAAAAAAAGAATGTCCAGAAACATGACCAAATAAGAATGTTCATTTATGCTTTATATTTACCTTTATCTTTGAATCCCAAGTCATACAAAGATTTTAGAAAAGCTTATATAGAATTCTCTAGAGCTACTGGAGAAAGAACATATACAGACAGCTAATTTAAACATATACATATAGTTTAGATCCAAATATTAAAAACTGAGGTATAAAGGAAATCTGCCTGTCCTTATAATACCAGCACTGCGCTTTTGTAAATTTCAAACCTGAATACCTGGAGCAGCCACTTAGTGTGAGTAAATATGTGGACAAAAGTTTGAATCGTGAAACCGTGAATCGACAACCCCAAAAATGGTGAAACAAATAGTGGCGCTGAACTATATAAAATAAAATAACAGCATAATGCATCAAATAAATGATTGCAACATAATAAACATAGGTGATATATAACCTGTGATAAAATAAATGATATATAACCTGTGACAAAGTACACCAAATGATGATAAATATCCTGATGGGTGTAAATGAGGTGAAGAAATGATCAAATATATAATTATAATAAGTGATCCAAAAAAAAAGGAAATATAATAAAATCCTTTAAAGTGAACAACCAAAAAGTGTAAATATGTGAACCAAGTCCATAATAGAATTCCAAAATAAATTATAAGAAAAAAAGTCTTAATGAATATAGTCCGTGACGTGATATAGTGAAGACTTCCAGCTTAATAAATCTTCCACCACACCTCCGTTTCCGTGATTCCACTCCCCTTTAGAAAACAAACTCACCAGCTGTCTTTGCCTTACACTCTCGTGTTCGGCTACAGCACATTAACCCACACAAGGGGGGGTAAGTAATGACTTCCGACCTTCCAGCGCTAGCATCCAGGGTTTTCAAAAAACACTCTCTCCACATGTAAATAAAGAAGTGCTCTAATAGTGTGATACCATAATAAAATTTAATGAAAATATAAAAAGCTCTTTCGCCATTGCACTCACATAATATAAAATCACATCAGGCAGACAAAATTCTACAGCAAAATACCACAGCAAGAAAACTCCAAACGGTGTAACCAGCATGTTGCGGTCACGGCGGACCCAAGGTGTGCAATGGTCGGTGACAACCTCACCTGTTCCTTGGAGCAGATCCCCCACTTCCTGGTGCGGCGTACCACATCACAGCATCTCACGTCACATCTAGATGATTGCCGTACAGCCACGCCCCGACATGTTTCATCACAAGGACTTAATCATGGGATTGGCTGTATGGCTAGGTAATCTCCTCCTTTATATGATCCGCTCTCAATACGGGCAGACGTGGCTCCATCGCGCTTGCGCACTCCTCGTGTCCCAACTCGCGCAATACACAGATATTACATCCTACTGCAGCACAGCACAGCACTAGACACAGACATGGAGAACAATCTAAATAAAAAAACAACCATTGGTGTAGAGCTGATTGTTTGTCATATACTCAATGGTAAGAACATCAGTCTGTCATACACATCAAAGGTAAAACAGACATAAATAACCTATTCAATAACACTAAATCCAATAAAAACTGAGTAACCCTCACTCACTAGATAAATGATTGGAAACACAGATAAAACCTGAAATTATGACAAACACCATACAGAGTCTGCATATAAATCAAAAACTCAAAATGTATTTACCATGAATTGAATGTCACGTTAGTGACCTAAGAAGGATATGGGAGGGGGGGTGTAAGTTTTGGGGTTCCAAAAGGGTGACCCTCAGTATCTCAAAGAAAACGGTCGCCATATGGCATCCTCCACCCTCCTTATTCCCTTAATTCAAATTACCCCAAATAGGGTGCCAAGCCCCATATAGGAAAGTGAATTAGCTCTGCTCACAAAACGAAGTGCAAACCAATCCAATCTCCTGGATGTACCCATCCCTTGGCTCCCAATCATGTTAGCTATACAGAAAAAGTGATGAAAAAGATCTCTAACTCATCAAAGGGGAAAAAAATCAAAAATTATTGATAAAGCAATTGAGATCTAATTCTATATTTAGGCCTTTAGGAAAAAGACATTTCTTAGACTCTACTGCAGGTTCATAGATAACCTGTTCATTTGGGAGGGGTCTGAGGAATCTGTGGATGAGTTTTTGGGGTATTTGAACACCAATAAAAATAATATTAAATTGGAGTTCCAGATTAGTGACAAATGTGTCAATTTTTTGGATGTGACAATTGAAAAGAGAGGTGATTCTCTAAGCACGTGTGTGTACTTCAAACCAACGGATCGAAATAGTTTCTTGTCCATCAGGAGTGGTCATCACCCTGCCTGGATTAAGAACATCCCTAAGGGACAGATGCTTAGAGTTCGTCGGAATTGTACAGAACAGGATGAGTACTTTTCTCAGGCAAATATATCGAAGGAAAGATTCCTACATTAGGGGTACCAGGAAATACCTTAAATGAGGTTATTGAACAAGTTGCCAATATCCCAAGGGAACAATGCTTGAAGAATAAAGATTGTGCCACATCTAATGATCAACACCAGTGGGGTTTTATATTGAGTTTACATTGTCAATATAGAGAAATTGAGACGATCTTCAAAAATTACTGGTATATCTTATGTAGAGATATTCATCTGGGTGATGTCTTACCAGAGCAACCCAAATTTATTTATAGGCGAGCCCCTAATTTTGTAGACAGGGTAGTGAAAAAGATTCTGGATCCACCTAGTCAACCTTCAATAAAAATAGATTTGAAGGGATTTTTTCCGTGCAGGAAGTGCATTTGCTGCAGAACGGTGGGGGTAATTAATAGGGGCATGAATAAGATCACTAACCATGAAAATGAAACTTTTTGAAATAAGGGAATTCGTTACTTGCAACTCGTCGTATGTTGTGTATCTTCTGTGGTGCCCCTGTGGATTATTCTACGTGGGGCGCACAAAGAGACTTTTAAAAATATGAATTTCTGAACATATAACTAATATAAAAAATGGATCTAAATATCACAGTGTGTCCCTTCATTTCAAGGAAAAACACAATCAGGACCCTAGTTTGCTGCAGTTTTGCGGGATTGATGTTGTTTACCCGGCTTGGAGGGGATCGAACTGGGTGAGGGACTTATCCCAATGAGACAATCGGTGGATTTTTCTTTTGAAATGACTTTTTCCTAGAGGCCTAAATATAGAATTAGATCTCAATTGCTTTATCAATAATTTTTGATTTTTTCCCCTTTGATGAGTTAGAGATCTTTTTCATCACTTTTTCTGTATAGCTAACATGATTGGGAGCCAAGGGATGGGTACATCCAGGAGATTGGATTGGTTTGCACTTCGTTTTGTGGGCAGAGCTAATTCACCCTCCTATATGGGGCTTGGCACCCTATTTGGGGTAATTTGCATTAAGGGAATAAGGAGGGTGGAGGATGCCATATGGGGACCGTTTTCTTTGGGATACGGAGGGTCACCCTTTTGGAACCCCAAAACTTACGCCCCCTTCCCATATCCTTCTTAGGTCATTAATGTGACATTCAATTTATGGTAAATACATTTTGAGTTTTTAGTTTATATGCAGACTCTGTACGGTGTTTGTCATAATTTCAGGTTTTATTTGTGTTTCCAATCATTCATCTAGTGAGTGAGGGTTACTCAGTTTTTATTGGATTTAGTGTTATTGAATAGGTTATTTAAGTCTGTTTTACCTTTGATGTGTATGACAGACTGATGTACTTGCCATTGAGTATATGACAAACAATCAGCTCTACACCAATGGTTGTTGTTTATTTAGATTGTTCTCCATGGCTGTGTCTAGTGCTAGGCTGCAGTAGGATATAATGTATTGCGTGAGCGGGGACACGAGGAGTGCGCAAGCGCAATGGAGCCATGTCCGCCCGTAATGAGAGCGGATCGTATAAAGTAGAGATTGCCTAGCCATACAGCCAATCCCATGATTAAGTCCTTGTGACGAAACATGTCGTGCGTGGCTGTACAGCAATCATCTATGTGTGACGCGAGACACTGTGACGTGGTACGCCGCACCAGGAAGTGGGGAATAGTCTCCGAGGAACGGGTGAGGTTGTCACCGACCATTGCACACCTTGGGTCCTCCGCGACCGCAACACGTTGCTTACACCGTTTGGAGTTTTCTTGCTGCTGTATTTTGCTGTGGAATTTTCTCTGCCTGATGTGATTTTATATTATGTGAGTGCAATGGTGGAAGAGCTTTTTATATTTTCATAAAATTTTATTATGGTATCAGCTGGAAGTCTTCACTATATCACGTCACAGACTATATACATTAAGACTTTTTTTCTTATAATTTATTTTGGAATTCTATTATGGACTTGGTTCACATATTTACACGTTTTGATTGTTCACTTTAAAGGATTTTATTATATTTCCTTTTTTTGGATCACTTATTATAACCCATCAGGATATTTATCATCATTTGGTGTACTTTGTCACAGGTTATATATCACTTATTTTATCACAGGTTATATATCACCTATGTTTATTATGTTGCAATCATTTATTTGATGCATTATGCTGTTATTTTATTTAGTTCAGTGCCACTATTTGTTTCACCATTTTGGGAGTTGCCGATTCACAGTGAATCAAACTTTTGTCCACATAGATCCAAATATTGCTTACTTTTTTATGATCTGATGTATGTACTCCATCTGGTTTTGTTCACGGTGTTTAAGATCAGACCATCGTTTTGGGATTTGGTCCTTTGATCGTTCCACCGAAAACTCGCACTGCAAAACGGCGATGACCTTCCAAAATGATGTCCTTTCGGCTGTTGGGCCTTTCGGAATTGCGCAGCTTGCAGTCGTAATTGTGCTTCTCTAGGATGCGCACCATCTCCACCATCTCACCCTTGCTCATGGCGGTTGCTTTGTGCCTCCTATGAGCTCCACCACTGCGGGGCTGGCTGTAATCCTCTGAATCTGTCATGTTGTTCCTCCCGAATGTTCTGCCATGTGTGTCGCATGCAGAAGAGATATGGTCACGCCCCAGCATCATGACAAACTGAGAGCAGAGTTTGACGTATGTGCAGTGTGTATAAAGCCAGAACGCACGGTCCATGGAATGGCCGCAGGAACGATATTGGAGTGGAGGACGAACGCTCGCAAACGCACGAAGGAGGCATAAAACGAAGGTGCAATTGGAAATTGGGGCATAGGTGGGTAGTGGCCTATAGTGCTTAGATTGAGGCCTATAATGGGACTAGCTTATGGGTTAAGCCAGACATTATGGTTTGTCTTGTGTTCATGTGGCATCATATCATTTATAATGATGGATAAATTTACTTCGCCTGAATTTCTATCCCAATTCATTGACCTGTACCAGGAGCTGCCCTGTCTCTGGAAGGTGAAGAGTAGAGACTACTCAAATAAAATATTGGGGAAGGCAGCTTTGGAGAAACTGGTCGAGTTGGTCAAACCTGTGTACCCCAGGGCAGACACCAACTACGTCAAGCAAAAGATTGCTAACCTGAGGAGTACATTTAAAAGGGAGCTGAACAAGGTCCTGGAATCTGAGAGATCTGGAGCAGCAGAAGATGACCTATATGTCCCCAGGCTGTGGTATTATCACAGCCTGCGGTTTTTGACAGACCAGACAGAACTCAGGCCATCGCTGTCTTTGCTCCTTTCGACATCTGCTGAGGCCACAGCTCCTGAGCTCCACACAGGTCCTGATGCACAGGATGAAGATGTGGAGGGGCCCAGCTTGACCCAGGTATAGCATTGTTGAACATATTTGTATCAAAAAATACAATGATGAGAACTAGACGTTATTGGGAAAATATTTCTGCCTTAACAAAGTGGTTTCCATATCAATAGACAGTAGTGACCAAAAATGATTTGAACAAGAATGAAAAATGCTGGGGTCAGAATGATAGTCTTTTCTATTTCTCCACATTCAAATTGCAACAGTGAGGAGATCAAAATTGTGTGTGATTGATGACCAAACCCTAAAAAAGATGCTAATTATGTTCCATTTTCATACACAGGAAAGTGTCAGTTTGGAGGAGTCAGCGGCCAGCAGCCAGACAGAGTCCCAGATCCCTCCCCTATGCCCTCCTGCTAAAAGGGCCAGGAAGAGCAGAAATCTGGAAGAGACCACAGCTTCCTTTCTCAGCCAGGCCACTACTGCGCTCCGTACTGACCCAGATGAGGCTGAGGCTTTTGGATGTGTGACAGCCAATAAATTAGGGCAGATGACCAGTGAGCAAAGAAGCAGGTGTGAGGAACTCATCCTGCAGCTCCTCAACAAGGGGGTGAAGGGCCAAATTTCAGAAAGCACCCACATTCTGATTTTGTGGCCCCACCACCTCCACAGCCAACCCACACACCACAGCCACCCCACCCTCCACAGCAGCATGGCGGTCAGTGTCAATACCAGCCACAAGAACCCCAACAACCCCGCTGTACTGGGGATTATAACCCCTTCACCACTTAATAATTTCTATTATTATTTTTTTTAATAATAATTTTATTTGTTATATTTTCTATGTTTTTGTATGCATGGAATGCACTTTTTGGTTAAGTTCTTTGTAATTGGATGGCAGATAGCATGTGTAATTAATTTTTTTTCCTGCACAATAAAAAATTGTGTAGAATAATACTTGGCTATGTGTTTTACTTCAAATGACAGTTTGGGAGTAAGCAGTTACATAAAAAAAAAAAAAAAAAGTAAAATTAACAAGGGACACCAACATAGTTGTATCTTTGATCTTAAAAACTATGGGATAATGGTGTTGTGGTAACTTGCCCCAAAAAAACAAACAACAAGCATTATAAAAATATTATTGATATCACTAGAAAAAAATGCCTTTTAAAATACATTTGCCATAACTCCATCAGTTTCACCAGCAAAGCAGCTTCATTATTATCCCATTAAAGAAGAAGAGAATGTGCGCTGCATTTCGACATTTCATAATTTGCAGGGTCACGAATGTTAATTCTCCATTACGAATGCTAGTTTACAAGATCGACTGCTTCCGGCTCTTTCCTTGCTTCCGATCATGCGTGTTTGTACTTTTGTGTGAGGGATTTGTGTACTGACCATACGAAAATCAGACGTCAAACCGTTGTCCACTGAACATTTACTAGCCTGTCATCCAACATTTGTTGGCCGAAAGTTGGACAACAATTGTCAAAAGGAGCATACTAACGGTAAGATTTTAGGATAACAGTCTGTTAAAAGACAATCCCCTGCCTCTGTACTGAATAGGTCTAATGGGAGTGGTTTCATAATTAACTGTCAGCTGTGGCAGCTGCAGGGCACTAATGAGGAAAGCTGCTGGGCCTGCATCCCTTTAGACATGCTCCTATTAAAAGTATTTCTCCAAAAATGACATTTTTGTTGCAGGGGATGCCTGCAATCAGACTTGTATCTTAGGCAGACTTCTGGGAAAATTGGTGAGCCAATCACACAAGCAAGAAATTGTGTTTCTGGGGAGTGGTAAGTACACACTCTGTGTACAGAACAACTCCATGTAGCCATATTGCAATGCATTCTCAGAAAATTACAATGGCTGCAGATTGAAAGATTGAAAAGGGAAGGTAATTTTTAATACCATTCAATTACAATATGATTAGTGTTGCAATTATATATGCTATATTAGTTTTTCTTTATTTGCTATTTTTTACCGCCACAAAAGTGGCGTTACCCTTTAAATGTTTATGGAGTGCCTTTGCTTCAGTTTCAAAATCCTCCTGTTTAGTACAATTTTTACTACACAAAGGTACTGACTATAGGGAATACTGGATACGAGAGGGGCCGTATAGTATTCCCTGAAGAGGGTTTTCTATATAGGGTGGAACCCAGGTTACCATCCCCATTAACACAAATCAAAATTTCCAAGAAGCTAATCTTTTGTTGATGATAGGTCAAAGTGAATTTCAAATTATAATTATTACATTTAAGTATCACCAAGAACGCATGTAATTTATCCACAGAGCCAGTCCAAATCATGTCGTCAATGAATCTTTGCCAGATTAACACCTTGCTTAAACTTTTCTGTAAATCCTCTCTATAGAATAACACACGCTCCCATCCCCCCAGGTATATGCATACAATGGGGCACAATGAGTCCCCATCACAATACCCTACACCTGGAGGTAGTGGGAGCACCCAAACAAAAATAAATTGTTGGTGAAGACAAAATTTAGCAATTCAAGAATGAACTGGATATATGGATTGGCTGTGATACCTAGCTCTGATATGAAGCTCTCCACCATGCGGATCCCCAATTCATTAGGAATTAAGTTGTAGAGGACATCGACATCCACAGCCACCAACCAGGCTCTTTCAGGGACAAAAATCCCATCCAGAGGCTTAAGCAAATCCATTGTGTCCTGGACATAAGAGTTTAAGACTCTCACATGGGGACACAAGTAGTCATCAATTATCTGCATAGCTGGTTCAGATAAGCAGCCATTCCCTGATACTATAGGCCGTACTGATGGATGGATCATACTTTTGTGAATTTTGGGCAGGGCATATAGAGTAGGAGTCCTGGGCATTTTACCATTTAAGAATGCCAGTGTTTTTTTTTATCTATAACGTCATTCAAAAATGCTTTTGCAATTAGGTTTCTGTACCTAATGGTCATCCGATCCACATAAGCTACAGATATGCCATTATATGCTAGTGCATATAACACTTATTTCTCCCCAGGTTGAAAATGCTGTTGTTCAAAGGTGTCTCAGTTGGCCCTCCACCCAGCGTAGAGACATCCTAGGACAGGAAGTGTGTTACTAGCTGGATCACCAGGTGAAATAAATAAAAAAACACATCTAAAAAAGAAAACTGATCCAGCCACCATATTTATGGTTTGGTAAACTGCAAAATATTCAATTTTTTGGGGGGTTTAATACCACTGTGGTCTAATAAATCTGGTTACATACTGTACATCGACTGTAATATTTCTGGCATTTAATTTTTTTGATCCACAGAGCAATATTCAGGCCTATTACATTGGCATAGAAGAATAAGGTGTATCAAGTTGTAATGAATCTGATTAGGGTGCTGCTGCTGCGTTTAAGACAAGCTGTGCCCAGCTCCCCATGTTCTTTGTATGAAAATCCCTTTTCTAAAAGCCCTGAATAAAGACAGAAATTATGTTTAAGATTCTGCCCTCATAAACTTTAGTGGGGTTCTGAATTTTTGGGCTTTACAGTGGGTTTCAATGAACACCCTGTGAACTGAACCAAGACACATTTGACTGTGCCTACTGTCAGAATACTGTAGTGAGCCTTTTTGCATCTTAAAGGTTACTTCAAATTTTTGAACCCATCTATAGAGTGTAACATGTAACATGGTTGAAACTAGCTAAGAACCACCCACCGCGTTTGTACTGCGGCAGGCTGGCTCTCCTGGGCGAATTGCTGTCATTGTATGTCTGCCGCTTTAAGACCACAAGAGGGCAGGCACTCGCACCCGCGGCTCGATGCCAGAGCCGATGCGTGTGACTGGTGATGGCGATGTCTGCTGGCCACCCGCGATTGCTCCTGAGAGAGACAGAACAGGGATCTGTCAATGTAAACAGACAGATCCCCGTTCTGTCATGGGAGGATAGACAGATCTGCTGTTCCTAGTGATCAGTTCCTGTCTCTTCCTCCAGTTACTATACTGCCCCCACAGTTAGAAACACCTCCCTGGAGAACACTTAACCCCTTCATTGCCCAGTAGTGTTAACCCCCTCCCTCCCAGTGACATTTATACAGTAATCAGTGGCTATTTTTAGTTCTTATCGCTGTATAAATGTCACTGGTCCCAAAAAAGTATCAAAAGTGTCCGATCTGTCCGCCGCTTATTGCATTTTTTTTAATCAAAAATATGTAGAAGAATACATATCGGCCTAAACTGATGAAGGAATAAGTTTTTTTACATTTTTTGGGGGATATTTATTATAGCAAAAATTAAAAAATATAATTTTTTTTATTGTTTATTTGTTTATAGCGGAAAAAAAAGAGCAGAGGTAAACAAATACCACCAAAAGAAAGCTCTATTTGTTGGAAAAAAAAAGACATAAATTTTGTTTGGGTACAGCGTCACCCGATCGCACAATTGTCAGTTAAAGCGACGCAGTGCTGTATCACAAAAAAATGGCCTGGTCATTAAGGGGCAAATCTTTCCGGTCCTTAAGTGGTTAAATATTTACATTTCAGGTTGCTCCCCTACCCCAATTTTAACTCTATTTTGGTTGCTGTCAGTGAATCGACAGAGGCCACTGGGTCAACTTACTATAAGTAGCTTTAAAATCTGTGACTTTTTAAATATTCAAGTAACTTTATGTTGCCTTTGTCTCCACTTGCTTTCATTGCAAATAATACCATGATATTTCCTGGTCAAGAGGGGTTTTGCACTCCCATACAAGTAAATAGCAATCCAAAAAATGCTTGAAGGAGGTATATACACTTATCAATATCAATATCAATATACGCCTATTGCGATTTTTTTTTACCAAAACTATGTAGAATACATATCGGCCTAAACTGATAAAGAAATACATTTTTTTACATTTTTGGGGGGGATATTTGGGATATTTATTATAGCAAAAAGTAATAAATATATATATTTTTTTAAAATTGTCTGTCTTTTTTTGTTTATAGTGTAAAAAAAAAAAAAAAAAAAAAAAACATGCAGAGGTGATCAAATACCACCAAAAGAAAGCTCTATTTGTGGGAAAAAAAAGGACATACATTTTGTTTGGGTACAGGGTCGCACGACCACGCAATTGTAAGTTAAAGCGACGCTGTTCCATATCACAAAAAATGACCTGGTCATTAAAGAGCAAATCCTTCCAGTCCTTAAGTGGTTAAACAGGAGAAAACAGCAATTGGAACTAAATTTCCAGACTCACTCTTTAAATTTTCAACATCACCCCACTTCCTCTAATAAACTTTTACTGTAAAAACCCGGATTGAATTGGATCCCTTTTTGGTGGAGTCAGCAGAGAAATCTTTTAGGCGATCACGCTAAACTTATTCTACCAAAGCTAAAATCCTCCACAGCAGACTCACTGTTATCAGATGCTCATCTCCCCACAATCAAACCAACACAAAGTGCACCCTTCAATGCCCCATCTTGACGGATGAGGTTCGTTGAGCAAGTAAAGTTTTAAAACCATGTAAATTCCCTGGACCGGATGGGTTGCCCATACAGTGCCTTGAAAAAATATTCCTACCCCTTGAAATTTTTCACATTTTACAACAGGAAATATTCCTGTTATGTCTGGAAGTGAGGGGAAATCTTCACAAACACTAGTTTTGGCTGGAATTGAGCTTCTATTAGAAGAGGGCAAGAGTTGTACAATTTGAGATTGCACATGGTAACTATATTGTTTACTAGATTGTTTTGATTATCTCTACATTATAAATATGAGACAATAGAGTGAGACCATGTGGTAGAAGAGATCAGGATTTGAAAAGAAGCAGGCAGGGTGTGAGTATACCAGGGCAGTGAGGTCCATTACAAGATGGGAGACCTCACTGCTGAACCTCTGTCAGCAATCTATATGAAGAGGCTGTGAACTGGAAGCTGATGCATAATGCTTTTTTTAGTCATGTGACTGTCATTTCAAGCATCACTAAACTTACCTAAAAATATCTGTCACTTTGTTTGAAAATCAGAATTCTTGTCCTGATGTGTTAGCTTGAAAATGTGAATTGAGCCTAATATCTCCTGCTTTGTCAAGGGCAAGGGAAAGTACTGTATATACTCGAGTATAGGTCGATCCGAGTATAAGTCGAGGCCCTAATTTACCACAAAAAGTGGGAAAAACTTATTGACCCGAGTATAAGAAGAGGGTGAGAAATGCAGCAGCTACTGTAAGTGGAAAAAGAGGGTCAACAATGCCCATCTGCAGCTGTATACCTCCCTCTGTCCTGTGCATGTGTCCTGTGCACATGTGCATGTGTCATGTGTCCTGTGCATATGTGCATGTGTCCTGTGCATATGTGCATGTGTCATGTGTCCTGTGTATATGTGTCATGTGTCCTGTGTATGTGTGCATGTGTCATGTGTCCTGTGTATATGTGCATGTGTCATGTGTATATGTGCATGTGTCATGTGTCCTGTGTATATGTGCATGTGTCATGTGTCCTGTGTATATGTGCATGTGTCATGTGTATATGTGCATGTGTCCTGTGTATATGTGCATGCATCATATGTCATGTGTATATGTGCATGTGTCATGTGTCCTGTGTATATGTGCATGTGTCATGTGTATATGTGCATGTGTCCTGTACCTGTGTCCTGTGTATATGTGCATGTGTCCTGTGTATGTGTACCTGTGTCCTGTGTATGTGTCCTGTGTCTGTGTGCATGTGTCTGTGTGCATGTGTCTGTGTGCATCCTACCTGTGTCCTGTGCATGCCTCCTTGTGCCGCTCTGCACCGATCAGCGTTTGCTATTACTATTCGGCGGCCATTCACTGTTCAAAAGCCGTGCCTCCTCCTCATCCATGATAGGCAGAAAACTCAATTTCCCAGCAGTCAGCGGTCAGCCTATCACGGACATTCTCTCATCCTCATACCACAGATGAGGATGAGAGAATGTCCGTGATAGGCTGTACACTGACTGCCTATCACAGACGAGGAGGAGGTGCGGCTTTTGAACAGTAATTGGCCGCCGAATAGGAATAGCACACGCTGTCCGCCGTCTGCCTGCATGACATGCTGATCATGTAGGCACACGGCGGTAACTTGAGTATAAGTCGAGGGGGGCACTTTCAGCCCCAAAAAAAGGGCTAAAAATCTCGACCTATACTCGAGTGTATACGGTACTTACTATATGCATGTTTACAATGTATACTTTAGAAATACATCTCATGGAAGTAAATGCCATTTAAACTGGAGTCACATGACAAACAGAATACTTTTTTTGTTTTCTGACAAAGAACTATATGACTTAATGAGGGTTACTTGCTTAAAGTGTATCTATGATCAAGATGTATAATCATATATCCATTTCAATATATTCAATTATTTCTAGCCTGCTGCTATTAATTTGAATGACTCAGGAGTTTGAAAATGTAGATTTTGAAGAATTCCACACATTTACTTCCTTATATGCAGTAACACCTGCCTTGTAAATATGCATTGCTGTGTTACCCATTTCACAGAGCCTAATGTCTGGACTACAATTATACAAGGTGTGTCTAAAATGTTTGGTGAATGGTCCAATATCTCAACGGCAACATGGGCCAAGTATGCATGCATGCACATGGCTATCCAGAGACACATTGAGAAGCGTACACATGACCGGCAGTGTAAACCCGCTGTGGGCAGTCGAACATAGTCAATGTGAGAGGTAAGGTTACAGTGCAATGGAGCAACTAGTGAACATCAAGTTCTGCTACAAATTCAGGAAAATGATGACAGAAATGCATGAAATGTTGGTGCAAGTGTACGGGACGGAAGCCGCGAGCAGGAAATGACAAAGGATAAGCCACGTTCGGGTCGCCCGTCAACAAGCAGAATCCCAGACATGATCGAGTAAGTGCGACAAATGCTGGCATGAGATTGGTGACTGACTCTACGATTGATTGCGGAGAAATTGGGCATTAGCAAGGACACAGTGTGCACCATTATCCACGAACAGTTGGGTAAGCAAAGATCTGTAAATAAAAAACAAAGCCGCGCTATTAGTGTTAAAAGACCAAAACCAATAATTTAGCAGCCAGCATCAACAGTCTAGTGAACTGTATAACAAAGTGATAACAGAAATATATAAATGCAGCGCTAATTTACAAAGTGTAAGAATCCACAACATCACACAGGGATGAATGTGGAACAGGTGACAATTTATAAATCCGATGAGAAAAATAAATTGTGAATCCTTTAGCAATACTGCCAATGTGTACATAAACAAGATATATTATTTCCAATATCCCGTGAAGAAGAAAACCACAAAAAACTGTCCGTGATAAGAGAGTATTCTTCAATACAATATCCTGTGAAAAAAACAACAAAAAACTGTCCGTGATAGGAGAATAAGTGCAGTATGGTCCCAAAAAAAATTAAAATTGTGAAAGTGATGCCTTTTCAACCCAAGGGATGTGGCAAAGCAGGCTTCTTCCTGTGACATATACCAACATGCAGGTGGAAAGCTGAAAGTGTCAGGTACGCTTACCAGAGAGGGTGGACACACTCACCATACGGCGGTGGGTCAATCAGGCGTATGGATCATTCAATCCGGCAGTTGTTTGAGAGAAGGAGATACTGGAAATGTACTTCAATAACTTCATCCACAGCGGTGGGGGGACTCGATAGAACCTCCAGCAAGCAAGCGTGCTTGCCCTCAAATGAAGTTGTCAGCTGGATGGAATGGACAGGCTCCAGAGCATGGCGTATCAAAGCATGAGAAAAAAATGGAAAGAAAAAGAGGGGCTCTCTCAATAGTGCATGAATCCAATAGGAATATTTATTTAAAAAGCCAAGACTTAAAACATGCAATCCACCGGCCAGGGAAGTACAAAAAGTAATCACATAAAAAATGAGTATATAAAATTTGCATGGTGTCAGAAGCACAGAGCTTAACAACCCGACATGTTTCGGACAATAGTCCTTCAACTGGGGCATGAAAGCAAAGATCTGTTCCTAGTTTGTGCCGCACAAGTTGACAGATGAACAGAAAGCAAATTGGATGGAAACATCAGGAGAATTCATTACCATGTGTGACTAGGATTTATTCTTTCTGTGTACCATCGTCACAGGGAATGAGACCTGGTGCTACCAGTTCGATCTGGAATCCAAGCGGCAATCAATTAAAAGACATTCACTGTCTTCTCAATCACTCACCGTATTCCCCTGATCTGGTGCCTGCAGACTTCTTTCTGTTTCCCCACCTGAACAGCATCGTGAAAAGTCCCACATATTGCGAACGTGACGGCAATCCAAGAATGTGTGACACTAGTTCTGCTATTTATTCCTAAAGAGGCCTTTGTTGACAGTTTCCAAAGGTTTATGAACAGTGCCAAAAGTGTGTTGTGAAGGATGGCAATTATTTTGAAGGCCAACAAAGGTAATTTGTTTGTGTCTTTTGTTTTGTTTGTTTTCTGAAACCATTCACCAAACCTTTTAGACAAACCTCATACAGTATGTCTGGACATTCTGCAGAGGAGGAGTTTCAGGATGTACAGACAATACGGAGAATACACCACATGTGGCATTGTCACTTGCAATAATTTTGTTGGTGCTGTCCTGACACTGTAACACTGGATTCACGTTCTTGCATTGAGATAATACACATTAAAGTTGTTGGGATTCTAAATAGCACCCCATGCACCTTACCAATGCAACTGTTATATGAAAGTTTGCATTGTCACCTCAACTGTGCTACCTCAACACGTAACTACTGTTCTAATTAGTAAACACAGTTTCTTTGATGCCGCGTACACACGAGTGGAATGTCCGACAGAAAAAGTCAGACGGAAGCTTTTCATCCTATATTTCGATCGTGTGTATGACTCATCTGACTTTTTTTTTCTAAAATTCTGACGGACCTAGAAATGGAATATGTACTAAATATTTCCGAAGGAACCAATTCCTATCGGGAAAACCGCTCATCTGTATGCTGTTCTGACGGACCAAAAACGACGCATGCTCTGAAGCAAGTACGAGACGGAAGCGCTCGGTGTGGAAAAACTAGCGTTCGTATTGGAGCTAGCACATTCCTCACGCTGCAAATTCTGTAATCTTTTAATGCAGCGCATTCTTTTCTTCTTTATAATGGTAGAAGAATGAAGTTGTTTTGCTGCTCATATTCACACAGAGTTCTCACAAATTTATTTTTGGATTATTTCTCCTGATCTCGTGAATAATATTGTATTTTTTAAAAGACCAATCTCCATAATAATGTTTCCAATTATTTTTTATAGTCATCTTTTATTATTTTTTATTTTATCAAGATCTTTTTTTAGGATTATTTAAAAATTATTTTCTAGTGATCTCCATTTTTTTTGTGTCAAGTTACCACACTAACATTATTATCTTTTTTTGGTTTGAACCTCAAGGAGGCTGGTTGGTGTCCCTTGTTAATTTGAAATGTACCTGTCTACTCACAAACAATCTCTCCTTTTTGAATAAAAACACACAGGCAAGTATTTTCTGAAAATAAAATATGCATTTATTCTGGGTAACAAAATAAAGATGAAGGCAATGCTGGAGTAACGTTTGGAACTTGCAAAGCATTTTGGCCCCCAGGGCACACATCAAGTCTGTGGACAAAAAAAAATTGGGATCTTGAGGAGTCCATATAATTTGGAGCCCAATCTGGTTCAGGAATCCCAGAGATCAGGACCAGCAGCAGATGACATATATGTCCCCAGGCTGTGGTACTACACCAGCCTGCGTCTTCTGTCAGACCAGACTAAACCCAGGCCATCACTTTCTTTGCTGCAACCTTCCCTCCACACTTCCCTGCAGCCTTCCCTGAACCCTTCCCTGTAGCCTTCCTTGGAGGCTGTGGCTCTGGTGATGGACTTGTGGCAGGAGGAGGAGGAGAAGGAGGATGGGTGAGATCATATATGTGGCTGTTCTCAGTCAGCTGGCCTCTCAGCCCCTTCTGAAGGGTCTCACCAAAAATTCCCTCACAGAGGAGGCGTTGGCCCTCCTCCAATGGCATTAATCTTGTGGCTAGATAGCAACCATAGGCCTCTTCAGCGTCGGGGGGGATCCTGAGGACATCAGTTGCTTCCCTAATGAGGCTCAGTGCTGCCTCCTCCCTCACCGTCCCCTTCCTGGGCCTTTTTGTTGTAAGGCAGAGGGGAGGCACCTGGGATTGGGTGAGGCTCCTACTGGGCCCAGCCACCTCCTGGCTGACACTGGGCCCGGTCTCTTCCTGCCTGCCACTTTCCAGACCCTCCTCCTGGCTGAGCTCATCCTGTGTATAAAGGGACATAGTTTTAGTTTTTGGTTCATCAATCACACACAATATTCAGCTCATGACTTGCAAATTCAATGTTAATAAATATAAAAGACTCTCATTCTGACCCCAGCATTTTTCAAGCTGGTAACAAACATTTTTGGCCACTACTGTCAATTGATATGTATACATCATTTTTGGATAAAATCATTAATTTATAATCAATTATCACATCTAGTTAACATCATTAACATTAGGACAATAAATATGTAGAAAAATAATATACCTGACTCCAGCTGGGTGCATCCACTTCCTCCCAGGATGGAAGGCCCAGGTTGTTCCTCGTCAGCCTCTGCTGGGGTGGAGGGAAGGGTGGAGGGAAGGCTGCAGGGAAGGGTCAAAAGAGATTCCCTGGCTTCAGTCTGGTCGTCCAGCAACTGCAGTTTGTTGAAGTACCACAGCCTGGGTACATATGCGTCATCTGCTGCTGCTCCTGATCTCAGGGAAGCCTGGATCTTATTATGTTCCTTCTTATACATGTTCCACAAGATCCCAATTTTCTTTTCCAAGACCCAGATGGTTGCATCTGGGATCCGAGTCTTCACAAATCCCAGAAGTTTATCCAGCGTTGCCTTCCTTACATGTTTATTGTAATATAAACTGTGTTTGACCTCCCACAGATTCCTCATCTCCCTGTACTTGTTAATGAAACTGGACATAAATTCTGGTTCCTTAAACTGATTCATTTTTTCTGTAAGACAATTTACAAGACAAAAACACTAATGTCAGCCTAAACTCTCATAATCTTATCCCAATATAGGCCTCTTTAGGCAGTATAGGCCACTGATGTTCCAAAGTCAAACATTTTTACCTACATTATAGCACGTTTGTCCTCCTTCCTCATCACACCGAACGTACGTACGACACACACGTGTACTTTATATACACTGCGCATGCGTCGCCCGCCCCCTTTCTAGTGTATTCCCCGCCTCTTCTCTTCGGCACGCAGTAGGAGCGACATGGCAGAGATAGAGCAGGTATCTGTTATTAGTAATTCCAGTAATGAGGAGGAAAAAAGCCCGGAGCCAGAAACGTCACGATCCCGGAGAAGATTTAAGGCCTCAAATATGCCCTTTGGTGAGATGGTGGAGATGGTGGACATCTTGAGGATGACCGACTATGATGGGAAGCATGGACCGTACCTAAACCCTAATGTGAGAAAGGGCAAGTTTGTGACTAAAGTTGTGTAGAGTCTGCAGAAGAATTTTGGTGTACGACGATCCAAGGAGCAATTGAAGGAAACAATGGTCAGACCTGAAACTGCGGGAGCAGGATCAGTACAGAAGGATCAAGAAAGTGCTTTGAAAAAGTAAGTACTTGTCGTGTGTTCTTCTTCTTCTTATTATTACTTGCATGCTGCGCCATGTGATTTTCTTTACTGTAGGACATTTTAAAATGGCAAGTTTCAGGTTATCGGGCACAGTAATCGTTCGTAGTAAACATTGTTCGCTCATTAAATACGATGTTTTGGGCAGACACAGGTTAAATACATTTGGTCATGCCTACATTTCTGTGTGCTAAAGTATACCTTTTGTTTTCTTCTCATAGGGGAACAAAGACTCGGAGGACACCACTCAACAGAGGACACCAGGAACCCCCCACCTGTCAAAGACGGGGAACTCCAAAAAACACCACACCCTGAGGATCTGGAGGAAGGAGAGGTGAAGGAACTTGGCGAACCACAGCAGGTGAGTGTCTTGACACCCCAGCTTCAGGTAATATATGTATGCCTGCATATTTATAATAGATGTTTTTGCAAAATTTTTAAGGTGATTTGCAGGTTGTGGAAGAGCAAGCTCAACATTTCACAAGTGACAGTGCACAAAGGCTAATCCAGGACATCATGACATGGAATCATGAAATCGACATCATAAAGCCGCGTACACACGAGCTGAATGTCCGACAGAAAAAGTCAGACGGAAGCTTTTCATTGTCTATTCCGATCGTGTGTAGGCCTCATCGGACTTTTTTACCCAAAAATTCTGATGGACCTAGAAATAGAACACGTTCTAAATATTTCCGATGGAACCAACTCCTATCGGGAAAACCGATCGTCTGTATGCTGTTCCGACGGACCATAAACGACGCATGCTCTGAAGCAAGTACGAGGCGGAAGCTATTGGCTACTGGCTATTGAACTTCCTTTTTCTAGTCCCGTCGTAAGTGTTGTACGTCACCGCGTTCTAGACGGTCGGACTTTGGGTTGACCATGTGTAGGCAAGACCGCTTGAATGGAATTCCGTCGGAGTTCCGTCGGAGAAACCTTCAGAGTTTATTCCAACGGCAAAACCAGTCATGTGTACGTGGCATAAGTAATAAACTAAATTTTATGGAGCAACAAATGAAGAACATGATTGATGTGTTGGGGAGAATTTAAAAAATCTTTAAAATGACACCATTTTAATAATTGTTTTAAAAAAACTATTTTTTTATAATTATTAAAAGCCAAATTTTGAAGATGCACACAGTGTGTCAACATGTGCTATCTGCCATCAGGGGAGATCAATGTATGTGTTTGGTGGGTGCAACCCCTTCCTCACAAATGAAGTAGGTGAGAGGAAGGGGTTGCCCCCCCAAAACACGTCCATTGATCCCCCCATGATGGGAGATAGCACATGTTGACATTAGGCATGGGATCAAGAGGGAAATACCCATTTTGAATCCCAATTTGTGTGCATCTTCAAAATTTGGCTTTTACAGGGGTGACATCACCCCATCTGATGAAGGCAATATCAAGACACTTTGGACACTGGAATGTCTGATATTGCCTTCTGTTTTTCTACGTTGAACTTTGTAAGTTCCAGAGTTTTGTATGTTATGTTATTAAACATGCCTATTTAGAACAAAAGTAAAACAATTTGAACAAAAAAACAAAAAAAGTAAAAATGTTGTCAACCAAAATTTTATAACACACATGTGTGAATGTGCACACAGTAAAATATTTGATAATCAACAATGTGTGGCTTCTTCTTTCAATGCTCAATACCAGTTTTTTAAGTAATTTTGTGCTTACAGTGACAATGGGCCTTATTTACTAAAGGAAAATCCACTTGGCACTGCAAGTGCACTAGGAGAACCTAGGATACAGCCAAAAACAAAAACACAAGCAATAAATAAAATTTGAGATTTTAACAGATATTGTTTTGGTTTTATTATAAAAAGTTTTACACATTGTCAGGCATAGCAATGGCCCCCCTACCCATGAAATAATTAACATATTTCTCCCGAACTTCACGTACGCTTTGGGGGGCCAAGCCAGTACGGCCAGTATCCAGAGGATTATCGGTAATAAGTCCGGCCCAACTGAGGCTATATAATTTGTGGAATTTTTTCTTAAATAATTGTGAAGTATGCAGCATGATAGGATGATATGATTGAGTTTGTAGTCCACCATATGGATTGCTGTCAGAAACAGGCAGAACCGGCTGGCAATTATCCTGAAGGCATTCTCAACAACTCTTCTCGCTCTGGCCAGCCGGTAGTTAAAAACCCTCCTCTCCGGGGTGAGGGTCCTTTGGGGGAATGGCCTCATCAGGTGCTGGCCCAGACCAAAGGCTTCATCTGCAATAAAGACAAAGGGGAGTCCTTCCACGTTACCCACATCAGGTGGCAATGCCAGGCCCCCACTCTGGAGACGCTGGTAAAACTCTGTCTGGGCAAAGACTCCTCCATCCCACATCTGGCCATTCTTCCCCATGTCCACATACAGGAATTCATATTGTGCCAACACCACCGCCATTAACACTACACTATTAAACCCCTTATAGTTATAATAGTAAGACCCAGAATGGGGTGATGGCACAATGTGGACATGCTTCCCATCTATAGCCCCTCCACAGTTGGGAAAGTCCCAACGGTTGGCAAAATGGGAGGCCACAGTCTGCCATTCCTGTGGCATTGAAAGAAACTGTAGAGTCAAACAAGAAAAAAAATATACCGTATTTATCGGCGTATAACACGCACAGGTGTATAACACGCACATTAATTTTAAGAGGGAAGTTTCAGGAAAAAAAATTAAATTTTAAATAAGGAACTTTGAAGCAAAATAACGGTCAGTGCCCATCTGCAGTCTCACCATTGCCATCAATACAGCCTGATCAATGCCCATCTGCAGCCTCACCATTGCCACCAGTGCAGCCTCATCAATGCCCATCTACAGCCTCACAAGTGCCATTAATGCAACCTCATCAGTCCACATCAATGCAGCAGCTTCACCATTGCCATCAATGCTGCAGCTTCACCATTGCCATCAATGCAGCAGCCTCACCATTGCCATCAATGCAGCAGCCTCACCATTGCCATCAGTGCAGCCTGATCGATGCCCATCTGCAGCCTAGAGGGGACAGGGAGAGGGGCGGCCCAGGAGACAGGACTTCCTTTTACAGAGGCCACCAAATAAACAGGAGATTCTCACTGTATGTAATCTGACAGCGCTCGTCTCGCCCCCCCTCCCTGTCCCCTCCGAGGCATCTAAAATTGAAGCATTGGCGTATAACACGCACGTGCTATTTGTACCCAATTTTTAGGGTGAAAAAGTGAGTGTTATACGCCAATAAATACAGTAATTACTTTTGCACATAACATTGCAAGCAGATTATACAAAAACATTCTTGCCCAACATCAGTATAACATTTATTTTAAGGAGTATTTAAAGACAAAAATATAAGGCCCACTTATCAGATTCCTCCCCCCTTCTGATGGCCCATTGATAACATTTTGGGGGGGGGCTTATAAATTAATTTAAGGACACACATAACATTTGGACACATTTTAGGGGGGGCTTATAAATTCATTTAAGGACACACATAACATTTGGACATATTTTAGGGGGCGTTTAGGGTAAGCACTGCAATGGAGCTGACAAAAGTGACTAGGCTAGGTGTGTATGGGCCCAGGATAGCATGCTGGGGAGGTACATTAGCAAACATTAAATACATAGAATGTGATGTTAAAGGAGAAAACTTATAGTCCTTCTGCAGGACCTGAATGATGGCAGAACAGGTCTCTGGGATAATGATCCCCAGAGCTTGGGGGGAGATGCCTGTCGAGAACTTGAGGTCCTGCAGGCTTCTCCCAGTCACCAAGTACTGCAACGTGGCGACTAGCCTCTGCTCCAGAGTGATGGCTTGCCTCATGCAGGTGTCTTGCCGGCTTATATAAGGGGTCAGCAAACCCAACAAATGGTGAAAAAAGGGGTCCCTCATCCTGAGAAAGTTCCTGAAATCATCAGGGTTATTCTCATGGATCTCACGAAGCAAAGGCATGTGAGAGAATTGGTCACGCTGGAGCAACCAATTCTTGGTCCATGAACTCCTCCCCTCCTCCTCCCTTGGTTCATGGACTGGGCTTTGGTCAAAGAATGAACCCCAACACCAAGCCCTCACACAGCACAAACTCTATGACGAGTACGTACCCACAACATGGCTTCAAAACCAATATATGTGAATAATATACAGTAGTGTGCAAATAACATTTCCTCCCACTATACCATCAAATTATTGAGTATATACATCAAATATCCATTAGTTCATCCAAAAAACAATTTCAATAAAGAAGATTTTTCTTTAAAACAATCATACATCCAATGGTGCAAAAGAAATCACTTTCCATCCATAACAAGTGTCCTTAAACAACTAAACGAATGTTCAAATTATGCAAGTAATCACTCCAGTGCATCACCAATCTACCAATTGGTGCAGTGCCCGCTCACCTCAATAAATTGACCTATGATATATGAGATTAAAGAGCATGTGACCTATTTTGGTGGATTGGCGATGCAATGGAGGAATTTGCACGAAAGCACGTTTTTGAACACTTGGATCTATACACCCTATGTCACAGAGTGAATGCTTGTATAATCTGGACATTCGTTTGGTTGGGTAAGGACACTTGTTATGGGTGGAAAGTGATTTCTTTTGCACCATTGGATGTATAATTGTTTTAAAGAAAAGTGTTCTTTATTGAAATTGTTTTTGGATGCACTGATGGATATTTGATGTACTGTATACACAAATAATTTGATGGTATAGTGGGAGGAAATATTATTTGCACGCTATATTATTCACATACTGTATATTGGTTTACGTTGATTATTTGTATTTAAAGGGACAGTGCACCACCTTCTTACACAATACTCTTAAATTCATAACCACTGTTGTAATCACACACACGTAACTGAGACCAGGCAAATCTTCTCTCATGCCCTGTACACACGTCCGGTTTTGTCGTCGGAATAAACTCTGAAGGTTTTTCCAACGGAGTTCTGACGTAATTCTGCCGAAACTGTCTTGCGTACACATGATCACACCAAAGTCCGACCGTCAAGAAGGCGGTGACGTACACCACGTACGACAGGACTATAAAAGGGAAGTTCAATACCCAGCACGCCACCCTTTGGGCTCCTTCTGCTAATCTCGTGTTTATCTCGTGTTAGTAGAAGTTTGGTTAGAGACGATTCGCGCTTTACAGACTCGTGCTTTTTCAGATTGTTTAACTGCTGTTCAGTTTGTGCTTGTGGGTTTGTATCTGTTCTTCAGTGCATGTAGTCAGTTCGTATCTGTTTTTTCAGTGCGTTCTTGTCCATTCATTACTGTTTTTCAGCTCGCTCTTTACAGGCCTTGCTGTTCTTCAGTGCGTTCTGTTACTTCGTTCTGAGCAGCCGACCGTTTTCTAGCCATGTTGCGTATACGTACTTCTCGTATAGTTCGTGCTGTGTGGGGGCTTGATGTTGGGGTCCTTACCTTGACACAAGTCCAGTCCATGAACAGGGTGGGGAGGAGTTCATGGACCAAGAATTGGTTGCTCCAGTGTGACCAGTTCTGTCACATGCCTTTGCTCCGTGAGATCCGTGAGAATAATCCTGATGATTTCAGGAACTTTCTCCGGATGACGGACCCCGTATTTCACCATTTGTTGGCTTTGCTGACCCCCTATATCAGCAGGTAGGATACCTGCATGAGGCAAGCCATCACTCCGGAGCAGAGGCTAGTCGCCACCCTGCAGTACTTGGCGACGGGGAGAAGTCTGCAGGACCTCAAGTTCTCGACAGGCATCTCCCCCCAGGCTCTGGGGATCATTATCCCGGAGACCTGTTCTGCCATCATCCAGGTCCTGCAGAAGGAGTATATTAACCACTTCAGCCCCGGAAGGATTTACCCCCTTCCTGACCAGAGCACTTTTTACAATTTGGCACTGCGTCGCTTTAACTGCTAATTGTGCAGTCATGCAATGCTGTACCCAAACAAAATTTGTGTCCTTTTCTTCCCACAAATAGAGCTTTCTTTTTATGGTATTTGATCACCTCTGCCGTTTTTATTTTTTGCGCTATAAATGGAAAAAGACCGAAAATTTTGAAAAAAAATGATATTTTCTACTTTTTGTTATAAAAAAATCCAATAAACTCAATTTTAGTCATACATTTAGACCAAAATGTATTCGGACACGTCTTTGGTAAAAAAAATGTCAATAAGTGTATATTTATTGGTTTGCGCAAAAGTTATATCGCCTACAAGCTAGGGTACATTTTCTGGAATTTACACAGCTTTTAGTTTATGACTGCCTATGTCATTTCTTGAGGTGCTAAAATGGCAGGGCAGTACAACCCCCCCCCCCAAATGACCCAATTTTGGAAAGTAGACACCCCAAGGAAATTGCTGAGAGGCATGTTGAGCCCATTGAATATTATTTTTTTGTCCCAGGTGATTGAATAATGACAAAAAAAAAAAAAATTACAAAAAGTTGTCACTAAATTATATATTGCTCACACAGGCCATGGGCATATGTGGAATTGCACCCCAAAATACATTCAGCTGCTTCTCCTGAGTACGGGCATACCACATGTGTGGGACTGTTTGGGAGTCTAGCCACGTACGGGGCCCCGAAAACCAATCACCGCCTTCAGGATTTCTAAGGGCGTAAATTTTTTATTTCACTCCTCACTACCTATCACAGTTTTGAAGGCCATAAAATGCCCAGATGGCACAACCCCTCCCCCAAATGACCCCATTTTGGAAAGTAGACACCCCAAGCTATTTGCTGAGAGGCATGTTGAGTCCATGAAATATTTTATATTTTGACAAAAGTTGCAGGAAAGTGACAATTTTTTTTTTTTTTGCACAAAGTTGTCACTAAATGATATATTGCTCACATAGGCCATGGGCTATGTGGAATTGCACCCCAAAATACATTTAGCTGCTTCTCCTGAGTATGGGGATACCACATGTGTGGGACTTTTTGGGAGCCCAGCCGCGTACGGGGCCCCGAAAACCAATCTCTGCCTTCAGGATTTCTAAGGGTGTAAATTTTTGATTTCACTCTTCACTGCCTATCACAGTTTCGGAGCCCATGGAATGCCCAGGTGGCACAAACCCCCCCCCCCCCCAAATGACCCCATTTTGGAAAGTAGACACCCCAAGCTATTTGCTGAGAGGCATGGTGAGTATTTTGCAGCTCTCATTTGTTTTTGAAAATGAAGAAAGACAAGAAAAAACATTTTTTTTTGTGACAAAAAGTGAGGTTTGCAAAATACTCACTATACCTCTCAGCAAATAGCTTGGGGTGTCTACTTTACAAAACAGGGTCATTTGGGGGGGGTTTGTGCCACCTGGGCATTCCATTGCCTCAGAAACTGTGATATGCAGTGAAGAGTGAAATCAAAAATTTACGCCCTTAGAAAGCCTGAAGGCAGTGCTTGGTTTTTGGGGCTAGGCTCCCAAAAAGTCTCACACATGTGGTATCCCCGTACTCAGGAGAAGCAACAGAATGTATTTTGGGGTGTAATTTCACATATTATCCATGGCATGTTTGAGCAATAAATCATTTAGGGACAACTTTGTGCAAAAAAAAAAAAATTGTCTCTTTCCTGCAACTTGTGTCACAATATAAAATATTCCATGGACTCGACATGCCTCTCAGCAAATAGCTTGGGGTGTCTACTTTCCAAAATGGGGTAATTTGGGGGGGGGGTTTGAACTGTCCTGGCATTTTATGCACAACATTTAGAAGGCATCTTGGGAGACCCTGTGAAAGCGTGCCTAGTTTGTGCAATGCTGTACCCTACGCTAATACTCAACTAGTGCATGGTAGCGTTCAAAACATTCACCAATGCAAAGACCAGGATTGTCAGGACAGGAGGGACAATAATAGCGGGTGTCACGCCTATATCCGCGCTTGCTGCAGACACGACATCTTTTTTGGGGGGGTTCGTTGGGTAGGGGTACTCGGGAGGATATAAAGAAAATGCCTCTCATGCAGCCGACTGCATTTGGTTGGTGTCACGCCTATATCCGCGCTTGCTGCAGACACAACATCTTTTTTGGGGGGGTTCGTTGGGTAGGGGTACTCGGGAGGACATAAAGAAAATGCCTCTCATGCAGCCGACTGCATTTGGTTGGGGATGTGAATGGGGAAAGTACGGGCGCTGCAGAAGTGGTGGGTTCCCAATTATTAGGATTGGCGAATGCAGCAGGAAGGGCATTATGGGCACGACGGGCCTGTGTTTGTCTTCTTCTTGGTGGCAGCGGGACACTACTTGTGCTTGCCACCTTACCAGTTTGAACTGCACTTATGGGACTTGCCATGTCACCAAGTGTTACTGCAGTGCTGGTTTGACTACGACCGGGGTGTACTAGGCCGCTGGTGCTTGCCAGTTCAAAAAAACGCTACCAAAAAAACTGTTAGCGATCGCAGGGATCAGGCCTGACTCTGCAAATGCTGCAGTTATGCGTTTAGTGTCTTGTAAGTGACAGTAATCGATCAATACAGCACTTGGGTGGGCTGGGCCGGGCGGAGGGGCAAAAAGCAGGTGCTAGCAGGTATCTGGGCTGATCCCCCTAACACTGCGTTTTTGGGAACCCTAAAATGCTGGGGATGCTAGTATAGATCTGATCAGATCAGATATTGATCCGTTCAGATACTATACCACTAAGGGAGGTGTACAGTGCGTGCGTGTGTGTTAGCGGTACTGGCGCTAACCTGACGCTGCCTGGGGCTGGTGCTTGCCAGTTCACCAAAACGCTACCAGAAAAACTGTTAGCGATCGCAGGGATCAAGCCTGACTCTGCGAACGCTGCAGTTATGCGTTTAGTGTTTTGTAAGTGACAGTGATCGATCGATACTGCACTTGGGTGGGCTGGGCTGGGCGGAGGGGCAAAACGCAGGGGCTAGCAGGTATCTGGGCTGATCCCGCTAACACTGCCTTTTTGGGAACCCTAAACTGCTGGGGATGCTAGTATAGATCTGATCGGATCTTGATCCGTTCAGATACTATACCACTAAGGGAGGCATATGCTGCGTGCGTGGGTGTTAGCGGTACTGGCGCTAATCTGACGCTGCCTGGGGTGACGCATATCACCGCCGGGCGATCAGAGGGCTAAACCTTTATTCGGTAATAAACGGCGGGTTCCCTGACACAATAAAAAAATAAACAAACTAACCAGCGTCACCCGTAACGGTTATACGGTGATCAGTGGTGAAAGGGTTAACTAGGGGGCAATCAAGGGGTTAAAACATTTATTAGGTAGTATATGGGGGTGCCTGTCGCTATAAAATGCTGACGGCGAACCTAAATATTTACCTCCCTAACTAGCGTCACCATTGACACTAATACAGCGATCAGAAAATTGATCGCTTAGCGACACTGGTGACGGGGGTGATCAAGGGGTTAACACTTTATTGGGGGGGGTTAGGGGGGTATCCTAGACCTAAAGGGGGCTAACACTAACTGCCCTACTACACTAACTGTCACAAACTGACACCATGCAGTAATCAGAAAAAAAAAAAAAACTGCTTGGTGTCAGTGTGACAGGGGGGGGGAGGGATGATTGGGGGGGGATCGGGGGTGTAATGTGTGCCTGGCATGTTCTACTGTGTGTGTGTGTTGTGCACTCACATTACAGTCTTCTCACCTCGGCGCCGGAACGGAAAATGCAGAGCCGAGGAGAGATGACATAATTTCCTCTGCCTCTGTGTACAATACAGAGGCAGGTAAATGATCCCATTGGCTGGGAGCAATCGTGAAGGGGGGCCATGAATGGATGGCCTCCCCCTCACCTCCAATCGCTGGGGAAGATTTGCCGACCGCCGCAGGCACCGGGGGACCCCCCACCCACGGTCAGGCAAGGACGTACCTGTAAGTCCTTTTGCCTGCCCGTGCCATTCTGCCGACGTACATCGTCATGCGGCGGTCGGCAACTGGTTAAGGTAAGATTTATCCTTTAACATCCCATTTTATTGTATATAATGTTTGATAATATATTGTATTTCTTTCCTCATTCCCTAATTACCATGATTGTAATATGCTGTGAATGTCCCCTTTGTCCTCATGCATGCTGGATTTTTAGGTAATTATTTTTGTTGTCCTTCATACATATTTGCCTTCACTTACCTCCCCAGCATGGTCTCCTGGCCCTATATTCACCTCATGTAGTCACTTAACAATGTATTTTATCAGCTCCATAGTAGTGCTTTACCCTAAATACCCCCTAAAATGTTTATAAATTTGATTTGTGGTTTAAATTCAGGCAGAGTGCCAGAGGATTTTTTTGGTTGTCCCCAAATCATTTTTAACCCTCCTATTGGGCCTGAGGCTGGAATTCCAAATGAACCAACCCTGACGGCGCTTGAAGGTGGCCGTCCTGGCTTGCCCCCCCTGAGTGCCCGTGATGTCCGGCTAAGATACCTTGAATTCTTTGCGGGTAGGGGGGCTATCAATATGCCAGACAATGTCTAAAACCTTTTTCAAATAAAAAAAAACTACTCAAATCTTTGGTGACATTTACTGCTTGTGTTTGTTTTAGCTGACCCGGACAGAAATGTGGTGAGTCCTGAAAATGGCCTGATTGTGTAACCTTACAAAGCACTGTTGGGTGTTATTTACTAAAGGCAAAGACACTTTGCACTACAAGTGCACTTGAAACTGCACTGAAACTGCACTTGTAGTGCAAAGTGGATTTGCCCTTAGGAAATAACACCCATTGTCACAGAAAACACCAATTAGAGCACCACAAAAGTGTTGTAGCGTTGAGACAATAATCCACACATTCTCGATTAACAATCTTTTTAATACCAGCACAATCACATGTGCATTTATACAACGTGTTTGTTGTATAACAATTTTTAGGGTCACATTAGAAAAAGTAGAAATGTCCATTTAAGATAAAACAGGCATGTTTAAAACCAACAAGAAAGACACAAATTTTTAACTTACAAAGTTCCCATTTGGTAGAACTTGAAGACAATATCAGACATGAGTATTTACAAACTGTGTTTGATATTGCGTTCAGACGGGGTGAAGTCACCCCAGGAAAAGTGACTACTCATCTTTGTTCCAATTCACACAGGACTCTACAAGTCAAGTCAGGCCAGTGTGTCCGGGGATTTCCTATGGAGTTATCAGTCCACATCTAAGGTAGTTAGATCGCTTCAACTCACTGGTTTGATTTCCTAGCAGGCTTATGCTAGCTTGAGGTTCCTTTGTTTTAAATACTAAAGTTATCTGTATGGTATTTTCTACAGTAGCATCTGTAGTTAATTGGCCATTCTATGTGGGAAGTTAATTGCTCCTTTATTCTAGGGTTCTTTATGTACTTTGAAAGTTGACCGTGCAGCTCAAATCCAGGAGGGAGCAGAGGGTACATGCATGAAATATCCTGTGACCCAAAAGCTTGAGTTTATCAGGTTCTTTAGTGCTACATAGCTACTACATGTTCCATCACAGCTTCTCTGGGCTTTAGAGTGCAGAGATCCTGTGTAAATGCAGACCAAAGTCAGTTTACACTTGTGGAGTCTAGTTTTAAAAGCCTTTTCTGGCGTATTGTACAAACTGCTGTGGATTTCATGTGAAGTTGCTCCCAAGCAGCATCACCTACCCTGAAGCAAATATTCACTCTGCTGTTCTTATTACAGTGTTTCCCCCCTCACTTCTGAGTTATTATTGGATTCCTTCCTACCATTTCTCCAAAGCTGCTAAGTGCCTTATAGGGCACAATAGTATGAATGAATGAATTTTGTGCCTGGATACACACCCTGACCCACAGTATTCCTCCTTTACTTGGATAGTACTCCAGGAACTCTAATTGTTGTTAATTTGAATGTATTACTATAACTTGGGACTACAATAAGTGGTGGCAGAGTTTGTGTGTGGGGCTTATAACAACATTTCCTATAAATTGTATATGTTTATATATGTTATACTTACTTTTTCAATCAACTGCTTACCAAATAAAAACAATTTATTACTTTTAGACGACTTACCCGTGTGCCTAAAAAGTCAATTTTCCTAGCTAGTTTCCTCTATTGCCCACTATTGGGACACTGGCACACTGTTATCTGTACATTCACAGTGTCACCCTGTGAGTGTACATAGCGACTAGCATCTTCTTCTCAACCTATTGTGGGATACTTTTACAACCTCCTATTGAAGGAACAATCAATGCAGGTTCTGTCGGACAATGTAGTTTTTACTGTCCAAACATTACAAAGGTTTGACTGGATCCTGAACTTTCAGAAATTGTCACTGGAACCGACTCATTATTTGGAGTATCTGGGTCTAGTCTTGGATGCAGCTCAGGCCAGAGTGTTCCCTGCTCGAAAGAAACTTTGGGCTCCCCAATCTCAGATTGAAGCTTTCCAGGTCATGAATCATCCAATCATCCATCATGAGTATTCTGTGTCTGATGGTAGCCTCATTCAAAGCAGTTTCATTTGTCTGGTTTTACTTCAGGCCTCTACAAAACAACATTTTGTCATTATGAAAAAATCCATTCATTTGGCACTGAGGATCAGGCTGCCCAAGGCTGGGGATCTTAGGAATTCACCTTTGGAGCTGGGGAAGTCCTTCCTTGCCACCTTGGAGATTTGTTATAACAGATGCCAGCCTGTCGGAGAGTCCTAGCCACCCTGCCAATATCCTGAAGCTTGTGAGTGATTTGGCTGCCTCCACAGAGTTGGATACTTCTGTTGGAAGGTCATCTGTTTTGGATTTAGTTGGAAAGAGATATGTGGTTGCAAACATTAACTTCCAGTATAAGTAATGGATACTCTAATGGCTACATTGGAGCAGTACACCTGATCTCTGTCTTTGCATCCCTGAAAAGTTTTTTCCTCTGCTTTGCAGGATCAAAATGGAGGGCATTCCATTTTCATTTTCATTCATTTTAGAGTTCTACCAGGTGAATATTCAGGCCTCATCTGACGACGGCTTTGGGCAGTCTTCTGGCAGCTTCTTGAGCTGTGGGTAGTCTCCATTTTGTGTTGTTTTTTCTTTAGTTTCTTAGCCATTGTTGCTATATGTTCCACCCCTCTGTTGGAGAGCTTTCAGATGTCCTGACAATCTAAGCTTTCCTGTGTCACTCAATGAATAAGAGAAAATAGGATTTGTGTGCTCTTGGAGTCCATAGTGGGATGCAGGTAACTCACCTCTATACTTAATTTCTAGATCTCAGTATTCTTTTGCTGCAAAACTGAGACATGATAGCTGTCCTTTGCTGGTAAGGGTTAAATGTTGCCAGTGTCCATTGTTGCTGTAGGTGGTAGTATAGCAAAAAAGGCAACTTCTCCCTTTTTTAAACTACTCTTTGTTCCTGTGTTCTGTCTAAGGATATTGTCTATTTTGTAAAATATCAGAGCTGATGGCAAAGTATGATTCCTCAAGATAATACTATTTTTCATAAGTTAAGCTACCTTTTGTCATGAAATATAGTGAATAACTATATGAGTGATAGCCAACAACAGGATGCACGCAAGAAATATTTTACAACCATAAAACGCACGTTTGGGATTTGATCCTTCATTAAAACTATGACATGTTTCATAACAATTAAAAAGAAATAATGAAAGTTTCTGTTTCAAAGACTCACTGTAATAACTCCAACCTTCCGGACAAAACACAAAGTCTTTTCAGGATACATTACACTGAAAACGTATTCTGCAAACAGTTCACATAATTAGGCATGGAATTCTTTTAACAGCTGTAGCGATTTCACACTCAAGGCCTAATACACAGGAACGATTTGACTTGGCAGTGTTTCAGCTTCTACTTAATGTGGAAGTTATTGTTTCCTTCCCCGATATTTCCTGGTCCTTCAGATTTTCATGTAGTTTATGATTCTTTAACACAAAAAAGTACTATAAATGACTGTATTATGTACTTTGGTTCTTTGATACACTGCACTTATACATAGATTATGAAAAATATGTTATGCGTTTGGCATATTTTAAGAAATTATCATAAAACATGAAATTTGGCTAAAGATGAGTAAACCGGGACTCCACCCAGATAGAAATGGCTAAGAAAAAATTGTAAAATAAATAGTCAGAACTTAAAGCAGAACTTCAGTCATTTTTTAAACTTTCCATCTATTAAATCTTCGGCTTTTGTTGTTTTAACTTTGGATAGTAAAACATTTTTTTTCTGCCAGTAAATACCTTATACAGCCCACTTCCTGTTTCTTGTCTGGTAAAAAGCCTAGGCTTATGACATCATGCACAGTGCTCTCTCTCACTCTTGTGAGAGTTTGCAAGGAAGGGAGGGGGGATGACTCATAAGAGGGCAAATAAGAGCTGCAGGGCTGGAGAGCTGGAGGTGTGCATCTGTGCGTCTGTGTAAATCCAGGAAGTGAACAGGCAGCAGCTTCAGCTGCCCACAGTTAAAATGGTTGCAGCCAGACTTAGTGGAGGGAAATTTCTGCAGCATATTTGGCAAGTACAGAATCACTGTATATATAAAATAATATGCAAAGTGGTTGTAGAGAAGCTTCAGAATGGCAAAAGATGTTTTTATTACAAATTATGTGAGCAGACTGCAGTTCCACTTTAAAGGTGCCCCACACAAAAAAAAAATCTTAAAATCAATACTAAGATTGTAGGTAAAAACATAAAGAAAAATAGACACATGATATGTAGTACAGAATTACACATTGTGTGTGTGTGTGTGTGCATATGTGTGTGTGTGTGTGTATATATATATATATATAGATATATATATATATATATCTATATATATATATATATAGATATAGATATATATAGATATAGATATATAGAGATATCTATCTATCTATATAGAAGGAATTACACTTTTGCTACAATGTAAAGTCGTGAGTGTACAGCTTGTATAACAGTGTAAATTTGCTGTCCCCTCAAAGTAACTCAACACACAGCCATTAATGTCTAACCGCTGGCAACAAAAGTGAGTACACCCCTAAATGAAAATGTCCAAATTGGGCCCAATTAGCCATTTTCCCTCCCGGGTATCATGTGACTCATTCATGTTACAAGGTCTCAGGTGTGAATGGGGAGCAGGTGTGTTAAATTTGGTGTTATCGCTCTCACTCTCTCATACTGGTCACTGGAAGTTCAACATGGCACCTCATGGCAAAAAACTCTCTGAGGATCTGAAAAAAAGAATTGTTACTCTACATAAAGATGACCTAGGCTATAAGAAGATTGCCAAGAACCTGAAACTGAGCTGCAGCACGGTGGCCAAGACCATACAGTGGTGGCCAAGACCATACAGTGGTAATAGGACGGGTTCCACTCAGAACTGGCCTCGCCATGGTCAACCAAAGGAGTTGAGTGCACATGCTCAGCATCATATCCAGAGGTTGTCTTTGGGAAATAGATGAATGGGTGCTGCCAGCATTGCTGCAGAGGTTGAAGGGGTGGGGGGGGTCAGCCTGTCAGTGCTCAGACCATACACCGCACACTGCATCAAATTGGTCTGCATGGCTGTCATCCCAGAAGGAAGCCTCTTCTAAAGATAATGCATAAGAAAGCGCGCAAACAGTTTGCTGAAGACAAGCAGACTAAGGACATGGATTATTGGAACCATGTCCTGTGGTCTGATGAGACCAAGATAAACTTATTTGGTTCAGATGGTGTCAAGCGTATGTGGCGGCAACCAGGTGAGGAGTACAAAAACAAACGTGTCTTTCCTACAGTCAAGCATGGTGGTGGGAGTTTCATGGTCTGGGGCTGCATGAGTGCTTCCGGCACTGGGGAGCTACAGTTCATTGAGGGAACCATGAATGCCAACATGTACTGTGACATACTGAAGCAGAGCATGATCCCCTTCCTTCAGAGACTGGGCCGCAGGGGAGCATTCCAACATGATAATGACCCCAAACACACCTCCAAGACGACCACTGCCTTGCTAAAGAAGCTGAGGGTAAACGTGATGGACTGGCCAAGCATTTCTCCAGACCTAAACCCTATTGAGCATCTGTGGGGCATCCTCAAAGGGAAGGTGGAGGAGCACAAGGTCTCTTACATTCACCAGCTTTGTGATGTCGTCATGGAGGAGTGGAAGAGGACTCCAGTGGCAACCTATGAAGCTCTGGTGAGCTCCATGCCCAAGAGGGTTAAGGTAGTGCTGCAAAATAATGGTGGCCACAAAAAATATTGACAATTTGGGCCCAATTTGCACATTTTCACATAGGGGTGTACTCACTTTTGTTGCCGGCGGTTTAGACATTAAACACAGTATGTTGAGCATTTTGAGGGGACAGCACATTTACACTGTTATACAAGCTGTACACTCACTACTTTACATTGTAGCAAAGTGTCATTTAGTCAGTGTTGTCACATGATAATATATAATAACATATGTACAAAAATGAGAGGGGTGTACTCACTTTTGTGAGATACTGTATATCAATTTTGTTATTGGTATTAAGAATAAAACACTGCATTGTTTAGGAGGAGAGGAGGGTACAAAAGGTGGAAGGAACCTTACTGCCTCTTGCTGCTCCCTGTCTCTTATCCCTTGCCTGCAGTGTGACTGAGCCCCCTCTGTCTCACTGGTTATTCTGCTGACTTCCTGGATGTCAGAAGGGTTACATTTTTGCCTATCAATTAAAACTATCTCCAACAGCAAGTCTGCTATGGTATAGTCAAACAATTCACTAAGCTCCTTATAACACATTTGTGGAACTTTGGTGGAATTAGGGGAAGGAGGCAAGGGGCCCATTAACAGCACTGGCAGACAATTGCCTGCTTTTTGCTTAGGAGGTCGATGATAAAGGCTTTTATAGCTAGTCAGTTGCACTCTGTGCATGCTGTGGATGTATTGCTCGGCCACTTTGAGCAAAAAAAGGCAGACACACCTTGTTTTTAGTTTGTGTACCTCTACTGCTGCTTTGTCCTGCAGGACATGCTCACCCCCTACTACCTCTATATCTATTACCTCCAGCAGGTCTAAAATACCTCTTATTTTATACCTGCTTTTAATTTTTTTTTTATCTTAATTGCCTAACTTTAATGACAACTGTAACCATACCTCTCAACTTTTTGAGATGGGAATGAGGGACACCTATCAGCAAAAGTATGCAGGAAAAGGACACACCTCTTACCAGGCCCCCTTAAAGGAGAAAAAAAAAACATGATTGGTTAAACCCACAAGTGCTTTTTTACCACTACTATTACTGTTCTTTATGTTGTCTTTTGGAATTTACAAATGCAGCAATTTAGAAATCAGATAAAAGGTTTAGCACTGGAAAACATTTGTTGGTTGAGAAAAAGTGCATTCTATATACAGTGGGGATGGAAAGTATTCAGACCCCCTTAAATTTTTCACTCTTTGTTATATTGCAGCCATTTGCTAAAATCATTTAAGTTAATTTTTTTCCTCATTAATGTACACACAGCACCCCATATTGACAGAAAAACGCAGAATTGTTGACATTTTTGCAGATTTATTAAAAAAGAAAAACTGAAATATCACATGGTCCTAAGTATTCAGACCCTTTGCTGTGACACTCATATATTTAACTCAGGTGCTGTCCATTTCTTCTGATCATCCTTGAGATGGTTCTACACCTTCATTTGAGTCCAGCTGTGTTTGTTTATACTGATTGGACTTGATTAGGAAAGCCACACACCTGTCTATATAAGACCTTACAGCTCACAGTGCATGTCAGAGCAAATGGGAATCATGAGGTCAAAGGAACTGCCTGAAGAGCTCAGAGACAGAATTGTGGCAAGGCACAGATCTGGCCAAGGTTACAAAAAAATTCTGCTGCACTTAAGGTTCCTAAGAGCACAGTGGCCTCCATAATCCTTAAATGGAAGACATTTGGGCCAACCAGAACCCTTCTTAGAGCTGGCCATCGGCCAAACTGAGCTATCGGGGGAGAAAAGCCTTGGTGAGAGAGGTAAAGAGAAACCCAAAGATCACTGTGGCTGAGCTCCAGAGATGCAGTCGGGAGATGGGAGAAAGTTGTAGAAAGTCAACCATCACTGCAGCCGTCCACCAGTCGGGGCTTTATGGCAGAGTGGCCCGACGGAAGCCTCTCCTCAGTGCAAGACACATGAAAGCCTGCATGGAGTTTGCTAAAAAACACCTGAAGGACTCCAAGATGGTGAGAAATAAGATTCTCTGGTCTGATGAGACCAAGATAGAACTTTTTGGCCTTAATTCTAAGCGGTATGTGTGGAGAAAACCAGGCACTGCTCATCACCTGTACAATACAGTTCCAACAGTGAAGCATGATGGTGGCAGCATCATGCTGTGGGGGTGTTTTTCAGCTGCAGGGACAGGACGACTGGTTGCAATTGAGGGAAAGATGAATGCGGCCAACAGGGATATGCTGGACGAAAACCTTCTCCAGTGTGCTCAGGACCTCAGACTTGGCCGAAGATTTACCTTCCAACAAGACAATGACCCTAAGCACACAGCTAAAATAGGCTGGACCCCATTTGGTGCAAGCTGCTTTTCCCTATCTAAAACCACCTATAACACCACTGCTTGGTAGCGCAGGAATAATACTCCCTATAACAAAGGAGTGGCTTCACAACAACTCTGTGACTGTTCTTGAATGGCCCAGCCAGAGCCCTGACTTAAACCCAATTGAGCATCTCTGGAGAGACCTAAAAATGGCTGTCCACCAACGTTTACCATCCAACCTGACAGAACTGGAGAGGATCTGCAAGGAGGAATGGCAGAGGATCCCCAAATCCAGGTGTGAAAAACTTGTTGCATCTTTCCCAAAAAGACTCATGGCTGTATTAGATCAAAAGGGTGCTTCTACTAAATACTGAGCAAAGGGTCTGAATACTTAGGACCATGTGATATTTCAGTTTTTCTTTTTTAATAAATCTGCAAAAATGTCAACAATTCTGTGTTTTTCTGTCAATATGGGGTGCTGTGTGTACATTAATGAGGAAAAAAATGAACTTAAAGGATTTTAGCAAATGGCTGCAATATAACAAAGAGTAAAAAATGTAAGGGGGTCTGAATACTTTCCATCCCCACTGTACATCTATATAGATCAGACCAAAATGAGGGACAAATGAGGAGGAATGAGGGACAAATGAGGAGGAATGAGGGACAGAGGGACATTGCTCCAAATCAGGGACAGTCCCTCGAAATCAGGGACAGTTGGGAGCTATGCTGTAACTACAGGGGGGTGCTTTGGTGCACACTAGTTTACTGCGACGTGCAGCACACAAAGAGCATGAGGTAGCAACAAGCACATACTGCACACTTCAAACTTAAAAAAAAGGTCCTAGCAAAACAAATTAAAATATAATATACCTCCCCCAAAAATATAAAACCTAATAAACAAAGCCCACTATATAACCCTGTGGAGGATTGTGGCACCATATTGAAAACATTAAGTATGTTAACAGGAAGTTCCAGTCTTTTCTATCTTTATCATCAATCATTTTTTTAGACACAGTTCTTTGATTGCCTTTGATATGACAGGGGTTGTTAGGTCTGTCAAAACTTCTTTAGGAGTACCAGTACAGGAAAAGACGTGAAACAGCTCTTTCACTATAATGTTAGAAACCAGGTGGAATAGTCACGGATTACAAATGTGTGCTGGTGCCCCCTGGCAGACTTCAGCAGTGGTCCAAACAGATCCTTAGCTAACCCTCTCAAAAAAGACAACAAGCATATTGGCGGACTTAGAAAATACGGTTGGGGCGCATTATTTTGGCATTCAGGGCAAGATTTACAATGTTCCTCTTTTTGTTACCCCCAACATATGAGAATTGGCCAGGTACAAAACAATTCTTGTGTAAGGACTCCACAACTTGCTCCACAACTTGCCTCTGTTTCTGCTTTACACAATACAATACATCCTGGTATACTGTAAACTTCTGGTTCTTGACTTATCCTATTTATCACGTTTACTTTTTTTTAATGCATTTGTCAAATTTGGATCCTGCAACCGTGTGGTCCCAAAATCTTCTCTGGCCACTGATATATTTGTTATTTTTGGCAAACCATGATCACTAGTGGGAAGTTGTCAGGTGCCTCTGAGATAGGGATATCAAGATCCCCTAAAGAATGGTTTCGCAGAATCAACAACATGGAGAAAATGGAAGAACTCATTAGTATATCACAGGAAAAAATATCCAAATTCACCTCAACCAGGTATGACTGGATACAATTCAAACTATCCCCTGCCTACAAAGCAGTAAATATATAAATATAAAAATTATAATTTTACAATAGATCACACCCGTTTCTAGAAGGAAAAATAAAAACAAAAAGATAGCAAGCTCACCCCATCCCTTGCCTACCCAATCTTCCACTCATTATCTCCACCCCCCCCCCCCCCCTTTTTTTTCTCTTTTTTTTTTTCCTCTAATTTTTACTTTATTTCTCATAAATTAAATTTAGTTATTAAATGGAGCTCACGTATGCAAACAGAATATGTGTACCATCTTTGAATTGATAATATATTATATATGAATAATATGTAAAACTCCTAAGTGTGGTACTTCTCAAACATACAAAGAATGCATGATTATACAGTTAAAGAACGTATTTTATTAATTAATACAAGCTCATTCTAGTGTTCTGTTTCGATGGAATGTTGTATGCTATTTTTCTGTTCACTCAATATAAATGTATGAAACGAAAAAAAAAAAGAACCCCTTAAAGCAGGACTAAAGTCTGCAATACTTAACATTTCTTCCATGGTCTGACATTCCTCACCAGTATCTCCTTCTGAGTGCTGGGCTGAGGGTGTCTTCATTGGCGGGCTCAGAATGACATCAGTCCAGTGCATGTGCAGGAGTTCAGTCATCCTGGCACACAGGATCTGTACCGGAACGTAACCCATGCTCACTGAGAGTACAGGTAGGCTTATTTTATTGCAGAAGAGACGTTGCATGAATCTTGTTTAATAAAGAGCCTGCCTGTTCAAAGTCTTTAAAATTGAGACATTAGTTCTGCTTTAAGTTCTGGAAAAATAGTAATATCAATTACTTCAGACACATTTTCAAAACTGGTTACCTGTCTTTCACCTCACAGTTCCCAAAACAGATGAAAATCACAGCCCAGTTTTACACTGTGTAGCAAGTTCTTAACCATACCCATGACATGCTTTACTGTTCCAAGAGGTGTTTCTACTGAAATCACAGCAGTAAGGTAGTCTTTGGCATCGCCATGTATACAAAGTATTCACATTCAGGCTATGCCAAGCTTGGCATGGTCCAGCAGAGTGGCCAAGGTCACCCAAACCTAACTAGGAATACTCCTTTGAGTTTAGGATACTCTTTGACATCCTAAGGCTGCAAGTCAGAATAAGCATTTTTCGCCTCAAGTAGATTCATGCATTTAGTGACTTTCCCAAAGATGCCAAGGTAGGCTTCAATTCCATCTTTCAGGGACAATTTTCATAAAATGCTCAGCAAACAGTCAAATTTCCCTTGTGCAAACTATCTGCCTTTCTACCTGTATCTGCTGCTGTAAGGACAAATTCACTAGGAGACCTAGTAAGCAACAGTGATTTGTTGCATCTGCTGGGCGGTTAAGCAGTTTGCCTCTGGCTGGTTAGCATTTGCCAAAATAGGCTGTTTTATAAGCGCCTGCATTTTGTTGAGCAATAGGTGTCTACAGCTAACAAGTTGTAAGGGGGCAAGCTCAACTAGTATTGGCAGTGGTAAACCATGCATGAGACATATCCAGGAAAAGTCCAAGCAGGTTTGTCTAGCACTTTAATTCTGATAGGCAGCAGACAATAACACTTTTATGCAGGAGGGATTTTTTACAGAAAGTCCATTGAACAAAACATCTCCTTGTCTCAGCCATTAGCTAAATTCAGGTCAGCTCCTGGCTAACAGGGTGCCTCCTGAATGGTTTCCTAAATCAAACAGGCAACATTTGTACCTTTTTAGTGTTTTGTCTTTATCAGTCATAAACCCTGAAATCCCTAACCCTGTGTATGTGAGAAAACATATTGTAACAGAAAAAAGGATAGAAAATATAACTGCATAACCCTAATAAAACACAAAATGAAAACACTGCTTGGGTGGCAACAGCTGAAAATCAATTACCATTGTTGATACAGTCAAAGAAAAGTTGTGTAAGAAGTTGGGTCTGTAAAACTGTGAACATGATGGGATGGTACACAAGAATATGTACTCCACCACTGCTCAAACCTAAAGACCACAAATAGGTTCATTCAGCATTAGAAAGAGATTTAGCTAATTTATAGCATAGATTAAAAATGCATGTAAACCATAAAAATTAATATCGTATTTGCTTAATCTTTGGTCTATTAAATATACCATTGAAAGCATTTCCATTGCCTCTTGACCTTGATAGAAATCCAGTAAGCTCCGATGTTGGCATACGAAAATTACTCTACAGCTAATTTTTTTTAAAATGGCAAGTTTGGATGGACCACCCTAGAGCTTCTAACTATCTTAAAAATTGTAACTTGTAATTTTGTAGCTAAGTACCTCAATTTAAAGTTTAAGAAGAAACTATATATTCCATAATGAATATAACAGCAAGTTAGCTGGTCTACGCCTACAGCTTGAACCCAATTGGGGTAGGCGAGACCTGCTGTCTTGAACTCAACATAATTTTGTTAACTGGTTACCTTTATATGTTTGGTGATTACGTATTTCTATAACGTATGACAATAAGGAACTATGTGATGTATTGATGCCTGTCATGAGTGGATGCTCTTGTTGTTGAAGAAATATATAAATAAAAAAGTTAAAAAATAAATCCAGTAAGCTCCAAACTTTCTGTGTTATCTGCTTGTGTTGCTCTGAAACCTTAAAAGGATAGTTTACCTTTACAAAAAAACTGTGTGTGCAGGTAAGGGATGTTTGTAGATGAAAACAAACTGTGCAGCTCTGACTAAAGATGAATAATACCCTTGCTATAGATGTAGGACATTTACATACTTTATGAAGCCTGACTGGAATACTCCCAGGTCATTGCTAAGTACTCCCAGGAAGTGAGGCCTAGTCGTCACTGCTCACCTCCACCATCACAGGAGTGAGCTCTTACTCTGATTCAAAACCCCTCACATACTCTTTCTCTCCCCTGATGCAGTAGCTCTGAGCTCAACATTTTAGAGCTCACTCCTGTGATGGTGGAAGTGAGCAGTAACAACTAGGCCTCACTTAGCAACGTCCTGGAAGTACTTAGTAACATTCTGGGAGTATTCCAGTTAGGCTTCATAAGGTATGTAAATGGCCTACACCTATAGCAAGGGCTTTATTCAAATTAGTCAGAGCTGTATAGTTTGTTTTTATCTACAGATGCCTCTTATCTGCATAGGCAGTTTTGTGGTAAAGGTAAACTATCCCTTTAGGCATTATTATTATTAGGTCTGCCCAGTTCACTTTTGTAGACTACAGAATAGCTTCACCCTGTTGTTTGAAGATGAGGAGAGGTAAGACAATTTTCTTCAACAGTACAGGGAATGAACCATGACACATTAGGAGGATAACCAGGTCAAAGCAAATGGGAAAAAAACCTAAATACTGTAACAGAAAACTAATGCAGTCACCACACACATATCAGAAATGATAATCTACAATATATTACATTTTGTTATTGAGTTTAGGCACTCTAAGCTAAGCATAACAGGAGAAATAGAGTGAAGATAATAAGAGTGGGGGATCTTCATAACATATACTCTAGTATAACCTGTGAGCTCCTTTGACTAAAAGATTATCCATCCCTTACCTTTATTACACTAGTAGTATACAGTATGTATAGAGAATAGTGATCTGAGAGTTATTAGTCATGTAATAAATGTCTGTTTGTAAAATATTTATACAATACATATAGAGCAGGACAAAGGGTACATAAGAAAATAAGAATACAAATGTATAAACTTAATATATTTATTAAAGGGTATCTATAATTACCCTTTAATGGCTCAGCCCCATTGTTTTTCAACTGCCACTATTTACTAAGAAAAGTACTGAAGGCCAAGGTCAGAATGTGTATAAACTGCAATCGATATGGTCACAAAAGTCTCTTTTTTTATTTAAATATAAGTTTGACTGCCCGTGAGATATACAGAACAGGAGTTAACCATTTCTTCATAAATTTTGTTTTGTTTCTTTCACATGTATATCATGAAATCCACCAGATGCTGTGAAAAGAGGGCATATACTAGAATAAATAAAATAATAATTGAGTTGCGGATGTGGTACTGTAAATATGAGTGTCAGGAGTCAGGACCTTTACAGTAGCAGGACCTTGTCTGCTCTGATTTGCTTTTTTTCATACATTATAGGTTTAGTTATAAATAATAACTCAACTGAAGAGAATTCAACAGTCATAGATATCTGTGAGAATCCTTATGCTACAAAGTTTGCTGCCACACCCAGGGGAAAAAGTATCAATTTTTTTGTATTAGCTGTGACATCAATCATGATGACAGTCACGTGTAGTGATGCACTGACTGTTCTCTTTGCTATCATCTGTTTGCCCTTTGCCTTTTTATTTACAGATTTACAACTTCAGAAAGAAAAGTAAGGAAAAGAAAAGAAAACCAAAAGAAAAATATTTTTTTATTGTACTAGAGTTTAATAGAAAATAAAGAAAAACACTAATCACTTTACTGTCATAGTCAGTAAGATGTGCTGCAGCCTTTCTAGTCGCTGAGACCTGATAGTGCATGATGAGCAGCAACTTTTCTTGCGATACCCTCCATGAAGCTGTGAGGGAGGTTCTACTGGGGCCAAGATGGAGGAGGAGAAAGTTTCTGCAATCCGTGGAACTTCAGATCAGCCTAAAAAACTATGACCCCAAAAGGACAAGCGTTTCTCTGGCACTGTCAGGCTAAAGTCTACACCAAGGCCCAAATTCTCAGTATGCATTTTGGGAGATCAGCAGCACTGTGATGAAGCTAAGACTGTGGATTTACCCCACATGGATACTGAAGCTCTTAAGAAACTTAACAAGAACAAGAAGCTTGTGAAGAAGTTGGCTAAGAAATATGAAGAAATATGATGCTTTTTTGGCCTCCGAATCACTTATCAAGCAGATATCTGCCGGTTCTTGTCGACATTCAGCCAGTGTGTACAGCTGTTCTTCTGACAGAAGGCGGTTCGAAGGAGCATGCTGGAAAACAATACCAATGGATGCGAGCGCTGATCAACGTGTTTCGGTGGGGGGCACAGTGGGAGAGATCACTGCACTAAGATCTTTCAGTTTTTTTTCCTTTAGCTGCTGGGTTGAATGAAAATGAACTTTACATGTGTACCCAGCCTTATGGAAACTCTGAGGTAATGAAAAATAATATAAAGGAACCGCGCTACAAGATTGAATTGATCTACTACTGAAAGTAAAACCAAAAAATGAAAATTAAAAAATACAAAATAAGATTGAATACAAGTATTCATAAAAAATCAATCAATTAAAGTGACATAAATGATAAAATTATATGACATTGAACAGAGAAAAAAGTCCCAGAACCAAATCGGTATCCAATGGTGAATAACCAAAATCAATTGTGATAACATATATTGTGAAAATAAATAACGATGACCGGAAAGAAAAGTTGATTGATTGATTGATTGATTGATTTTTTATGAATACTTGTATTCAATCCTAATTTGTATTTTTTAATTTTTATTTTTTGGTTTTACTTTCAGTAGTAGATCAATTCAATCTTGTAGCGCGGTTCCTTTATATTATTTTTGATCTGTCTATTTGTGTATGCCTCACAATTAGAACTGCAGCTTATTTAATTTTTCATGCTTGTGAAGCGCGGTAATTTTTTTATATATCTGAGGTTAATGAGCTTGTCTTTTTTAGCTTTGCCTCTCACACCTGTTCACCCCCTATGGACCAGAGCAAATGTTACATTTCTGCTATGGACCTGTTTATTCGGCAATAATGTTGTCATTACTTAACCAGTTGCCGACTCTGGGCATACTAGACACGCCCAAAGACAAGTAATCATTGTACACAGGGCGTGTCAATTAGGTACAGTCCTTCTGCTCTGCTGCCAGGATTTCCCCTGTCCCAGTACAATGCAATTCAGCTGTGATTAATCACAGCTGCATTGAAGAGTACACAGAGTAGGTCAGCAGCAGGATCTGTCAGAAAAAAAGCAGTCTGGCAATGTTAATTAACAACATTGCTCAGACGGGAATATAGAAAGTTACACTGAAACATTGTATCATTTGTAACTTTCTATGTTTCTCAGTTAAAGCAACCTTGACAAGTAAAAAAAAAAAAGATTTTTCTGATTAATTTCCCTGTTGAACCCCTTATTAATCTTTTAGTTTAATCAGCACTAAATACTGTAACTCTGTATTCTCCTTCTTCATTCAATTGTAATTTTCCTGATGATTTTTTTTTCTATTTTATTAACTAATAGTTAATTTTTTCTGTTTTTTTTTTTTTCTTTGCTCATAAATATTTTTCATCTTTTACACATACTTACACATATCATGCTGAAAAAGCACAAAATTGAAAAAAACCCTCTAACTTTGCAATGCTTTGTACCAAAATCATAATTTTAGTGTTGTTTTAAACAGAACAAATTACAGAATAAAATGCACTCCTTTTTATGTGCAGTAACACTATTTATGTTTAAACTAACACTGCTCAAAAAAAGAAAAAAATGCCTTTTGTTTAGTTTTATAATGTTTAATTGTCTAAAGCCGCGTACACACGGGCGGACTTTTCGACCGGACTGGTCCGATGGACTTTCCGACGGACTTTCAACGGACTTTTGACAGACTTCTGACAGACTTTTTAACGAATGGACTTGCCTACACACGATCACACCAAAGTCTGACGAATTTGTACGTGATGACGTACACCGGACTAAAATAAGTTGATAACCAGTAGCCAATAGCTGCCTAAGCGTCGTTTTTTGTCCGTCGGACTAGCATACAGACGAGCAGATTTCTGGGTCCGGCGGAGTTACGATGTAAAGATTTGAAGCATGTTCCAAATCTAAAGTCCGTCAGACTTTCGACATAAAAAGTCCGCTTAAGGTCCGATGAAGCCCACACATGATTTGTTTGTTCGCCGGAATCGGTGCGTCGGACCAGTCCGGTCAAAAAGTCTGCTCGTGTGTACGCTGCATAAGGATTGTGAAAAAAAATTATTGTTGCAGGACAATATTCACAAAAAGAAAGCCTTGTTTGTCCATAAAAAACAGTGTATGTATTACTGTGTTATGTTAAAAGAGAAGTATGACTTTCTTTTTTTTTTTCAGTTTTCAGTCCACTCTCTGCTGAAAACGGGTCACAGGAGTGCAAAACGAATTGCAATCCTGTGATCCATAGGAGAAGCCTAGCCAAACAAGCTTTGGCTGGACTTCTCCTTTTAAGGAATGACTAAATTATCGTCTAATAAATAGGCAGAAATTTTAAAATTGCTCTGGTCCATAAGGGGTAAACAGGTGTGAGAGCCGAAGCGGTTAAGATAACAAGGTAACACATATATTGTTTTTATAAGGACAGATAAGGCTTTCTTTTCATGATATTGTCTTGCAACAATAGTGGGAGAGTGGGAGCAACCAGGTGGAAGTGAGGACAGAGTGGGAGCAGCCAGGTGGAGGGGAGGACAGAGTGAATGCAGCCAGGTGGGGGGGAGGATAGGGTGGATGCAGCCAGGTGGAGGGGAGGACAGGGTTTAAGCAGCCAGGTGGAGGGGTGGACAAGGTGGATGCAGCCAGGTGGAAGGGAGGACAGGGTGGATGCAGCCAGGTGGAGAGGAGGACAGGGTGGATGCAGCCAGGTGGGGGGAGGAGATGGTGGGAGCAGCCAGGTGGAGGGGAGGACAGAGTTGGAGCAGTCAGGTGGAGGGGAGGAGAGGGTGGGAGCAGCCAGGTGGAGGGGAGGACAGGGTTTAAGCAGCCAGGTGGAGGGGTGGACAAGGTGGATGCAGCCAGGTGGAAGGGAGGACAGGGTGGATGCAGCCAGGTGGAGAGGAGGACAGGGTGGATGCAGCCAGGTGGGGGGAGGAGATGGTGGGAGCAGCCAGGTGGAGGGGAGGACAGAGTTGGAGCAGTCAGGTGGAGGGGAGGAGAGGGTGGGAGCAGCCAGGTGGAGGGGAGGACAGAGTGGATGCAGCCAGGTGGAGGGGAGGAGCAGGGTGGGAGCAGCAAGGTGGAGGGGAGGACAGAGTTGGAGCAGCCAAATGGAGGGGAGGACAGAGTGGGAGCTGCCAGGTAGAAGGGAGGACAGGGTGGGAGCAGCCAGGTGGAGGGGAGGAGAGGGTTGGAAGAAGCAGCCAGGTGGAGGGGAGGACAGGGTGGATGCAGCCAGGTGGAGGGAAGGACAGGGTGGATGCAGCCAGGTGAAGGGGAGGACAGGGTGGGAGCAGCCAGGTGGAGGGGAGGACAGGGTGGATGCAGCCAGGTGGAGGGGAGGACAGGGTGGGAGCAGCCAGGTGGAGGGGAGGACAGGGTGGATGCAGCCAGGTGGAGGGGAGGACAGGGTGGGAGCAGCCAGGTGGAGGGGAGGACAGGGTGGATGCAGCCAGTGATAAGGTCCTGTACCTCTATGGAAGCCTGCATCCCTGCCCCCCTCACCCCCCCACCTGGAGGTAAGTTCTTACCTTGGAGGATATATAATAGAATAACTGGCACTCCACCCAACAGCTTCGTGGTCCCTCTTCTCCTCTCATGGTCCTCCTCTCCCCTCCTCCCACTTGGCATGTTGGGGGCTACAGTGCACTCTCAGGGAATCGTCCTGGGCCTGCTGTTACCTGGGACTACATGTCCCATAAACCTCTCTTGTTAGTTTCCCAGCCATTGGCCCTGAATGTAGCCAATAGGAGCCGTCATTGCTGGGTGATTGAGAGCTGCTTGGCTCAAGGAGGAGAAGGAGGGGTGGAAATCCCCCACAGCTGCGGCTCTGCCTGTGTCCCTTCACTGAGCCTGTCAGTTTCGGTGCTGCTGCCCTGTGTCCTGTGACACCAATGGCTGATGGGAGTCGGCATCAGCACAGCCTGATCAATATTTTCTTGGGGCGCAATTGACCCGTTGCCCCCCTGGATCCGCCCCTGCGCCCATTGTTGTATGACATCCGCAGGAACACTCTGTCCCTCCGGGCGAGTGTCATATGACGTCCTTGGCTTCTCGGCGGCATAGGGGGCCGCATCACTTGGAAGCCGATGCGCGTCCCCAGTGGCCGTGATGTCCACCGGGCACCTGAGATTGCTGGTGACAGAACAGGAACGTGGATCTGTGTGTGTAAACACACAGATCCACATCCTGTCAGGGGAGAGGAGACCGATCGCGTGTTCCTAGTATATAGGAACCCCTATCGGTCTTTTCCCCTCGTCAGTCCGCTCCCCCCCACAGTTAGAATCACTCCTTAGGTAACACATTTAACCCCTTGATCGCCACCTAGTGTTAACTCCTTCCCTGCCAGTGACATTTATACAGTAATCAGTGCATATTTATAGCACTGATGGCTGTATAAGTGTCACTGGTCTCAAAATAGTGTCAAAAGTGTCCGATGTGTCCGCAGCAATGTCACAGTCACGATAAAAAGCACAGATCACCACCATCACCAGTAAAAAAAAATGTATAATAAAAATGCCATAAATCTATCCCCTATTTTGTAGGCACTATAACTTTTGCGCAAACCAAACAATATACGCTTATTGCGATTTTTTTTACCAAAAATATGTAGAAAAATACATATCGGCCTAAACTGAGAAAAAAAATGTGTTTTTGTTTTTTTTTTTACATTTGGGATATTTATTATAGCAAAAGTACAAAATATTGTGTTTTTTTCAAAATTGTCGCTCTTTTTTTGTTTATAGCGCAAAAAATGAAAACCGCAGAGGTGATCAAATTCCACCAAAAGAAAGCTCTATCTGTGGGGAAAGTGCTAGTTTCTACCCTCCCCTCTCTGTGCTGACTCCTATATATCAGGACTGCTGAGCCCTGACACCATTGTCAGCGTAAGTGCCTCCGTCAGCCACAGCCCTGCTCTGTGTCACCTGTGTCCTCTCTTCCATCCTCTCCCCCCTCCCCTCTCTGAATGTCTGCTACGTGTCTGTGCTGCCCCCTCCCGTCCTGCTGCTCAAATTAGGGTTAACATTACATTATCCTCTTTGTTGATTCATCTAATGTCCCCCCTGTGACTGTGCTTTATTAAAGATGCAGATATTTACCTTGTTTACAGAGCGCAGATTGGCGATCACGTGACATGCCGCCTCTCTCTTCTCTTGTATGACAGCTGGAGCAAGCGGGGCCACCTCTCTCCTCCTCTCCTCCCGAATGACGTCAGTGGGGGATCCTCGGCCGCGCCCGTTGCATCTGTCGGGCCGAGAGAAGAAGAAAAGATTACATCAAAGAACCCCATTTTCAGTCGATCCTACACTATTCATAGAATAAAAGATTCTGCTTCTCAACCATGGGAGAAATACACTCCTCTATGTGGGAGAACTAAAGGACTCCTCCTATAACATAGGTGGAAATTTATTAGATGAATAGTGTAGGACCCACTGATAATGGGGTACTTTGACGGAGTAGTGGGCATAAGCATTATGTGGCCATATAGTGTCACCAAATCCCCATATTTTTTGCCTATTTGCGGAATATGTTCAGGTGTTTTAACCGCTTCTGGGCCAGCAGCCGCAGTTATACTGCAGCAGGTTGGCTCCCCTGCGCCAAACCACGTAGCTGTACTTTGGCTCGCGGGGTCCAGATAGCAGGCGCACACGCGCGCCCGCTGCATAGCGGGGGTGCCGATGTTTGCGGTTGATGGTCGCAATGACCGCCGGCTACGAGCGATCGTGACCAGGAGACACAGAACAGGGACGAGTGTGTGTAAACACACACTTCCCTGTTCTGTTCTGACAGGAGTGACAGATCGTGTGTTCCTATTGGCTAGGAACCACGATCTGTCACTTCCTGTAGTTAGTCCCTCCCCCTGCAGTTAGAATCACGTAGCAGGGAACACAGTAACCCCTTCACCGCCCCCTAGTGTTAACCCCTTTACTGCTAGTGACATTTTTACAGTAATCAATGCATTTTTAATCGCACTGATCGCTGTATTAATGCCAATAGTTCCAAAAATGTGTCAAAATTGTCTGATGTGTCCGCCATAATGTCGCAGTCATGATAAAAATCGCAAATCGCCGCCATTACTAGTAAAAAAAAATAATAATACAAATGCTATAAATCTATCCCCTGTTTTGTAGACGCTAAAACTTTTGCGCAAACAGATCAATATACGCTTATTGCGATTTTTTTTTTACCAAAATTATGTAGAAGAATACATATTGGTCTAAACTGAGAAAAAATGTGCTTTTTAAAAAAAAATGGTGATATTTATTATAGCAAAAAGTACAAAATATTGTGTTCTTTTTTTTAATTGTCGCTCTTTTTTTGTTTATAGTGCAAAATACAAAAACTGCAGAGGTGATCAAATACCACCAAAAGAAAGCTCAATTTTGTTTGGGTACAATGTTGCACAACCGCACAATTGTCAGTTAAAGCGACGCAATGCCAAATCACAAAAAAACGCTCTGGTCAGGAAGAGGGTAAATTCTTCCGGGGCTGAAGCGGTTAAATAGCCTTGCAGAACTTAAATGTCATTTTAGCATGTGTGCGCTGTAATCTTTTCCTCTGTTTGCAGGTTTTATAGCTGCACCAGCTTTAATGTTATGCATTTTTAGGGTGTACCCCCCAAGTCTTTCTTTGTATGTTATCCTAGACTATCAAATCAATACTCGCTAACAAAACCGAAGTTCTTTGATTGGTTTAAGATGAGGGAGAAGTTTTTCCAAATGCCCCATACTTACTTTAGTTTATGTGAAAACTTCAGGAAGAACAGTTTGGTTTAGAACCCATACAAAATAACCTTTGATTCCAATTTAATTGACAGTGACCAGCTTTCGCATGACAGAGAAGGGATTCACACACCTGAAGCTGTTTGCCACCACCTTCATCTGAAACATATAGTTAACTGAGTTCTCCCCCCAGACAAAGATGCTGACATCTTGCTCCTACTGAGCAGAAACATTTTGGAAGCTCAAAAGGTGCATTGCAATGGCCTGTATAATGCTTCATATGCCCAAAAATGCACTCTCAGCTGGGTTATTGGGTGAGACCTACTGTATATCTCTCTAAAAAAGCAGACCCCACCACGCACATTCTTTTAAGAATGTGTATTTAAGAAAGGAAAAGCTTCCCATTTTAGACCATTCCCCAAACACTATAATGTGAAATACAGCTCTAAGCTGATTACAAGGATATTTGACAACACTCAAGAATATGTCAGTACAAAGAATTCATCATTATAGACACACTGGGGGTTATTTACGAAAGGCAAATTCACTTTGCACTACAAGTGCAAAGTGCACTTGAAATTGCACTGAAAGTGCACTTGGAATCTAAGGGGTAGATCTTAAATGAGGGGAAGCTCTGCTGATTTTATTATCCAATCATGTGCAAGCTAAAATGCTGTTTTTTATTTTCCTTGCATGTCCCACTCGGATCTACAGTGACTGCACTTCCAATTGCACTTTCTGTGCAATTTCAAGTGCACTTTGCATTTGTAGTTTGCACGTGTAGTGCAAAGTGGATTTGCCTTTCGTAAATAACCCCCACTGCTCTTTCAGCACAATTCCAACAGTTTGGTAGCTCCATCAGAAAAGACGGACTACCTATGCAGAGAAGTCTTGGGCTACACTGGAAAAGCACTTCATACATTTTCACCTTCAAAATCTCTGATGTTAAAAAGACCCTTCACCTGATGTGGGGCCCTTTCCATAGTAAATAGCCTGTACACCTCATTGGGCTTTGTAACTCCAGTTACTGTTCAATGAAGATTTATACTTAGACAACTCGCTGAGAGGGAAAGAGACTAGGATGCTCCACTTCCAATAGATCTGCAAATGGGATTCATTAAAAGACTCTGTAATGACTCTTGAAAAGCTTAACATTCCATGCCCAAGAAGAGAAATGAACATCCTTTCTGAAGCTTTGTGACTGAAGCCATGGCAATGGTAGCTTACCTCAAGGTGACTGACTTTGAAGTGCAGCCTCATGTGGTGTTTCTGTTCAGTAAAGCCAAATTGACTCTCAAGCATATATAAACCATTCCCATACTCAAGTTATATGGTGGCACCTTGGCTGTAGAAGTTTTTGACTTCTCTTGGACTTCATGAACAGGGAATATGGTTGGGATTGTGGACCCTTCCTGCAGCTTGCATGCTTGATAGTGGTGTGCTCAGTGCAGACTAAAGCTGACCTGTTACAGGGAACACAGAGATGATGAACTTGGGAAGCAAAGAATATAGGATTCATAGGAATGGTAGACAGATAGTGCCACAGTGGGGTGCTGGTCCTACAGGCAGGCTGTACATGAAATACTAGTAAGAGATACTTATAGCACTGGGGTACTAGGCTCAAGAGTAGACTAGAGTATAGGAGTGTCATACTGCAGTTGGAAGCCAAGAGTACAGGAACATAGAAATAACAATATGTATCAGAAACACTGATGTGCACTGGGGTCCCAAGGAATGCAGGTACACAGGATACAGTTGAGGTTTATAAGGAGTTCAGGAAAGGAAGAGTACCTATTGACACTTGAGAGGGAGAACCCAGTCTAGATGGCTTAGAGGAAAGGTGAGAGTCTTTGGAAGGTTCGAGGAGCAGAGTCTAAAGAACCACCTGCTCTTCTCTAGAGCTCCTCAAGGTGGAGATGGGTTGCGCTTTAGGCGATCCCCAGATTCTGGTTATCTGACGTATCCGAGCAGGCAGCTACTGGGAACTAAGGGCTGAAAAACAGGTAAGAATCCCTTACAGCACTGAGGTTCAGGGATCACAGGCCAGTAAATAGTACAGCCAAGCTGGCAGGTGTGCATGGAAACACACAGGCACTGGGGATAGGAGCACAGAGACACACAAGTCAACTTGGAGTGTGTAGCAATACAAAGAGGGACAAACAGTAATCTTTAGGAGAAGGTTGAAGTGCACAGGGACACACAGCAGAAAACAGATTAGAAATACACTGGGAGACACTGAAACAGACTGCAGACCAAGTGATGCTAACAAATAGCAACTAGAAATTTACAGGAGAGTCTGAAAGCTGGCAAAGGTACACAAGGGGGACAGAGGCATAAGGACATTTGAATGTTCAAAACAATAAAACAGGTACAAGGATACAGGATGCAGGCAGGAACACTAAGGGGACAGATGGAAGATGCTGGGAACACTGTGGGCAGTGGTGTCGCTAGGGGGTAGCTATTGAGGTTATAGCCCCGAATCTGGGACCCAGAGTCTCTTGCCGCATGGGTCCGTGCCTAACCAGTGGGCCGTGGCCTCTCTGCCCGCCCCTCATCACCGCTCTTCCGCCCTCACAGCACAGGCCTCTTCAATGTCGAAGGTGCAGTGGGGAGCAGCGAGATTACATCATCTCTCACTGCCCGCCCAGCATCACTGCTCTCCTGCCCTCACTCAGAACTAAATGGACCAGTGCTGCCAACCTGCCACCAATGCAGCGACAATGCACATTTGGCAGCACTGGCTTGCATGGCAAGTGACAATCTGCAAATAGTGGCAGGTGATCATCCACATCTGGTGGCAGATGATGTGGCAAGTGACAATCCACATCAGGTGGCAGGTGACGGTGGCAAGTGACAATCCACATCTGGTGCCAGGTGACAGTGATAAGTGACAATCCATAACTGTTGGCAGGTGACCTGACAATCTGCAAATGGTGGCAGGTGACGTGGCAAGTGACAATCCACATTTGGTGGCAGGTGACATGTCAAGTGACAATCCACATCTGGTGGCAGGTGACGGTGGAAGTGACAATCCACATCAGGTGGCAGGCGACGATGGCAAGTGATAATCCACATCTGGTGGCAGGTGACGGTAGCAAGTAACAAGCTGCACCTGGTGACAGGCGACGGTGGCAAGTGATAAGCTGCACCTGGTGACAGGCGATGGTGGCAAATGACAAGCTGGATCTGGTGGCAGGAGATGTGGCAAGTGAGACACTCAGGGCTCCCACTGATTCTGCATTATGGTGAGTTGAACCACTTGATTATATATTACAATGTAATAATAGAAATAATGCGCTTCAATCACCCTGACACCATATCAACCATGGTGCTGTGATGTTTGAAGCGTCAACACTAGCCATTGCATGCGAAAAATTGCTTACCACCCTCATGCCCCCCCACCCCTCTCCTGCCCTGCAAAAAGGAAAAAGGTTGGTGATCGCTGCTATGAGCTCTAGCCCCAGATCTTTTGCAGACCTGGCAACGCCTCTAACTGTGGAGCAGAGATCACAATGGAAGGCACTGGGAGATGCTTGCCAACCGACACTAGGAACAAGGGGGGTACGGCTTAAGGAACACTAAGGTCACTAGGAGTTTTTATTATGAATATGGTGATGTATAGTTCACACACCACATCCCCTGTAGAAGAATAGACAAACAAGAGAAGAAAATATAAGACTTTTGCCCCGTACGCACGGTCGGACATTGATCGGACATTCCGACAACAAAATGCTATGATTTTTTCCGACGGATGTTGGCTCAAACTTGTTTTGCGTACACACGGTCGCACAAAGTTGTCGGAATTTCCGATCGCCAAGAACGCAGTGACGTAAACCACGTACGATGAGACTAGAAAAGGCCAGTTCAGAACCAAGCGCGGCACCCTTTGGGCTCCTTTTACTAATCTCGTGTTAGTAAAAGTTTGGTGAGAGACGATTCGTGCTTTTTCAGACTCATGGTTTTCAGATCGTTTTCTGTTGTTCAGTTTGTGCTTGTAGGTTTGTATCTGCTCTTCAGTGCGTGCAAGCAAGCTACGCTATGAATAGTCATTGTGTTCTTGTTCGTTCGTTACTGTTTTTCAGGTCGCTCTTCACAGGCCTTGCTGTTCTTCAGTGCGTTCTGTTACTTCGTTCTGAGCAGGCGACCGTTTTCTAGCCATGTTGTGTATACGTACTCCTCGTAGAGTTCGTGCTGTGCGGGGGCTTTTTGTTGGGTCCTGACCTTGACACAAGTCCAGTCCATGAACAGGGTGGGGAGGAGTTCATGGATCAAGAATTGGTTGCTCCATTGTGACCAGTTCTGTCATGATTTCAGGAACTTTCTCTGGATGACGGACCCCGTATTTCACCGTTTGTTGGCTTTGCTGACCCCCTATATCAGCAGGCAGGGTACCTGCATGAGGCAAGCCATCACTCCGGAGCAGAGGTTCGTCGCCACCCTGCGCTACTTGGTGACGGGGAGAAGCCTGCAGGACCTCAAGTTCTCGACAGGCATCTCCCCCCAGGCTCTGGGGATCATTATCCCAGAGACCTGTTCTGCCATCATCCAGGTCCTGCAGAAGGAGTATATTAAGGTAAGATTTTTATCCTTTAATATCACATTTTATTGTATTTAATGTTTGATAATATATTGTATTTCTTTCCTCATTCCCTAATTACCATGATTGTAATATGCTGTGAATGTCCCCTTTGTCCTCATGCATGCTGGATTTTTATGTCATTATTTTTGTTGTCCTTCATACATATTTGCCTTCACTTACCTCCCCAGCATGGTCTCCTGGTCCTATATTCACCTCATGTAGTCACTTAACAATGTATTTTATCAGCTCCATAGTAGTGCTTTACCCCAAACACCCCCTAAAATGTTTTTAAATGTGATTTGTGGTTTAAATTCAGGCAGAGTGCCAGAGGCTTTTTTTGGGGGTCCCCAAATCATTGGGAACCCTCCCTCCCCCCAACTGCTAAGTCAGCTGATACCAATTCTCTATCTATCCGCAATCATCTATCTGCTGACTTTGCCAAACCCATACACACTATACCCATCTCTTTTGTGGTCAGATTTATGGATGAATTCCCCAAAGCATGTAGTGCAAGGGCCTGCCTGTATACTTTCAAATGGTACTGTTTAAAGTTTTTGTATACTATTATTATCTTGATAGGTAATAGCAGAATTTCCAAATGTGCTCAAATGTGTACAGTGTGTATTTATATTTTTGTATTATGACACTTCTTACCTGTCCAGTGGGCTGCCAATAGTGTAACTAAGGAGGGGCTGCCCAAAGTAACACCCATTATTTAGGCATTCATCTCTCAATTAAGTGGAAAGGGTTACCTGTCCAAGAGCTCCCCCCTCCTATAATGTTAGAAATGGCCCATGAGGGGGGGGAGGGGGAATATGATAGGTGTACCTTATACTTTGGTCTTAAAAAATTCCCATTAATAAATGTTATCTTGATGTTGGCCAAGAAGGTTTGTGTCTAATCTACTTTTCATGTTTCTAATGTGCAAAAAGACTATTTTTTTTTGTTTTCCTCAAACACTTTCCTTCCACGCCACAGGAATGGCAGACTGTGGCCTCCCACTTTGCCCAGCGGTGGCACTTTCATAACTGCGGAGGGGCAATTGATGGGAAACACGTCCACATCCTCCCACCACCCAACTCGGGGTCATACTATTATAATTATAAGGGGTTCAATAGTATTGTGATGTTGGCGGTGTCAGCTAAATACGAGTTCCTGTATGTGGACGTGGGGAAGAATGGCCAGATGTCCGATGGTGGAGTCATCGCCCAGACGGAGTCTTACAGGCGTCTCCAGAATGGCAGCTTGGACTTGCCACCTCCAGAAGACAATGTGGAAGGACTCCCATTTGTCTTCATTGCGGATGAAGCTTTTGCGCTGGGGGGTCATCTTATGCGGCCATTCCCGATGAGGACCCTCACCCCGGACCAGTGGGTTTTTAATTACTGGCTGGCCAGAGCAAGAAGAGTGGTGGAGAACACATTTGGAATCATGGCCAGCCGGTTCCGCCTATTTCTTACATGCATACATATGGCAGAGTACAAACTGAATCACATTATCCTGGCGTGCTGTGTTCTACATAACTTTTTACGGCAACATTCTACCAACTATGCTGGCTCAGTTGGGCCTGAGGCCGGAATTATAAATGAAACAACCCTGACGGCTCTTGAAAGTGGCCGTCATGGATTGCCCTCCCTGAGTGCCTGTGATGTCCGGCTAAGATACCTTGAATTCTTTGCGGGTAGGGGGGCTATCAATATGCCAGGCAATGTGTGAAACCTTTATCAAATAAAAAAAAGTAAGCAAATCTTTGGTGACATTTACTGCCTGTGTTTGTTTTAGCTGACCCTGACAGAAATGTGGTGAGTCCTGAAAATGGCGTGATTGTACAACCTTATACAAAGCACTGTTGGGTGTTATTTACTAAAGGCAAAGACACTTTGCACTACAAGTGCACTTGAAACTGCACTGAAATGGCACTTGCAGTGCAAAGTGGATTTGCCCTTATGAAATAACCCCCATTGTCAGAGAAAGCAGCAATTGGAGCACCACAAAAGTGTTGTAGCGTTGAGACAATAATCCACACATTCTTGATTAACAATCTTTTTAATACCAGCACAATCACATGTGCATTTAGAAAAGGTTTTTAAAACAAACCAACATGTTTGTTGTATAACAGGTTTTGGGGTGGCATTAGAAAAAGTAGAAATGTTCATTTAAGATAAAACAGGCATGTTTCAAACCAACAAGAAAGACACAAATCTTGAACTTACAAAGTTCACATTAGGTAGAACTTGAAGGCAATATCAGACATGAGTATTTAGGAACTGAGTTTGATATTGCGTTCAGATAGGGTGAAGTCACCCCATGAAAAGCCAAAGTTTGAAGATGCGCACACATGTACAAATGTCAACATGTGCTACCTGCCATTAAGGGATGTGTTTTGGGGGAGCAACCCCTTCCTCTCAGCTACTTTATTATTGAGGAAGGGGTTGCACCCACAAAATGCGTCCATTGATCTCCCGTAATGGCAGATAGCACATGTTGACACACTGTGTGCATCTACAAAATTCTTCAAAAAAGTTAAAAATTGTAGCACACCATAAAAGAAAGGGCTTTGGAGGGGTTTTAAACTCTCCCCAAAACATCAATGATGTTCTTATTTTTTTGTACAACATAATTGATGTTTTTATTGATGTTTTCCAATGCAACATTACACCCCATGATCTCCCTGATCAGGATCTGTGCACTTTCTGAGGCGAAATGCCCTGGATCCACAACATCACGATCACCTAAAAAGAGAGAAACCAAAAAAAAACATGTATTATAAATATGGCGGCATCCATCTCTTACCTGAGCCTGTGGTCGCAGACCCTCACCTGTTGTGGTGCCAATTTCCACAACGTCTTCCTCCTCCTCCTCTTCTTGTCTTTGTGGGATTTCCCCTTCTTCCAGAGGTGGGGGGTCTCTGGTCTCCTCGGATGAGGGGTGTCCTCCGAGTCTTGTCTCCCCTATATAAAACAAAAAATGGTATACTTAGCACACAGATATTTGAGGGAAAAACTATAAATATGAAACATTGCTTGGAAGTGGGGTACAATGGTCTATTTTGGCAGAGTTCCAAGATGTAGAATTTTCAGTGCCCTTTGTCAAGCTTCAATACTTACCTGTTTTGTACAAGCTTCACAGATGGAGACACCCCTATAGTATACACTGGAGCACCTGTGTGGGACCCCCTAATAAAAAGGGTGTTCTGGTGTCCCACACTAGTGCTCCAGCGTCCAGATGTGTAAACAGCTGCTGAGTGTCCTCTCCTTACACAGAATCTAGTTTGCATTTCATTCTAGTAACAAACACATCTACACAACCAAATTCGTTTCAGACAAGTAGGCCCTAAAAAAATGTGGGCAAATGCATATGGCCAAAACAATGGTGTTTTCTAGGCCGAACGAACAATGTTTTATACGAACGAATAATGTGCCCATGAACATGAAAGTTGCCTTTTAAAACTGGATAACAGTTAAGAAAAGCACATGGAGCAGCACGAACGTAATAAACATAAAGAATAGGAACACAGGACAACTACTTACTTTTTTGCAGCACTCTCCGGATCTTTCGGTACTGCTCATGCTCTCTAAATTTGCGGTCCGACCACCGTTTCCTTAGCTGATCTTTCGATCGGCGTACTCCAAAATTTCGGTGCAAACCAACAAGAAAGACACAAATTTGTAACTTACAAAGTTCACATTTGGTAGAACTTGAAGACAATATCAGACATGAGTATTTACAAACTGTGTTTGATATTGCGTTCAGATGGGGTGAAGTCACCCCAGGAAAAGCCAAATTTTGAAGATGCACACAAATTTACGAATGTCAACATGTGCTACCTGCCATCACGGGGGATCAAGAGACGTGTTTGGGGGGTGCAACCCCTTCCTCACAGCTACTTTATTATTGAGGAAGGGGTTGCACCCCCAAAATGCGTCCGTTGATCTCCCGTGGTGGCAGATAGCACATGTTGACACACTGTGTGCCTCTTCAAAATTTGGCTTTTCTCAAATTTGTCAAAAAATGTCAAAAATTTGTAGCACACAAAAAAACAAAGGGATTTGGAGGGGTTTTAAACTCTCCCTAAAACATCAATGATGTTCTTCATTTTTTGAAGAACATCATTGATGTTTTTCTTGATGTTTTCCAAGTCCCTATTACATCCCATGATCTCCCCGACCCAGGATCTGTGCACTTTCCGAGGTGAAAGGATCTGGATCCCCAACATCACGATCACCTAAAAAGATAGAAACCAAAGAACACCATGTAATATAAATATGCCGGCATCCATCTCTTACCTGAGCCTGTGGTCGCAGACACTCACCTGTTGTGGTGCCAATTTCCACCACGTCTTCCTCCTCCTGCTCTGCTTGTCTTAGGTGGATTGTTTTGTACAAGCTTCACAGATGGAGACACCCCTATAGTATACACTGGAGCACCTGTGTGGGCCCCCTAATAAAAATGGGTGTTCTTGTGTCCCACACTAGTGCTCCAGCGTCCAGATGTGTAACCAGCTGCTGAGTGTCCTCTCCTTACACAGAATCTAGTTTGCATTTCATTCTAGTAACAAACCCATCTACACAACCAAATTATTTTCAGACAAGTAGGTCCTAAAAACTGTGGTCAAATGCATATGGCCAAAACAATGGTGTTTTATAGGCCGAAAGAAAAATGTTTGATACGAACGAATAATGTGCCAATGAACATGAAAGTTGCCATTTTAAACTGTACAACAGTTAAGAAAAGCACATTGAGCAGCACGAACGTAATAAACACAAAAAGAATCGGAACACAGCACAACTATTTACTTTTTTGCAGCACTCTCCGGATCTTTCTGTACTGCTCGTGTTCTCTTAATTTTAGGTCCGACCACCGTTTTCTGAGCTGATCTTTCAATCGTCGTACTCTGAAATTTCGGTGCAGGCTCTTGACCACTTTCGCCATGATCTTGGCCTTTCGGACATTCGGGTTGGGGTAAGGTCCATACTTTCCATCATAGTCGGCCCTCTTCAGGATGTCGACCATCTCCAACATCTCCCCAAAGGACATATTTGATGTCTTAAATCTCCTTCTGGATTCAGACATTTTGGGCTCCGGGCTTGTCTCCTCCTCCTCCTCCTCGTTGCTGTAATTAGCACACACCTACTGTGTCTCCGCCATGTGCTCTTCGACCCACTGCGCCGAATGAAAAGGGGCGGGGAATAGACTAGAAAGAACATCAGGGGCGGGCGTAGTTACACGCATGCGCAGTGTGTATAAAGCCTAACACGCGTGCGTAGTACGTACGATCTGTGAGCGGAGGAAGGAGTATAGGAGGCGCCGATCGTGATAAGGAAGGTAAGATATAAACTTGGGCCTATACTGCTTCTAGATTGAGGCCTATATTGGGACAAGATTAGGAGAGTTTTGCCTGACATTAGGGTTTGTCTCGTGTTGTGTCTTGCAGATAAAATGGATGGCTTCAATGACCACAACTTCCTCCCCCTGTTCATAGACAAGTACAGGGAGCTGCCCTGTCTGTGGCAGGTGAAACACATGCATTATAACCATAAACAAAAGAGGCAGGCAGCGCTGGAGAAACTGCTGGAGTTGGTGACGCCGGTGGTCCCCACGGCAACCATCCCCTATTTAAAAGCCAAAATTGGTGGCCTGAGGAGCACTTATCTAAGGGAGCGCAAGAAGGTCACAGATTCCCAGAGATCCGGAGCTGGAGCAGATTACATTTATGTTCCCAGGCTGTGGTACTATGAGAGACTGCGATTTCTGTCAGACCACACTAAAGTCAGGGAATCCCTCTCCACTCTTCCTTCCACCCCATCTGAGGCTTCCGATGTCCAACCTGGGCCTTCCAGCCAGGAAGAAGTGGAGGAGCCCAGCTGGAGTCAGGTATAGCATTGTTCTACAGATTTCTGGTCAGTAAATAAATGATCTTTACTAGATGTCATTACTGATCACTAATTGCTGATTTAATAAAGTGTTTTACATAACAATAAACAGTAGTGGGCCTTTGCCTGCATGGCTGCCACCAAACTGAAGGGCATGCAGGAGGGTCAACGCCTCATGTGTGAGCAACTTATTTATAAAGTCCTAACTAAGGGGGTGAGTGGCGAAATCACCAATTTGGCAGTAAAATAGTTAATGTCTGCCCTGGGGGCCAAAGGCTTCACCAATTTCTGCTGTTTCTCCAGTGTTGCCTCCCTCTTTATTTGGTTCTGAGCCCTTAATAAAGGCATTTTTGGTTCAATTATACTCTCCTATGTGTGTTTTCCTTCCAAAAAAACAGTTTGTTGGTGAGGATTCAGGTACATTCAGGTACATTTCAAATATACAATGTGAAATTTACAAGGGACACCAACACCAAACAATCTAATTGAGATTTAATAATATAAGATAATAATGGTGTTGTGGTAACTTGACACACAAAACACACACAAAAAAAATTATTTATTAAAAAGCAAAAAAAAATTTTAACAAAAAACAGCCTTGAAAAAAAATGTATTACAATTAAAAACAAACCAAAAAAAAATTGGTCAGATGTGACAAATCAAAATATATTGAGGGAATCCCAATAAATAATAAAGAAATAAGTTTGTGAGAAGTCTGTGTGAATATGAGCAGCAAAACTACTTCATTCTTCTCACATTATAAAGAAGAAGAGAGTGCGCTGTATTAAACCATTTTTTACATGACGTGACGAAAGTGCTGTATCCATTGCGAATGCTAATTTTACCAGACCGAGCTGTTCCGTCTTTGAATTTCTTCTGAGCATGCGTGGCACTTTGTGCGTCGGAACTGGCCACACACGGTCGGAATTGACGCAATCGGATTTTGTTGTCAGAAAATTTTATAGCCTGCTCTCAAACTTTGTGTCGGAAAATCCGATTGAAAATGTCCGATGGAGCCCACACACGGTCGGAAAGTCCAACAACACGCTCTGATCGGACATTTTCCATCGGAAAATCCGACCGTGTGTACGGGGCATTTGTCTGGTGATTATTCAAAGGGAAAAGCACATACCTTTTTTTGTTAAATCCAAAAGTTTATTTACACACAGTATAATGTTCCACGCACAGACAATAAAAATTGTATAAAACTATCAAAATAGTATTCCACATACTGTAGAGCCAAATCGAAGTTGTATTGTAATACCTCCTATCTCACCAAATCACACTGGCATATATTAGCGATTTATATTCAAAATATTGTAATAATTGTGCCGTGTATGGGGGAGATCAAATCTCTACACATTTTGCATTGTAGTTGCCTAAGTAGAAACTAAGGTGCTGTTAAATAAATTAGATAAACACAGTGCTGTGAATGTTCCTCTTGTTGGGAGAGACTTGTCCACGTCATCAAGGGGTACCACAAGTCTGACCAACTGACAGTTTTCCATGGATACAGTTATGCAAGGATTTACCTGGCAAGCAGAAAAGCATTGTTCAAAGTGAGGTCTTTGCAGAGGAAATGCCTTCTTAATAAAGGACAAATTTCCAAGACCAGCTTATTTATCAGCTCAAACCCTAGAGGAGATGACCATGGGATGCTAATGCCCCATACACACGATCAGAAATTCCACCAGCAAAAGTCGGATGTGAGCTTTTGGTCAGAAATTCCAACCGTGTGTGGGCTCCATCGGACTTTTGCTGGCAGAATTCCAGCCAGCAAAAAATTGAGAACAGATTCTCTATTTTTCGGTCGGAAAAAGTTCCTATCCGAAAATGCGTTCGTCTGTATGCAATTCGGACGCGCAAAAAAGCACGCATGCTCGGAAACAATTCGACGCATGCTCGGAAGCATTGAACTTTATTTTCTCGGCTCGCCGTAGTGTTGTACGTCACTGCGTTCTTGACGGTGGAAAGTTCGGAGAACTTTTGCGTGACCGTGTGTATGCAAGACAAGCTTGAGTGGAATTTCGTCCGAAAAACCATCCAAGATTTTTCCGCCAGAAATTCCGCTTGTGTGTATGGGGCATAAGGGCAGGGGAAAGTTTGAACAAAGCAGCTTTTATGGGAAGGAGCAAAATGCTTTTATAGTACCAGGTAACCATGAAATTGCTATCCCCCTAAATTGACAATACAATAAAAAAGGTAATCAGTGCAGACATTTCACAGAGGGTGCTCTTGGAGCTATTGGATTGTTGGTACAAAGAGACCTTTAAAAGATTTTTTGACATTTTTTTGATTTTTTGATTTTTTGACACCATTATGCTATAAGAGGACCCAAAAACCCTTTGGGTCAAACTGTGGTACTAATTTCATGCTTGCAAGGAGTTGGAGATTGTCAAAAGCCAACTGAGAATTATCTGAAGGAAAACTGCTATGAGTGGATGTTTAATTTGCTGTATCCTGTTACACATGCATTGTATATTTGCCTTTAAAAATTGTCCTTACCTCGCTCTGCAGCTAGAAGATGCTTTGTATAGTTAGTCCCACCATCTTTTCAGTGTGCCATTCGTCTCCACATTCACATCATGTGTACTGCACAAGTTTTGGAATAAAACTTTCTGTAATTTACAAAAAGTAATTTGGATTGAGTCACTGTCTGCCAATGCTCCTGTGAGCTATGGCTATCTCAACACAACTAGATAAGTTTGTTTTATTGCTTTGACTGGGGAGGCAGAACATATTCTATTCATCACATATGGGTGGAGTATGGGAAAACGGAAAATTGTATACTCACCTTTCCGTAATTTTCCTTTCCTGTCGCATCTTCATGGCAGCATACACGTTGGGTTGTGACTCCGCCTCCACAACCTGATAGGACCACATAGCTATAAATTAGAGAGTAGGCACCTGCCCCAGTATTCTCCGTAAATATATACACATGTCACCTCAGAGGGTGGGTGATTGTATGCTGCCATGAAGATGCGACAGGAAAGGAAAATTACGGAAAGGTGAGTATACAATTTTCCGTTTTCCTGTCGCATCATGGCAGCATACACGTTGGGGAGTAACTCGCCAAACTGGGTGGGAGTGCAAAAAAAAATCAAATTTATTGACAAGGAACAGAAGAATTGGCCTGTATGACGGCCCTCCCAAATTCCACTGCTGCTAAGCGTGCAGCGTCTATTTTGTAATGGGAAATGAAGGTGTTTCTTGAAGACCAAGTGGCCGCTCTACAAATGGTTTCCGCCGAAACTTTACAGTAAGCTGCCCATGAAGTAGCCATTGCCCTGGTGGAATGCGCTCTAAGGTCTTCCGGGATTTGCAAGGTGCTTAAGGAGTAGGTCTTTTTGATAGTTTTCACGAGCCATGAGGCGATGGTACGGGCAGAGGCTGCCTGGCCCTTCCTGAACCCATGTGGGATGACTAAAAGGTTCTCGCATCTCCTGAACGACTTGGTCACCGAGAGGTAATGCAGAACGTTGCCCCTAACATCCAGGGGATGAGGAACGCCCTGATCTGTGTTCAAAGCCGGGAGGTCAATCTCCTGGTTAAAGTGAAATGCAGAAGAGACCTTTGGGATAAATTTGTCTGAAGGTTTTAGGGTTAGCCTGTCTGGGTAAACCATCAGGTATGGTTCCTTGATAAGTAAGGCTTGCATTTCCGAGACCCTCTTCGCTGAAGTGATGGCAATTAGGAATGAGACTTTTAGAGTCAGGTCCCAGAGGGAGGTATCTTCAAGAGGGGAGAATGGTTCTCCGGATAGAATTTGCAGGACAGTTGATAGGTCCCATGTTGGAAATGAAGGCTTTCTGGGAGGCCTTAGCTTCAGGCATGCTTTCTGGAACTGAACTACAAGAGGGTTGAGTGCCCATCTAACCCCTGTCAGAGCAGAGATGGCAGAGACTTGGACCTTCAGGGTGCTAGATCTAAGGCCTTTGTCTAGGCCTGACTGTAGAAACTCAAGCACTTGTATTGCTGATGGGGAAGACGGATCCCAACCTTGTTCCTGAGCAAAGGAAGAGAACTTCCTCCAGACTCTCTCGTAGGTGTAATTCGTGGAAGATTTCCTGGCTAAAAGCAGGGTTTCGACTACCTTCTGCGAACAGCCCTGATCTAGGAACCTAGACCTTTCAGTCTCCAGGCCGCTAGGTGCAATCTCTCTGGATTCGGATGCAGCAGCTGGCCCTGGGTTAGTAGATCCGTTGTCACCGGAAGAGGAATTGGATCCGCTGTGCTCAGTTGCAGGAGGGTGGTGAACCAAGGCCTCCATGGCCAGAAGGGAATCACAGCCAGTACTAGAGCTGCTGAGTGTTTGAGCCTCAGAAGGAACTTGGCAATCAGTGGCGTTGGTGGAAAAATATAACCTAGGCGAAAGTTCCAGGTATGCTGGAGACAATCCGTTCCCTCCGCTGAGGGGAAGGGGTTCCTCGACAGAAACCTTCGACATTTCCTGTTCTCTGGTGTTGCTGCGAGGTCTATGTCTGGATGACCCCATGTCTGGCATATGAGGGCGAAGGCCTGCAGGCTTAGACACCACTCGTTGTTGGAAACGAATGTTCTGCTGAGAGAGTCCGCCAGTTCGTTCTGAATTCCCGGAATATACGTCGCCTTCAGGTCCTGCAGATTCAGTTGAGCCCACTGTATCACCGGACCAACTTCCCGCATCATGGAGATGCTCTTGGTACCCCCCTGCCTGTTGATGTAGGCCACAGCCACTCGGTTGTCCATTTGGATCAGGACCTGTTTCCCTCTCAGAAGAGAGCTGAATGCCAAGAGGGCTTGGAAGGCTGCCTTCATCTCTAGGACGTTTGACACAACATCTCTGGTTCTGAAGTGCCAGCGGCCCTGAGCTGCATAATGTAGGTAGTGTGCCCCCCATCCCTCCAGACTGGCGTCCGAAGTCACTACCTCCTGATGGAGAGTGACTATCTGTTTGCATCTGCTGAGGTTGCCGGGGTGGATCCACCACCGTAGAGATAGTCTGGCTTCTTCCGAGATGCGAATCGGTTGGGACATGGACCATCCGTCCCACTGGCACAGGAAGGAGGCTTGCAGAGGTCTGGTATTCCATTGCGCCCACCTGACCATTGGAATGGTTGCTGATAAGGACCCCAGCAGGCTGAGGTATGCTCTGGCCGGTAAGTATGATGCTGGAACCACATCTTTCACCTTCTGAACTAGTAGGGACAACTTCTCCTTCGGTAGTTCTACCGTGTTGGCCCGGGTGTCCAGCTCGGCTCCCAGGAAGACCATCCTTTGGGTAGGCTGAATGTTGCTCTTCTGCCAGTTGATTATCCAACCCAGACTCGTTAGGGTGGAAACTAAGATCTCGCGATGTTGCACGAGTGATTCCTGGCTGTTTGAGAGGAGAAGAATGTCGTCCAGGTAATGGTGGACCCTTAGACCCTTCTCCCTCAAAAAGGCTATTACTGGCAGCAGAACCTTTGTAAATGTTCTGGGTGCCGTAGAGATCCCGAAAGGGAGGCTTCGAAATTGAAAGTGTTCCTGGCCCACCGAGAACCGCAGGAACTTTTGGAATGCCACGTGAATTGGAATGTGTAGGTAGGCATCCTGGAGATCTATGGAGAGCATCCAGTCTCCCAAGTTTATGGCCTGGAGGATAGACTGCAGGCTTTCCATCCTGAACGACTCCACTTTGATGGACCTGTTGAGTTTCTTCAGGTCTAGAACCGGCCGAAAGTCCCCTGACTTCTTCTTGACGAGGAATAGTGGAGAATAGAATCCTCTGCCTCGTTGTGTTGGCGGAACCTCTGTTATCGCTTGCTTTTGAAGCAGCTCTAGGATATAGGTTAGAAGGGATAACCTTTTCTCTCCGGGAGGAGGAATACGGGTTGGGTAGAAATGATCTCTTGGGGGTCGATTTTTGAAGGCCCATCTGTGGCCGAAACTGACGGTGGCCAGGGTCCAGGTATCGTGTATGGTTTCCGTCCAAACCAGCCTGAAACTGAAAAGCCTTGCTCCCACTACTGCTGGCCGGACGGACGCACCTTCAAAAAGGCTTCTGGTCACTGGGAGCGGAGGTCTTAGGTTTTTGGAATTTCATAAAGGAAGTTTGAGGGTTCTTCCAGTTCCTTCTATACTCCTTCCCTGGTCTGTACGCTTTCGCGTCTCTATACCTTTCTGGGAGATTCCGCTTAAAAGGAGGGGGTCTCTGTTTGGGCCTCCTATCTGAGGGAATGAGCCCGGATTTTCCACCAGTTACCTTGGAGATGGCCGTATCTAATTTTGTCCCGAAAAGGTGCTCACCGTCAAACGGAATACGGCACCAGATGGACTTGGATGCCGGATCCGCCGTCCAGGGCTTAAGCCACAAAGCTCTTCTGGCCATCACTGAGGCCAACATAGACTTTGAAGCAGACCTGATAGTGTCAACTGAGGCCTCAGCCACGAAATCACCAGCCAGGCTTAACTCTTGTAATGCCTTCACAATTTTCTCTTGGTCTGCCCCCTCTAATACCAGCTTTTCCGTGTTTGAAGACCAACTCGAGATGGCCCTTCCTACTGCCGCGAGTGCTATCGCAGGCCTGCATGCACCTCCGGCCGAAAGGTAAGCCCGCTTGAGATCCGTGTCGATCTTCCGGTCAAGAACGTCTCTAAACGTAACCGCATCCTCTAGCGGGAGGGTAACATGCCTGGCAAGGCGCATTAAGGATGCGTCCACTACCGGAGGGAATACCAGAGGGTTCACTTTAGGCTCCTTGAGTGGGTACAGCTTCTGGAGTCTGTTGTTCAGACTAGATTTTTTCTCTGGCCTCTGCCACTCTTCTTTGATTAAATCCTCCAGCTCATCGATGAACGGAAAGGTTTCAGGCTCCTTTTTAAGCTGCGGAAAATATTTTCTCTGCTTTGGCTGGACTTCCTGGGGTTCCTCCCATCCTATTGCCTCCTTGACCGATTTAACAAACGGTTCTATGAGGCCAAAGTCGAATCCTGCCGACACCTCCAGGCCTTCATTATCAGATAGGGAGTCTTGCTCCTTTGATGTGCTGGCCCGGGCTGGAGAGGTAATGGTGGAAAGATCCACATCCGGTATTGAGGCCTGAGGGGCTGAGTCCCCGACTTCTGAGGCTCTCTCTCTCGTGGCCTCTTCTAGGCATCTCTGACAGACCAATTTATCCGGAAGAGCCGCCGCACCACAGATCCAGCATGCGTTTCCAGCGGGACGGGCATGGCGTGCAGGGGAGCGGTGCCTACGTGAGGACGACCTTCTGTGGCGGGATCGACCATGCCGAGAACGTGATCTGGAGCGGCTTCTTCTGCGACTTCCTCTTGAGCGACTCCTCCTATGGTAGGAGCGGCTTCGTCTGTGTCTAGAGCGACTTCTCCTGCGTGAGGATTCTGTATGTCTTGACGCAGACGTTCCTGAGGACCTGGTAGGGCTGACCAATTTAGGTAGCGTTAGAAGTGCTCTCTTTTTCAATCTTCTTACTTACCCACTTCTTCCCCCCCTTGCCTAGTCGGCTGGCGGTGATCTGCTGGGGCAGTGGTCTCCATGGTGAATAGGTTGGAAACCTGCAAGGAAAAGATAAGCAGCAATGTAGAAGCTGACCCAGCCTGGACGGTGGAGGGGGGGGGTAAGACCCACCTTTGTAGAGCGTTTTCTCTTGCTGTGGATCGCGGGGCAGGCTTCTGTAGCGTGCAGCAACCATCAGCAGCCTCCACAGCAATGCTGTGGTTTTTAAAACTGCCGCCATTAGCGTCGGACGCCCGCGCATGCGCAGTAGCGCCGCGAGGCGCCCGGCGCCATCTTGGAGACTGGAAAACAGCTCAGCAGCGCCCAGAGAGCCATACTGCGCATGCGCGAGGACGCCGAGAACGCTCGGCGGTCCCCCACAGCACTGCATGGACCACAGAGCCCAGCAGGACACCCCAGGTATGCCGGAAAGGGAGAGGGGGAGAGGGGGAGGGAACATGGAGACCGCTGCACACAATGAAGCCTGTTTAAGGCTTACTTTCTTGAGGCCATATAGATGGTTCCCTGGCCAATCCCCCAGCAAGCCTGTTTAAGGCTTTTGCGGGCTGTTTGCACTTGAAGCCTGTTTAAGGCTTGTCTTCTGGCAACAGTTTAAGATGAGATGAGTGCCCCTGAGACCACCAGAGTGGGGCTCCTTCCATTTAGCTCGTTTAGAGGCTGTACAAGAAGGACTTCCACCCAGGAGAGGCTAGAACCTGGCTGGGGCGAAGCGGTAAGGGGGTGCTGATCCGTGCGTCCTGACAGGTGAGGAAAAATAAGAGAATACTGGGGCAGGTGCCTACTCTCTAATTTATAGCTATGTGGTCCTATCAGGTTGTGGAGGCGGAGTCACAACCCAACGTGTATGCTGCCATGATGCGACAGGAAAGGATGATAAGTAATGCTAGAAACATATTGGACTCTATGCTCAAGGATACATATTCTGCTCAACTGACCCACTGAATATTAGCCACATTCCTTGCCTAGGTGGCAGCTATAATCAACTCAGGATCCCAGGTTCTCATTTCCTCCGACCCCTTAATCTCCAACCATTCTGACTCCAGTCACCTTACTGATTCTAAAGATAGGAGTAATTCTGATTCCACCTGGAACATTTGAGAAACACAATCTTTATAAATTCTGATTTGAGCAAGTTTTAAATCTTGCTAGTCATTTCTAGGAGAGGTGGAGAAAGGAGTATCTTGGCCTTTTGCAAGGGTGCAGAAAAAGAACAAAAGCTCAATCTATGGGAACAGGAATTGGTCCTGTTAAGGGATCAGCAAGCACATTGCCTAGACTGGCCTACAGGAATTATTACAAAGGTTATATCCAGTGAAGACAGAAATAGAAAAGAGAATGTGAGAGACAGAGTAGTGGAGACTTTCTTTCGACTCATCACTGAGGTTGTGCTGCTTCCATCTGTGGATAACCACTGCAAACATTCAAAAAAGAGGAAAGGCTTGATAACTTCTGGGATTAGTCCAGCTGTGTCAAGTGCAGAATGTTGAATATTTGTTTTAATGTTCTTTCTTTTGTGTTTTTCAGGTTCAGGGGACATGTCATCCACATTTGTAATATCATAGTATAGGGGTATCTGGCTAGTACAGGGGGAGGGCCCTCGAAAAGCACCTTATTTCCAAAGGGCTTCTTCCCAACATCTCTTGCCTGCTGGATGTGGGGATCTTCAGAGGGCATTATTCACCCCCAGATATCTATCCCCCCCCCCGGTGAATGATTAAGGGGGGAAGAGTACCCCAGGCTACTCATTCACAAAAAAATTAAATGGTAAATAAAAACACAAACACATTTGAAGAAGTACTTTAATAAAAAATAAATGATGTCAATGTCATAATGCAGATCCAACTTCAATCATGTTATCCAGTAATATAGAATTATTGTCATTCATGATGAGTGTTGCCCCACCGACCTGCCGACACAAACATGACATTCCACAATAATGATTAATTCTGCCTGATGTTCTCACCGGGAATGCTGGCTGATGTCTTTGACTCCAATATGGTCAACATGAGTTCTGTGTATTTTTGTGAATAACTAAAGGTACTATGTCTCTCTTACTCATTAAGCTGGGGGGCAGATATCTGGGGGGTTCTTTTTTACCACTTCAATACAGGGTATTTTCACCCCCTTACTGCCCAGGCCAATTTTCAGCTTTCAGCGCTGTAACATTTGGAATGACAATTGCGCGGTCATGCAAAGCTGTACCCAAATGACATTTTTTCATATTTTACCCCATAAAGAGAGCTTTCTTTTGGTGGTATTTGATCACCTCTGCGCTTTTTATTTCTTGCGCTATAAACAAAAAAGGAGCCTCAATTTTGAAAAAAAAAACCACAATATTTTTTACTTTTTGCTATAATAAATATCCTAAATGTAAAAAAAATAAATAAATAATTTTTTTCCTCAGTTTAGACCGACATGTATTTTTCTACATATTTATGGTAAAAAAAATGGCAATATATTGATTGGTTTGCGCAAAAGTTATATCGCCTACAAAATAGGGGATAGATTTAGGCTCCTTTCACACTGAGGCGCTTTGCAGGCGCTAAAGTGCTAAAAAAAGCACCTGCAAAGCACCCCGAAAGAGCCGCTCAATGCCACTTAACCCCCGAGGTCTTTCACACTGGGGAGGTGCGCTTGCAGGGCGGTCATAAAAGTCCTGCAAGCCGCATCTTTGGAGCGCTGTAGGAGCAGTGTATTTACCGCTCCTAAAGCTCCCCTTCCCATTGAAAAAAATGGGGCAGTGCTTCAAAGCAGCGCTTTGCAGGCGGTTTTAACCCTTTTTTGGCCGCTAGCGGGGGGTTAAGATCGCCCCGCTAGCGGCGCTAAAACAACGGTAAAGCAGCACTATATTTAGCGCCGTTGTACCCCCAGCGCCTGCACGCCTCAGTGTGAAAGTAGCCTTATGGCAATTTTGTCATTATTTCATTTTTTTACTAGTAATGGCAGTGATCTGCGATTTTTATCATGACTGTGACATTGCGGCGGACAGATCGGACACTTTTGACACTATTTTGGGACCATTGGCTTTTATACAGCGATCAGTGCTATAAATATGCACTGATTACTGTGTAAATGTCACTGGCAGGGAAGGAGTTAATATTAGGGGATGATCAAGGGGTTAAATGTGTTACCTAGGGAGTGATTCTAACTGTGGGAGGACTGACTAGGGGAGGTGATTGATCGGTGTTCCTATATACTAGGAACACACAATCTGTCTCCTCTCCCCTGACAGGACATGGATCTGTGTGTTTACACACACAGATCCACGTTCCTGCTCTGTCACCAGCAATCGCGGGTGCCCGGCAGACATCGTGGCCGCCGGGCATGTGCATAGTCTCGCAAGTGACGCAGAAGGAAGCCGGGAAGCCAAGGACATCATATGACGCTTGCCCAGGTTGGGAGATCCCACCTGCGGACGTCATGTGACAATACACGGGTATTGAAGTGCTTAAAAACAGCTTCCAGGTTGTGATAAGTCTATCAGCAGACTACAACATCCACCAGGCCAGGGATGTGTGGAAGAGGCTCTTGTTCCCATCAACATGAAGATAGGGTGTTTGGCTAAGGGAAAAAAACATAATACTACGACATCAGTGGTATAATTGCTTACACTATCAAATGTTTGTAAAGTAGCATTACTGTATTACTCTATGCATTGCTGGGTTTTCACTGTCCAGGAACAAATCTGGATAGCTCCCCAAGCACATGAACAAGCATAGCTTAGCTTTTCTGGAAAGCTACCACTGTCTCCAGCCTACTCTATCCAATGTTTGTAAAATGGCATTTTTTTTTATTAACAGTAAAAAATATATATAAAACATCAGTTCATAAAAGCTGTGACTGTCAACCCAAACCATTTTAGTTTCCCTAAAGAAGTTAGAGGTGCAGAAGAGCTTGCTTCTCAAGAAGGAATTCAGACAGCACCCTTGTTCGCTCCCAATAGACAATAATCTGCTTATATCAGTGGATAGAATTGTCGCTGCAAAATGTGACAAATCTGAGATGTTAGAGAAGCTAAATATGGTCTATTACGCCATTCAGAATTCCAAAACGGCTTTGAAAAGATAATGTGTTAGCTTGCTATGTCTAGGGACATTGAATAAACTGCAACGCCTTTCAAAATACAGACCGGGCAAAAAGCTGTGGTACAAGCTTACCATAGTTGTCTCACAGTTCACTTGTTGATTCTGGGCTATTTTTCAAAATATCCTTAAATTTCGAGATAAAATAAAAACATGTGGTGTTCATATAATATTTCATTAAAGAAGTGAGCATGCAAAGATATTAGTAGTAGTCAGTAATGGTAATGGTAATTAATGGTAGTCAGTAACTGTACAGCTTACACAACATAAACAGTCAAATGATATTCTGCTCAGTGTGTGAAGTAAATGGTGTTAAAAGTAAATCTAACCATTTATAACAGCCTCCACGTCCCCACTTCTGTCAGACCCCAGCCGTGCTTCATGCATGTGCAGTAGGGACCCGGCCATGAAGCTGAAAGGCTTTATGGCCAGGTCCCCTTACCGCCAATGGCGGCTGCAGCACCCGTGTCAACATCGCTGGACTCCAGGACAGGTAAGTGTCCTAATATAAAAAGTCAGCAGCTACAGTAAAAAAACATTTTTGAGCAGAAGGCAGAACTCCGCTTTAACAAATTATCACAGCCCAGCTCTGGGGCTCCCCTATCCTCAGAGAAACCCCTTTCCCCCTTAGACCTGACGTATGTAATACACTGTATTTATTGCCATATAACACACACTTTTTCACCCTGAAAATCGGGTGCAAATAGCATGTGGGTGTTATATGACAATACTTTAATTTTAGCTGCCTTGGATGGGACGGGGGGGGGGGGGGGGGGCGGGACGAGTGCCGTCAGATTACATGCAGTGAGAATCTCCTGTTAACTTAGCAGCCTCTGTAATAGGTAGTCCTGTCTCCTGGAAAGCCATTGGACCACTGTTTGGTCTATCATAGGAGATTCTCACTGTATGTAATCTGTTGGCGCTCATCCTGCCCCCTCCCTGTCCCCTCTAGGCTGCAGATGGGCATCGGTCAGACTGCACTGATGGCAATGGTGAGGCTGCTGCATTGAAGGCAATGGTGAGGCTGCTGCATTGAAGGCAATGGTGAGGCTGCTGCATTGAAGGCAATGGTGAGGCTGCTGCATTGATGGCAATGGTGAGGCTACTGCATTGATGGCAGATGGGCACTGACCCTTATTTTGCTTCAAAGTTCCTTATTTAATTTTTTTTTTCCTGAAACGTCCCTCTTAAAATGAATGTGCGTGTTATACGCCTATGCGTGTTTATACACTGATAAATACGGGTATGTTGTTTTTAATGCTTACTTGTACCAGATGCCTTTAGGTGGGTGACATCATGTATATGCCCACAGCCTTCTGGGTTTGATAACACTGGGGGACAGCTCCAGAGTGAAAAGTAAGTATTTTTATTTGTTTTTGCTTTTTCCATATTACCTTTCATCTAGAGTATTAAAGTGATTTTAAAGGTAGTCATTCAAAAAAACAAAAACAAAAAAACAAACATGTTATACTTAACTGCTCTGTGCAATGGTTTTGCACAGAGCAGCCCCGGTCCTCTTCTTCTTGGGTCCCCTGCCCTGCATATAATGCATTAAAGTGGTTGTAAACCCTCACATATACTCAGTGAAGTGAACAGCCTCAGATCATACACAGAGATGAAACAAATCCTCCTACATTGGTTTTAATTGTTTATCTGCAGTATTCTCTTCTCTACACCCTTTCAAAAGTGCAGATCATGATTAAAAATCTTTCTTCATCTGTCCGGAGCACAGAGGAGGGGGCGGAGAGGCTGCAGGTACAGTGTGTGAGAGCTGATTGGAGGAAAAGAACATACCCACTAGACATGTGAGATTAGTTTCATACGAATCGGAAATTCGTACGAATTTCTGAAAATTCGTACATTCGTGAGGATCCGAAATACACATTTTTATGCATACGAATGTTGTACGAAAAATGAAATTTCATTCATTCAACTTTGGATAAATTTATCATAATGAACTTTTGTTATTGTTACAAAAAGTTAACAAACCTAAAAGTTAAAAACCCCAGGAAGTCAGCACAGCACAGGGATGGTGGGAGCCCCTCATAATGATACATTTATCATAACGAACATTCGTTATTGTTACGAAAAGTTAACAAACCTAAAAGTTAAAAACCCCAGGAAGTCAGCACAGCACAGCACAGGGATGGTGGGAGCCCCTCATAATGATACATTTATCATAACGAACATTCGTTATTGTTACGAAAAGTTAACAAACCTAAAAGTTAAAAACCCCAGGAAGTCAGCACAGCACAGGGATGGTGGGAGCCCCTCATAATGATAAATTTATCATAACGAACATTCGTTATTGTTACGAAAAATTAACAAACCTAAAAGTTAAAAACCCCAGGAAGTCAGCATAGCACAGGGATGGTGGGAGCCCCTCATAATGATAAATTTATCATAACGAACTTTCGTTATTGTTACGAAAAGTTAACAAACCTAAAAGTTAAAAACCCAGGAAGTCAGCACAGCACAGGGATGGAGGGAGCCCCTTATAATGATAAATTTATCATAAAGAACATTCGTTATTGTTACGAAAAGTTAACAAACCTAAAAGTTAAAAACCCAGGAAGTCAGCACAGCACAGGGATGGTGGGAACTTTCATTATTGTTACGAAAAGTTTACGAACCTAACGAAAATTCGTATTTCGTACAAATCTGAATTGAATTTCGGACACGAATTACGAATTAATTTTAATACAAAACTAAACAAATTTATTGACGACGCACATGTCTAATACCCACCTTTGCACAGCAGAAGAACTGTGTTGTGAATAGACAAACTCCATTCTCAGCCCCCCCAAACACAAATTTATCTCAGGTACGAAGCACCAGAGAGAAAGAACAGTTAGAGCTTTGGAGAGAGATAAGTGAACACTGCAGATATGTGTACTTAGCTCAAATTCCATGACTGAGGTTTACAACCACTTTAACGTAAAAAAAAAAAAAAAAAAAAAAAAACCTTCTGCTTTTGGAACCACTTTAAACCTCTTAATTTACATTTTAAATGGTAACGCCACTTTTGTGGGGAAAAAAAATAGCAAATAAAGAAAAACTAATATAGCACATATAATTGCAACACTAATCATATTGTAATTGAATGTTATTAAAAATGACCTTTCCTCTTCAATCTGCAGCCATTTTAATTTTCTGAGAATGCATTGCAATATGGGTACATGGAGTTGTGTACTGACCACTCCACAGAAACATAATTTCCTGTTTGTGTGATTGGCTCACCAATTTTCCCAGAAGTCTGTCTAAGATACAAGTCAGATTTCAGACATCCCCTGCAACAAAAATGTCATTTTTGGAGAGATACTTTCAATAGCAGCACATCTAAAGGGATGCAGGCCCAGCAGATTTCCTCATTAGTGCCCTGCAGCTGCACATCTGACAGTTAATTATGAAACTACTCCCATTAGACCCACTCAGTACAGAGGCACAGACAACACACACAAGGATTACTTCAGAATAACAAAAGGTAGGAATCTGCAACAAAGGTGGTTATAATCCTTGCAGTGTACATAGATCACCCAGAGGGGGAATGTTTTTTTCTCAGCAAAAGAGAAGTTACGCTTTAATAGTTAAAAGGAAAGGAAGTTATTTTTACATATTTAAGACTTTTTTAAACCTTTATTTCTTTGTGACCCCACCTTTACTTGGTGAAACAGCCCCAGGCACCTCTGCAACAGCAGCCAACCTTTTGATAATCTGTTTATTACCATTAACTGCGAGCAATAGGTCACTAGTGCTGCCCTTGCACTGCTGCAATAGTAGGCAGTTTTGAGCTGGATCAGCTTTGCACTTATCTAATTTGGTCACAGGAAATCCTGATGATGTCAGAGATGATGTAACTGAAACTTCCTTTGTCAACAAAATGCAGAAGCATTATGGTACTGTTCAGAGTGTTCTAATGCTGCAGAATCTGAAGTTAGGACGCACCATTTGAAAACAAACCGGGACAGAGAAATGCAATCCTAGCCCAATTTTACAATGGTGTCTGGGACATAAGTGGTACCATATACATATTTTTTCATATGTTGCAGGGCAATGTGACATTGTTTCTGCAAAGTATCCTCTGACTCGCATATACTCACCTTAATTGCATTTAGCTCTTTGCTTTTCTGCAGCTGGAGCTAAAATTAACTGTGTCGGCCTCCCAGGGAAAAGGTGATATCACTCTTCTGGTCATGTGGCAGTGCTCGGGCCTAAGAATTGGCTGCTTAATCTAACCACTGTCACAGGGGAGCAGGTCACATGTTCCCCCATACCCAAAAGTGCCAAGTATTTTTTTGGCTGCTCTAATGCACAAAACTGTTAGGGAATGGCTATAGGGAGAGTATAATGGTGTCTGGAGATGCTCTTTGCAGACACATGGTCATTTTGTCCTACATGACTAAGGTGAGAGTATCTCTGATTATTTTAAAGTGGTAGTAAACCACACTTTTTTTTTAAACCCTGCAAGACAACGGCATAATGTGCTAGTATGCATCACATACTACTAGCACATTATGAAATACTTACCTTAGAACGAAGCCCTCCAGCAGTACGCTGTCACAGCTGACAGGGCTTTCATCTACACCCAGTCTTCCTTCTGGGTTTGCGTCCCCTGGACGTCTGATTGGCTGCACCACAATGATGTCACTCCTGTGCATGAGCACGGGAGTCACGGGCCATGGGACGGAGCTCTGAAGGGATGGTACGGGTATGACATCACCGGCTGCATGCAGTGTGAATATCTCCTAAACAGTGCAAGTGAATATCTCCTAAACAGTGCAAGTTTAGGAGATATTCACTGTACCAACAGGTAAGCCTTATTATAGGCTTACCTGTAGATACAAGTAAAAATAAAAGGGTTTACTTCCACTTCAAGTTAAAGCATACAGTATGTAAATTCTAACAATTATCTTCTCTTATTTGTTCCCTTTTGTTTTGTTTAATATACTGAAATGTTTTGTTATATTTGCTCAATAAGTGCAAAAAATACCCGTTGATTATATCAGAATTTCAAAGCTGTCTTTTGCCTTGTACACACTTGCTTTGTTATCTCAAATAGAGTAATTATCCCTCCTAGATTTTATCTTGGACTATAGAATAATAAACCTTTATGCTGTACAGATGGGAGGATCTGAGTTTGAGCAGTTTAGCAAAGGAATGCTGGGCAGGGCTGACACCACTCTTCCGCAAAAATGCTGTTTGTTGCCAGCCTATAATAGGAGTATTTTTTTATTTTTCCCTAAGATATACTTTAATAATACATGTGATAGAAATGGTTTAATACATTCTAGTGACTTTTAAGTGACAAAACTTTCAGTTTTGGTTGGTTACAACTTTATTTTGTTTTTAAGTGAATGTAGCAAATAAGTTGGCAGCTTTGGAAGTGCAAAATATTGCTTTAAAAACAAATGGGATACAGAGTCACCAAAGATTTATTATGACTCATGTTAGTTAAAGCAGAATGTCTGAAGCCTCTAATGTATGTTTATGAGTACAGCTGGTACATTTACTTGGAGTTTATAAGCACACCTCCTGAAAACCTTTTCCATGTCTGACAAAAGGATATCATTCAAGCCTGTATGCATGTATAAGCTTATCAGAGGCTGCTGTACTATAAACGTGACTTTAACTATTGCAGCTGTGACTATAAAGTTCGAAACAGAAAGGAAAGAAATCTCAGACACAAAACGGGTATGTCATAAAAAAAACACCACTTAAATTCTTTTAGAACCTTAGTATGTGAGTCACTAGAATCCATAATATCTTCCATTCAAAAGAAAATGTCTCATTACAAGTAAAAGTAACAGCTTAAAGCCATCATGTATTAAAATGATATAACAGTAACTAGAATAGAAAAAAGGTTCATATGCAAATTTGCCAGATCTTTGTTAGGGGAAATGTGGTTTGGTGTACTTCATAGAACATACTGTATATATTGCCATATATGGAAACAGAAATCGTATGAATATTATAGATTTGTTTAATATAATATTTAAAGCTGAATCCAGGCACAAAAACCTTCATCTAAATATATTCTTCATATATATATATATATATATATATATATATATATATATATATATATATATATATATATATATATATATGTATACAGTGCCTTAAAAAAGTATTAATGCCTCTTGAGATTTTTCCACATTTTGTCATGTTACAACCAAAAACATAAATGTATTTTATTGGGATTTTATGTGATAGAGCAACACAACGTGGCACATAATTGTGAAGTGGAAGGAAAATGATAAATGGTCTTCAAATTTTTTACAAATAAATATCTGAAAAAAGTGGCGTGCATTTGTATTCAGCCCCCTTTACTCTGATACCTCTAACTAAACTCTAGTGGAACCAATTGCCTTCAGAAGTCACCTAATTAGTAAATAGAGTCCACCTGTTTGTAGTTTAATCTCAGTATAAATACAGCTGTTCTGTGAAGCCCTCAAAGGCTTGTTAGAGAACCTTAGTGAACCAGCAACATCATAATGGCCAAGGAACACACCAGACAGGTCAGGCATAAAGTTGTGGAGAATTTTAAAGCAGGGTTAGGTTATAAAAAATATCCCAAGCTTTGAACATCTCACAAAGCACTGTTAAATCCATCAACCGAACCGGAAAATGGAAAGAGTATGGCACAACTGCAAACCTACCAAGACAGAGCCGCGCACCTAAAATGACAGGCTGAGCAAGGAAAGCAATAATCAGAGAAGCAGCCAAGAGGCTCATGGTAACTCTGGAGGAGCTGCAGAGATCCACAGTTCAGGTGGGAGAATCTGTCCACAGGACAACTATTAGTCATGCACTCCACAAATCTGGCCTTTATGGAAGAGTGGCAAGAAGAATGCTATTTTTGAAAGAAAGCCATAAGAAGTCCCATTTGCAGTTTAGGAGAAGCCATGTGGGGGACACAGAAAACATATGGAAGAAGGTGCTCTGGTCAGTTGAGACCAAAATGTAACTTTTTGGCTTAAAGGCAAAACGCTATGTGTGGCGTAAAACTAACACTGCACATCACCCTGAACACACCATCCCCACTGAGAAACATTGTGGTGGCAGTATCATGTTGTGGGGATGCTTTTCTTCAGCAAAGACAGGGAAGCTGGTCAGAGTTGATGGGAAGATTGATGGAGCCAAATACAGGGCAATCTTAGAAGAAAACCTGTAATGCCTCGTACAGACGATCAGAATTTCCGACAACCAAACCGTGGATTTATTTCCGATGAATGTTGGCTGAAACTTGTCTTGCATACACACGGTCGCACAATGTTTTCAGAAATTCCGATCGGCTAGAACGCACTGACGTGCAACATGTACTACTAGAAAAAGGAAGTTCAATAGCCAGTGGGGTACCCTTTGGGCTCTTTGTGCTAATCTTGTGTTAGTAGAAGTTTGGTGAGAGACGATTCGCGCTTTTCAGCCTTGTGCTTTTCCGATCGTTACTGCTCTTCAGTTTTTGCTTGTGGGTTCATATCTGGTTTTCAGTGAGTGTAGTCAGTTTGCATCTGGTTTTCAGTGAGTGCTATTTCTAGTATGTATATGATTTTCAGTGTGTTCTTGTCTGCTCGTTTCTGATTTTCATCTCGTTCTTCTCAGGTTTTTTCTGATTTTCAATGCGTTCTGTTAGTTCGTTCTGACCAGCCGACCGTTTTCTAGCCATGTTGTGGTTACGTACTTGTCACTGAGTTCGTGCTATGCGGGGGCTTGGTGTTGGGGTTCTTACTTTGACCCAAGTCCAGTCCATGAACAGGGCGGGGAGAAGTTCATGGCCGAAGAATTGGTTGCTCCAGCGTGACCAATTTTTGCACATGCCTTTGTTGCGGGAGATCCGTGAGAATAATCCTGATGATTTCAGGAATTATCTCTGGATGATTGACCACGTTTTTCACCATTTGTTGGCTTTGCTGCCCCTTATATTATGAAGCAGGACACCTGCATGCAGCAAGCCATCACTCCTGAAGAGAGGCTTGTCACCACCTTGGGGTACTTGGCGATGGGAGAAGTCTGCAGGACATCAAGTTCTCGACAGGCATCTCCCCCCAGGCTCTGGGGATCATTATTCCAGAGACCTGTTCTGCCATCATTCAGGTCCTGCAGAAGGACTATATTAGGGTAAGTTTTCTCCTTTAACATCACATTCTATGTATTTAATGTTTGCTAATGTATTGTATTTCTTTCATCATTCCTTAATTACCATGATTGTAATATGCTGTGAATGTCCCCTTTATTTGCATAGAAAAAAGAAGGTAAGGGATAAATGGCGCTCCCTAAACTGATGTGGGTGGAACTCTATGTGAATAAAATTAACACCTATGTGTGTTGTGCTATAAACCACCTAAAGTGATAGAGTGACATCATAAGTATCAGAAAGAATCTACATATAAATATCACAATAACCGTATATAAGTGAATATGTAATACATAAAATTCCTGGTGTTGCAATATGTATAATAACACTAGCCGTGATATATTCAGAATGTGTTCACATGATTTATGCATTCAGCTCTCAATGAAGTGGAGAGAGTTACCTGTCCAAAACATCTCCCCCCCCTAAAATGTTTAAATGGGCCATCAGAGGGGGTGAGGAATCTGATAAGTGGACCTTATATTTTGGTATTTAAATACTCCTTAAAATAAATGTTTTATACTTATGTTGGCCAAGAATGTTTCTGTCTAATTTGCTTGCAATGTTCTGTGCAAAAGTACAAATAGTTTTTTTCTTGTTTGACTCCACAGTTTCCTTCAACGCCACAGGAATGGCAGACTGTGGCATCCCAATTTGCCCAGCGTGGGACTTTCCCAACTGCAGAGGGGCAATTGATGGGAAACACGTCCACATCGTGCCACCCCCTAACTCAGGGTCATACTATTATAATTTCAAGGGGTTTAATAGTATTGTGATGTTGGCGGTGGTGTCGGTGACATATGAGTTTCTCTATGTGGACGTGGGGAAGAATGGCCTGATGTCAGATGGTGGAGTCATCACCCAGTCTGAGTTCTACGGATGGCTCCAGAGTAGTGGCTTGGGCTTGCCACCTGCAGAAGACAACGTGGCTGGTCTACCATTCGTTTTTGTCGCTAATGAAGCATTTGGGCTGGGTGATCACCCGATTCGGCCGTTACCGATGAGGACTCTCACCCCGGACCAGAGGGTTTTTAACTACCGGCTGGCCAGAGCCAGAACAGTGGTGGAGAATGCTTTCAGGATAATGGCCAGCTGGTTCCGCCTGTTCCTGATGCCAATCAACATGGAGGAATATAAACTAAACCATATAATACTTGCATGCTGCATAACTACACAACTTTCTCAGGAGAAATGCTACAAACTATGGGGCCTCAGTTGGGCCTGAGGCCAGATTTCCAGAACAAACACCAACCCTGATGGTGCTTGAAGCTGGCCGCCCTGGCTTGCCCCCCAAAGTGCCCGCGAGGTCGTCAAAAATATATGGAATACTTTGCGGTCAGGGGGGCCATTGATATGCCAACAAATGTTTGATAAACATTTTTTATATATTTTTTGTTAAAATGAAATAATATTTCATTTGATTTACTGCTTGTGTTTCTTCTAGCTATCTCCTAGGTTTACCAATGGGGTTTTTTTTTTTTTTCCAAAAAAGTTTTTATTGTATGTTTTAAACAGCAGACATAGTAATGGTGCACAAACAAAGTGCAAGAACATCATTCAATAGTACACATAACATGTGGTAGAACAGTTAAATACAAATGTAACATCCGCTGAGGAGAATAGATCATGTAGAATAAAGGACCTACGAAAGTAAACATACTCAGTGATATATAAAGGATAGGTCACTTCCTCTGAGATAGCTTGAGTGGATACTTCAGCTTTATTGCTAGGGAATGAGACTGATTCTATTCTCCATTATGATAAAGTGTTTATGTGGAGGTCTAACGAGCCTAACGAATATACTTGGTAATGATATCTAATCTAGGTATATAACACTATCAGTGTTAGCGGTTCCGTTCCTCTTTCTACTCAGTTGCTATGTTATATAGCTCCGGGAGAGTACAGTGGAAGGACAGAGGAATAGAAGAAGGGAAATGAGCAAGAGCACAGGAGATAGAGAGAGAGAGAAGAGAGAGAAAGAGAAAAAAAAAGGGGGGGACTAAATAAAAAACACCTGGGGGAGGGGGGGGGAGAGAAGAAAAGGGGGGGGTGGACGGTAGGGAGGATGACGCAGAGATAATCTACCAGACAGAGAGGGGGTGGAGAATTCCACCAGCTACCCTCTCCGTCTACATTCAGCATAGTTTTATGATAGGCCAGAGCTACTAGATACTCCAGATATTCCAAGTATGATGAGGTAACTGGCACTGCCTTTAGACCAAACGTTAATCACAATGACAGTGCCTCTATGTCAAGAAGGGGTTTTCTTTTTGACCATTTTCTTCAATAGTGCAAACGTAATTTAGTTGATACATGAGGTGACAATCTCTTCTTCAGCTAACTATTATGTTGTGGGTCTGCTACACACCCACAATGTTTTTGTTGTTAATGTATGTAATGCATTAATGATAAAAAAACACATCTTTTTCAGAAACTGAAACACAGTTCCAAACTGTGTTGATATTGCCTTCATCAGATGGGGTGATGTCACCCCTGTGAAAGCCAAATTTTGAAGATGCACGCAAATTTGGAGTCAAAATGTGTATTTACCTCCTTATCCCATGCCTAATGTGCTAGCTCCCATCATGGGGGATCAATGGACATGTTTCGGGGGTGCAACCCCTTCCTCTTATATACTTTAGTTGCGAAGAAGGGGTTGCACCCACAAAAAAAGTACCTTGGTATCCCGTGATGGCAGATAGCACATGTAGACACATTGTGTGCATCTTCAAAATTTGGCTTTTTAAAAAATATTTAAAATGTGTGAAAATCAGAAAAATGCAAACAAACTAGAATAGCCACTTCAGCCCCAGAAGGATTTACCCCCTTCCTGACCAGAGCACTTTTTACAATTTGGCACTGTGTCGCTTTAACTGCTAATTGCGCGGTCATGCAATGCTGTACCCAAACAAAATTTGTGTCCTTTTCTTCCCACAAATAGAGTTTCTTTTGATGGTATTTGATCACCTCTGCGGTTTTTATTTTTTGCACTATAAACGAAAAAGGCAGAAAATTTTGAAAAAAAAGATATTTTCTAATTTTTGTTATAAAAAAATCCAATAAACTCAATTTTAGTCATATATTTAGGCCAATATGTATTCGGCCACATGTCTTTGGTAAAAAAAATGTCAATAAGCGTATATTTATTGGTTTGCGCAAAAGTTATAGCGTCTACAACTAGGGTACATTTTCTGGAATTTACACAGCTTTTAGTTTATGACTGCCTATGTCATTTCCTGAGGTGCTAAAATGGCAGGACAGTACAAGACCCCCCCAAATGACCCCATTTTGGAAAGTAGACACCCCAAGGAAATTGCTGAGAGGCATGTTGATCCCATAAAAAGTGCTTGAATAATGATAAAAAAAAAAAAAAATGTACTAAAAGTTGTCACTAAATGATATATTGCTCACACATGCCATTGTTTTTTGTGAAATTGCGCCCCAAAATACATTTAGCTGCTTCTCCTGAGTATGGGGATACCACATGTGTGGGACTTTTTGGGAGCCTAGCCGCGTATGGGGCCCCGAAAACAAAGCACCGCCTTCAGGATTTCTAAGGGCGTAAATTTTTGATTTCACTCCTCACTACCTATCACAGTTTTTAAGGCCATAAAATGCCAAGATGGCACAAACCCCCCAAAATGACCCCATTTTAGAAAGTAGACACCACAAGCTATTTTCTGAGAGGCATGTTGAGTCCATGGAATATTTTATATTTTGACACAAATTGCGGGAAAATTACAAACTTTTTTTTTTGCAGAAAGTTGTCACTAAATGATATATTGCTCAAACATGCCATGGGCATATGTGGAATTACACCCCAAAATACATTCTTCTGCTTCTCCTGAGTACGGGGATACCACATGTGTGGGACTTTTTGGGAGCCTAGCCGCGTACGGGGCCCCGAAACCAAGTACCGCCTTCAGGATTTCTAAGGGCGTAAATTTTTGATTTCACTTCTCACTACCTATCACAGTTTTGAGGCCATAAAATGCCAAGATGGCACAAAACCCCCCCAAATGACCCCATTTTGGAAAGTAGATGCCCCAAGTTATTTGCTGAGAGGCATGTTGAGTCTATGGAATATTTATATTTTGCCACAAGTTGCAGGAAAATGTCAAACTTTTTTTTTTTTTTTGCACAAAGTTGTCACTAAATGATGTATTGCTCACACAGGCCATGGGCATATGTGGAATTGCACCCCAAAATACATTCTGCTGATTCTCCTGAGTACGAGGATACCACATGTGTGGGACTTTTTGGGAGCCTAGCCGCGTACGGGGCCCCGAAAACCAAGCACCACCTTCAGGATTTCTAAGGGCGTAAATTTTTGATTTCACTCCTCACTATCTATCACAGTTTTGAAGGCCATAAAATGCCCAGATGGCACACCCCCCCCCCCAAATGACCCCATTTTGTAAAGTAGACACCCCAAGCTATTTGCTGAGAGGCATGGTGAGTATTTTGCAGCTCTCATTTGTTTTTGAAAATGAAGAAAGACAAGAAAAATTTTTTTTTTTCTTTTTTCAATTTTCAAAACTTTGTGACAAAAAGTGAGGTCTGCAAAATACTCACTATACCACTCAGCAAATAGCTTGGGGTGTCTACTTTCTAAAATGGGGTCATTTGGGGGGGTTTGTGCCACCTGAGCATTCCATGGCCTCCGAAACTGTGATAGGCAGTGAAGAGTGAAATTAAAAATTTACGCCCTTAGAAAGCCTAAAGGCGGTGCTTGGATTTCGGGGTCCCGTACGAGGCTAGGCTCCCAAAAAGTCTCACACATGTGGTATCCCCGTACTCAGGAGAAGCAACAGAATGTATTTAGGGGTGTAATTTCACATATTCCCATGGCATGTTTAAGCAATATATCATTTAGTGACAACTTAGTGCAAAAAAAAAAATTGTCTTTTTCCCGCAACTTGTGTCACAATATAAAATATTCCATGGACTCGACATGCCTCTCAGAAAATAGCTTGGGGTGTCTACTTTCCAAAATGGGGTCATTTGGGGGGGTTTTGAACTGTCCTGGCATTTTATGCACAACATTTAGAAGATTATGTCACACATCACCCACTCTTCTAACCACTTGAAGACAAAGCCCTTTCTGACATTTTTTGTTTACATGAAAAAAAAATTTTTTTTTTGCAAGAAAATTACTTTGAACCCCCAAGCATTTAAAGCAAAGGCCCTACAGATTAAAATGGTGGGTGTTTCTTTTTTTTTTCGCACAGTATTTGCGCAGCGATTTTTCAAAAGCATTTTTTTGGAAAAAAAACACTTTTTTTATTTTAATGCACTAAAACACACTATATTGCCCAAATGTTTGATGAAATAAAAAAGATGATCTTAAAATTTTAAAGCCGATGCTTTAAAATTGCGCACAAATGTGCAGTGGTGACAAACTAAATACATTTTTAAAAACCTTTAAAAGCCTTTACAGGTTACCACTTTAGATTTACAGAGGAGGTCTACTGCTAAAATTACTTCCCTCGATCTGACCTTCACGGTGATACCTCACATGCATGGTGCAATTGCTGTTTACATTTGATGCCAGACCGACGCTTGCGTTTGCCTTTGCGCTAGAGCAGGGGGAACAGGGGTGCTTTTTTTTTTTCTTTCTTTTTTTTTCTTTTTTATCTTATTTTTAAACTGTTCCTTTCATTTTTTTTAATCATTTTTATTGTTATCTCAGGGAATGTAAATATCCCCTATGATAGCAATAGGTAGTGACAGGTACTCTTTTTTGAAAAAATTGGGGTCTATTAGACCCTAGATCTCTCCTCTGCCCTCAGAGCATCTGACCACACCAAGATTGGTGTGATAAAATGCTTTCCCAATTTCCCAATGGCGCTGTTTACATCCGGCGAAATCTACATCATGAAATGCTTGTAGCTTCTGGTTTCTTAGGCCATAGAGATGATTGGAGCCATTCTGGTCTCTGATCAGCTTTATGGTCAGCTGCCGAATCACCGGCTGCATTCTCGGGTTCCCTGTTGGGACAGGAGAGCCAGAGAAAACCATGGAAGGCGGTGGGGGGGCATTCCCTCCCACTGCTTGGAAAAGCAGTCTAGAGGCTAATTAGCCGCTAGGATTGCTTTTACATGAAAGCCGACCACTGGCTGAAAAGAATGATACCAAGATGATACCTAAACCTGCAGGCATCATTCTGGTATAACCACTCAAAGTTCAGCAACATACCAGTACGTTGCTGGTCCTTGTTGGGCATATATTGTAATCTTTTTTTTCATGCAGCCTGTGGGCTGAACAAAAAAGAGATTGATCAGTGGGTATGCCCACCATTAGAATACCTCCGTTCATCCACCCACTTCTAATGATGGGCATACATGCACCATTTATATATTGGTCAGTGGACCAATATGACCGCAACTCACTCTTTTTGGTTATGCCCATGAGGAGGGAAAGGCCTAGAAAGATCTTAAATTACTGCAGTGCTGGATGTACGACCAGGGTGTACTAGGCCGCTGGTGCTTGCCAGTTCACCAGAAGGAATAGCGGCGCTAGTACTTCTCTGCTCCATACGAGAGCCCTGCGGTTCTTGCACCTCAACAGCAGAAGTTCGGGGTCTGGTACGCCTGACCTTGGCAGGGACCACAACTCCGTCGTCAGAGCTATCTGTCATGGAGTCGCTGCTGTCTACAGGTTCGTATTCTGAGCCTGAATCTTACAGATGAGTGACTTCCTCTTCACTATCTGTCATGCTCAGAAACGTGTAGGCCTCTTCACTAGTGTACCTTTGATTTGCCATTTTGGGCTCTAAATATAGTGGTACACTAGTGAGACTCACAGGTAAAAAAAGCTCCTGACTGTTAGCGACTGTATCAAAACGCTACCAAAAAGCTGTTAGTGATCGCAGGGATCAGGCCTGACTCTGCGAATGCTGCAGTTATGTGTTTAGTGTTTTGTAAGTGACAGTGATCGATTGATACTGCACTTGGTGGGCTGGGCAGGGCTGGCCGGGGGGGCAAAACGCAGGTGCTAGCAGGTATCTGGGCTGATCCCGCTAACACTGCGTTTTTGGGGACCCTAAACTGCTGGGGACGCTAGTATAGATCTTTTCGGATCAGATATTGATCCGTTCAGATACTATACCACTAAGGGAGGTGTATGCTGCGTGCGTGGGTTTTAGCGGTACTGGAACTAACCTGAAGCTGCCTGGGGCGACGCAGACCCTATCTGACCCTAAAACTTAACTTATATCACCGCTGGGCGATTAGGGGGTTAAACCTTTATTAGGTAATACACGGCGGGTGCCCTGAAACTATAATAAACAAACTAACTAACCAGCATCACCCGTAACACTTATACAGTGATCACTGGTGAAAGGGTTAACTAGGGGGCAATCAGCCTTTATTAGGTAGTATATAGGGGTCCCTGACGCTATAAAACGCTGATGGCGAACCTATATACTTACCTCCCTAACTAGTGTCACCTGTGACACTAATACAGCGATCAGAAAAACGATCGCTTAGTGACACTGGTGACGGGCCTGATCATGGGGTTAAAACTTTATTGGGGGGATTAGGGGGGTACCCTAGACCTAAAGGGGCCTACCACTAACTGCCCTACCACTTATAACTGTCACAAACTGACACCAATGCAATAATCAGAAAAAAAACTGCTATTGGTGTCACTGTGACAGGGGGTACAGGAGGGTGATCGGGGGGGTGACAGGGGGTTGATGGGAGGTGAAAAGTGTGCCTGCGTGTTCTACTGGAAGTGTAGTGTTGGTGCACACTCACATTGATGTCTTCTCTCCTCGTCGCCAGAATGAAAAGACCAGCTTGAGGAGAGATGACATCACTTCCTCCGCTTCTGTTTACATTACAGAAGCCGAGGAAGCATTTCATTCGCCAGGAGCGATCGCGAGGGGGTGGCCATGAATGAGTGGCCTCCCCCTCATCTCTGATTGCCCCTGACTAGAATCCGACCGCCGCAGGCATCGGGGGGTCCAATCGGACCCCCCACCCGCGGGCAGGCAGGGACGTACAGGTAAGCCCTTATGCCTGCCCGTGCCATTGTGCCGACGTACATCGGCATGCAGCGGTCGGCAACTGGATAATTTTGGGATGTTTTAGATTCTGCCTAAAACATCAATGATGTTTTTGAGTCTTTTTTCCACATCATTGATGTCTTCCTTGATCTTTTGTAAACCACGATTGCACACCATGACCTTCCCGACAAGGACGTGTGCACTTGCACTTGTGAAATGAGATTCTTCTTCCACAACATCCACATCACCTAAAATAAAAAAACACACCATGTATTATAAATATGCAGGCATCCATCTATTACCTGAAGCTGTGGTCTCAGACACTCACCTGTTGTGGGCACTATTTTGCCCACTTCATAAACCTCTCCTTCCTCCACATTATGAGGTTGTGGTGTTGTGAGTTCCCCTTCTTTCAGAGGTTGGGGGTCCCTGGTGACCTCAGATGTCCCAAGTCTTTACTCCCCTGTGAATTAAAAAATAGGTATACTTAACACACAGATATTTGAGGCTAGAAATAGAAATATGAAACATTGCTTGGAAGTGACGTACAATTGTCTGTTTTGGCAGAGTTCCTTCCAAGCTGAAAACATGATTTTTTTGCCTTTCTAAAGCTGGAATAATTTTTTTGTGCAAGTTTCACACATGGACACACCCCTAGTATCCACTGGAGCACCTGTGTTTGAAACCCTAAAAAGTTTGTTCTGGTGTCCCACACTAGTGCTCCTGTGAACAGATGTGAAAACAGCTGCTGAGTGTCCTCTCCTTACACTGAATCAAGTTTGCATTTCATTCTAGTTACAAACCCATCTAGACAACAATGTAATAAACTTCTTTTAATACAAATAGGCATGAACAAATGTAGTTAACCTGCATCTGCCAAAAACATCGTATTAGTGGGCGAACGAACGATGTTTACTATGAACGATTACTGTGCCCACGAACCTGAAACTTGCCATTTTAAACTGTACAACAGTAAAGAAAAGCACATGGAGCAGCACGAACGTAATAATAATAATAGGAACACACAACAAAATACTTACTTTTTTGCAGCACTCTCTTGATTTTTCTGTACTGATCCTGCTCCCTCAATTTGAGGTCTGACCATCGTTTCCTCAGTTGATCCTTGGATCGCCATACCCCAAAATTCTTCTGCAGACTTTTCACAACTTTATCCATGATCTTGGCCTTTCTCCCATTTGGGTTTGGGTAAGGTCCATGCTTCCCATCATAGTCGGCACTCTTCAAGATGTCCACCATCTCCACCATCTCTACAAAGGACATATTTGAGGCCTTAAATCCCATGGATTGGGACCTTTGTGGCTCCAGGCTTTCATTGTCCTCCTCATTGCTGCTCTCCCCTGCGTGCACCTGCTCTTTCTTCGCCATGTGCTCTCCCACTGCGCTGAAAGAGAAGGGGCGGGGAATATACTAGAAAGAAGGTCAGGGACGGGCGGAGTTTCACGCATGCACAGTGTATATAAAGCGTAACACCTGCTGTGTCTCCGCCATGTTCTCTACTCACTGCGCCAAAACAGAAGGGGCGGGGAATACACTAAAGAGAACGTCAGGGGCGGGCGGGATTTTCATGCATGCGCAGTGTTTATAAAGTGTAACACGTGTGCATCGTACGTACAATCTGTGAGTGGAGGACAGAGTAGCGTAAGTGCCAATCGTGATAACGAAGGTACAATTTGAACTTGGGGCATCAGTGGTCTATACTGCTTCTAAATTGATGCCTATATTGGGACAAGATTAGGAGAGTTTAGCCTGACATTAGTTTGTCTTGTGTTGTGTCTTGCAGATAAAATGGATAGTTTCAATTATCACGACTTCCTCCCCCAATTCTTTGATATGTACAGAGAGCTGCCCTGTCTGTGGCAGGTAAAATACCACTTTTATACTAATAAAAGCAAGAGGCAGGCAACGCTGGATCAGTTGCTGGAATTGGTGAAGCCGCAGATCCCCACGGAAAACATCAACTATTTGAAGGCCAAAATTGGTGGCCTGAGGAGCACATATAATAGGGAGCACAAGAAGACCCAGGATTCCATGATATCAGGAGCATCAGCAGATGACGTTTATGTCCCCAGGCTGTGGTACTACAACAGACTGCAGTTTTTGTCAGACCAGACTGAAATCAGGCCATCACTCTCAACCCTTCCTTCCACAGTTCCTTACACTCTTCCTTCCACCTCAGATGACGCTTCAGAAGTCCAACCTGGGCCTTCCACCCAGGAAGAAGATGTGGAGGAAACCAGCTTGAGTCAGGTATAGCATTGTTTAACATATTTCTCAAAATTGTGTTTGATTGATGAACAATAAACTAAAACTATGTCCCATTTTCATACACAGGAAAGCCTTAGCCAGGAGGAGGCTGTGGAAAGTGGCAGCCAAGAGGTGGCAGGGGAAAGTGGCAGCCAGGAGGTGGCCGGGCCCAGTAGCCTGACCGAATCGTAGGTTCCTCCCCTCCGCCTTCCAACAAAAAGTACCAGGAAGGGGAGGAACGTGCAGGAGTCAGCACTTTCTTTGCTTCGGGAGGCTACTGCGGCCCTCAGAACCATCCCCCAATCTTCAAGAGGCCTATGCCTGCATGGTAGCCAGCAAAATGCAGGAAATGGAGGTGGGCCAATGCCTCTTTTGTGAGGAAGTGATCTATCTGGCCCTAAATAAGAGGTTGAGGGGCGAACTCACAAGCAAAACCCACCTGTGTGAGTTGGACCATCCTCCTCCACCTCCTCCACCTCCTGCCACAACTCCAACACCAGAGCCACAGCCCAGAAGCAAGCATGGAAGGAAGACAAGAGAGTGATGGCCTGGGTTTAGTTTGGTCTGACAAAAGATGCAGGCTGTTGTAAGACCACAGCCTCAGGGCATACATGTCATCTGCTGCTGCTCCCGATCTCACGGAGTCCTGGACTGCATTGTGTTCCCTATTAAATGGACTCCTCAGGGTACCAATTTTGCCTGTCAAATAATTGAAGTCTGCCCTGGGGTACAAAGGCTTCGCCAATTTCACGAGTTTATCCAGCGTTGCCTCCCTCTTTATTTTGTTATGACCCCTAATAAATGCCTATTTCGTTTTCACAAATACTTGGCTATGTGTTTTAGTTCAAAAAGGACAGTTTGTTTGTGAGTAGGCAGATACATTTCAAAAAGACAATGTGAAATTAACAAGGGACACCAACACCAACCAATCTCTTTGAGGTTAAAAAATACAAGATAATAATGATGTTGTGGTAACTTGACACACAAAACGAGATATTATGGAGATCACTATAAAAAAAAAATATCAGGAGATCTTGAGAAAAAAATTTAAAAAAGTAGATCACTTTAAAAAAAAAAAAAAAACATTATTATGGAGATCTGGCAAAAAAAAAAAAAAAAGATTATTCAGGAGATCAGGAGAAATAATATAGAAATCAGTTTTTCAGAACTCTGTGTGAATATCAGCAGCAAAACAACTTCATTATTCTACCATTATAAAAAAGAAGAGAATGCGCTGCATTAAAAGATTAAAAACTTTGCAGCGGGACGAATGTGCTATCTCCATTACGAACGCTAATTTTATCAGACCAATCGCTTCCATCTCATACTTGATTCAGAGCATGCGTGGAATTTTGTGCATCGGAATTGTACACACGATCGGAATTTACAACAACGGATTTTGTTGTCGGAAAATTTGAGAACCAACTCTCAAATTTTGTTTGTTGGAATTCCGACAAAAAATGTCCGATGGAGCCTACACATGGTCGGAATTTCCCATAACAAGCTCACATCGAACATTTGTTGTTGGAAATTCTGATCGTCTGTACACGGCATTAGAGTCTATAAAAAACTTGAGACTGGGGTGGAGGTTCACCTTCCACCAGGACAACGGCCCTAAACATACAGCCAGAGCTACGATGGAATGGTTTGGATCAAAGCATATTCATGTGTTAGAATGGCCCAGTCAAAGTCCAGACCTAAATCCAATTGACAATCTGTGGCAAGACTTGAAAATTGCTGTTCACAGACACTCTCCATCCAATGAGATATTTTGCAAAGGAGAATGGGCAAAAATGTCACTCTCTAGATGTGCAAAGCTGGTAAAGACATGTCCAAAAGGTGGTTATACAAAGTATTGACTCAGGGGGGCTGAATAAAAATGCACGCCACGCTTTTCACATATTTATTTGTAAAAAAAAAATTAAAACCATTTATCATTTTAGTTCTACTTCACAATTATGTGCCACTTTGTGTTCTATCACATAAAATCCCAGTAAAATAAATGTACGTTTTTGGTTGTAACATGACAAAATATGGAACATTTTAAGGGGTATGAATACTGTTTCAAGGCACTCTGTGTATATATATATATATCTATATAGATATATATATCTATATAGATATATATATTCTTTTAATTCACCTTGTGTGCACAAAAGTATTTTGGAAATCCAGATATTACAAAAAAAAATAACAGTAAAATCATCACTGTGGTTTACATATCCTGTGCAGACAACAGAGTTGTGGGAGGGACACAGTAGATCCCACTCACTACAGGCTGCCTGCAGATAATTACAGGAGGGGCAGATATAAGACCAGTCGCCCTGCACAAGGAGAGAAAGCAGCAGAGACCAGTCTTTATTACAGGAAGCTCCTGCACAGAGACAAAGCTTCACACTTAAATACTGCACAGATATTGAAGAAATACAGAAAGCACACCAGGATTCAAGAATACACACAACAAATGTATTAAGAAATGAATTGCTGATCCCAGAATTCAACCTTAATCTGCAACATTTTCATCAGAGTAATAAAATGGAGGAGAATTCAATGTTCACTAAAACGTCATTGTGTGCAGTTGCTAAAATATTGTCAGTGACCCACAAAATAGCTGAAACATAAATAGAGAAAGGCATGTTTTCACATTATATATTTATTAATGAGTTGTGTGTGTCTTGAGTTCTCCTTTTAATTAGGTAGACAAACCCAACATGTTCACATATTGTGGCTGATTTAATAAAGGGGTTGAAAATCTTCACACAATAAACTGTGTTCACCTTAATTATTCAATCATGTGATAAGAAAACTCCTTACTTATTTTATTTGCAAATGATAGTAACAGTAATGAACAGTAATTTGAGTTTCACATAACTGAATAACTAAGATTAAGATTTATATCATTGAGGGCAGGAGGCGGAGCCTAGCGGAGCAGACATGCATTGTTAGAGCTCCACACCGCTGAGGAGAGAAGAGAAGGACAAAGCGGAGCCTGCAGGCTCAAAAGGTATCCATTTGAACCTTTTTGCCCCTGGGAACAAACTGTGAAAGTTTGGGCAGGAAATATGGTACTGGGAGGAAACCGTGGCAGAAATAAAAATCACCTCACAAAGAGCTCACAGGCACTCACTGCAGCTGAAGCAGCTCCAGTCACCTCACAAGATACAGCATCAGGGCGCTCTCACAGACAGAAAATGTCACAGCAAGACTCTCCATTTGAGTCAGATACAGAACAAATCCTGTCACAAACTTCTCCACAAGCCTCCTCAGTATCCCCAGTAATATTATTACAATTTGAAAAGATGCTTCATAAGGCTTTAAAACAAACCTCAGACCAAATAACAAAAAGCCTAACCAAAGAAATAAGAGAGCTGGGAAACCGCACCGCAGCCTTAGAAATAAAAATGGATGAAATTGAAATTACAACCCAAGAAAATATAACAGAATTGGAACAATTAAAAAAAGAGAATTTAATACTTCAAACTAAGCTCGAAGATTACGAAAATAGAGCCAGACGTTCAAACTTACGCATAAGGGGAATACCTGAAACTGTGACAGACCTGCAATCTACTATTACTGCTCTATTACAAGAACTAAAGCCAGATATCCCTATTGAACGTTTAGAACTGGACAGAGTACACAGAGCCCTCAGAGCCAAAAAGAAAGATGGACCCCCACGTGATATAATCACAAAATTTCATTATTACAGAACGAAAGAACAAATACTAATTGCTGCAAGAGAAAAAAAGGAACTTAATTTTCAAGGACACAATTATCAAATTTTTGCTGACCTATCCCAACTTACTATTACTAAAAGACGATCCATGAAACCCCAACTAATGGAACTGCAACGCCACAACATTATGTATCAATGGGGCTTCCCCTTTTCAGTCAGATTTAACTACCAAGGTACAATTTACAGAAGCAGATCAGCAGATGAACTACAACAAACCCTTTTAAAATTAAATCTGACAGAACCCACAAGCAGCAACACTCCCGCACGCAGAAGAATGGCATCATCTTCACCTTCAGGCAGCACCCAGAAAATTTCAGAACAAAATGGGAATCATCATTCTCACAAAAGAGGCCGTTATGCCACATCATCCGCGGACCAAGAAGATTCAATGGACTGACATCCTAATTCCTGATATCTCTTCATTTATTATACTAAGAGATGGTTCTCTATAAAAAACCTATATTTATAACTGAATGTAACTGCATTCTGATCATGTTACATTCCAGTTATATTTCTTATTACTTCTGATTCATATAGCCTTAGAATATATAAGTGAAATAAGGAAATTCTTGTTCAGTTATATATTATCAGGTAATAACAATAGATTTATTACTTTTTAGGACAAATATGTTCAATAATCCAGAAGTAATGGAAGCTTTTTCTTTCTTTTCTTAAAACAAATATATTATTACCTAACTAGTTCCTAGAATTATGTTTTTGTTTATTCTAATCTGAAGCAATACAACCTCAATTTTATGAGTTAACATATCTAAACAGTTACGTATGAATAAAATATGTAATTGTTTACTCTGAAAGGGTTAAAATCCCAAAATAATTCAAACTATCTTCATCAATACCAAAGTTATTAACAGTACCTTTCTAACTGAATTATTTAGCCTAGGGCAAGACTAACCATATACAACCACCCTGGAATAAATAATTTCAACAAAAACTATATTCTGCACTCCAATTAATGAAACATCATTTTGATGTCTTTTGACATAGCACTTCTCTCCTGTAAGCGGAAGATCCGTGTACCCCCATTAGCCCTCCTCATTCTCCCAACCATATTATGTGGGAGTGTGACGAAGGCACTTATTCCCCTGAGAGAGATATTTATTCTCTTTCATGGGTAAATTGTGATTACTTGCAAAAAATAATTTATACAATGTATCATCTAATCTCATATGTTTTTTGTTTATTCTTTACTCCAGAATTCACTGGTTTCTTTTCTATCTATTCATCTCTTCAGTCCACACAGGTTGATCTGCGCAGTCAGCTCTGCATAACAAAAAGTAAGTCAAAACTATTTGATCTATTGCCATGGCACCACTGAATATACTTTCCCTGAATGTTCAGGGAATAAATGTCCCTCAAAAAAGGACCAAAGCCTTCCGTACTTTCCATAACAAGAAGGCTCACATAGTATGCCTCCAAGAAACACACTTCACCAAAGATTCTACTCCAAAATATATTTCTCCTTTTTATCAACAAATTTACACGGCTTCTGCCTGTACCAAGCAAAGGGGAACTCTAATTGCATTTCACCGATCCACACCATTCACCTTATCATCAGAAATTAAAGACCCAGAAGGTAGATACCTGATACTCATGGGTTATATAATGGATACAGCAATCACGGTGATTTCCTACTACGCTCCTAACAAACAACCTACACCATTCCTCTCACATATATTACAAGTGATTAATACACACAAAATAGGAACAGTGATAATGTGTGGGGATTCGAACCAGGTCCTCCTCCCATTTCTAGATAAATCACCTTTTACACCATCCAAAAAAACCTCTAGATTACCTTTTTCTCAACTTCTTTCCAAATACAATCTGGTAGATTCATGGAGAGAAAGTAACCCAATGAAAAAGAAATTCACTTATTTCTCGCACCCTCATCAAACCTTCACCAGAATAGATCATATTTTTCTAACAATAGGAATGATACCAGAAATTATTGCATCAGATATAATTCCGATTCCGTGGTCTGACCATAATGCAGTATACACTACTATAGCCTCAGCCATACCAAAAGCGCATGACCCAACGTGGTACTTACCGGACATAATGCTCAAACACCCACTACATCAGATGGCCATTGAACAAGCTTTAAAGGAATACATATCAATTAATAATACAACAGACATCTCCCTAATAACACTGTGGGAAGCTCATAAGACTGTCTTGCGTGGTACAATACAAAGACAAATGGCACTATTTACACGGGAACGCAAAAATCTAGCAAAAAAACTAGAACTCAATTTTAATGCAGCCTACATATCATTTCAAGATAATCCATCTCAGAGTAAAAAATCTCATCTGGAAAAATCTAGATTGGAATACGATCTATTTCTCACTGAGTCAGTTGATAAATCCCTCAAACGCTCCAAACACAATTTCTACATGAATACAAACAAACCAAGTACATATTTGGCTCGGGCAATAAATTCAACTAACAAATCTTTCAAACCAATACGTTTGAAATTATCAAAAAATGTTTACACTTGTAATCCAGTTAAAATAGTCCATAAATTTCACTCACATCTCGCAACTTTATACAAGACAAACAATGAATTTAATCCTACAGAGGCTGAATCCTTCTTCTCAAAAATAACCTTACCTGAGTTATCTCAGAATCAAAAAAGCAGTTTGGATGAGCCTATAACTACAGATGAAGTTGCTAACGCCATAAAAGACCTAAAACTTAACAAAAGACCAGGCCCAGATGGCTACTCTGCTTTATACTATAAAACATTCTCAGAAATACTCTCTCCCATTCTCACTGAAACTTTTAACAAACTTCTAGATGGACATTCTTTTCGGCAAGAAACACTAATGGCAATTGTTTGTATGATCCCAAAACCCCTTTCTGATGATACTTCCTGTGTGAATTATCGGCCTATCTCTCTGTTAAACCTCGATATTAAATTATTAGCAAAAATAATAGCAAAACGCCTCAATAGCATTATAGGAAAATTAATACATAGAGATCAAGTAGGCTTCATGCCAAATAGACAGGCAGGCGATAGTATACGCAGGGCAGTGTTATTGGCACATATTGCTAAAAAACGGAAAATCCCTTTATGTTTTCTATCTCTCGATATTAAGAGGGCATTTGACACAGTATCCTGGCAATATATGCAATATTCATTACAAAAATGGGGTTTTGGACCCCACTTTTTAACATGGATCAAAGCATTATATAATAAACCCAAAGCCTATATAAAATATGCTGGATACAAATCTGAAGCCTTTAATATCGAAAGAGGTACCCGACAGGGTTGCCCATTATCTCCCTTATTATTTGCCCTTATACTCGAACCCATGGCCCAATACATCAGAACAAACCAAACTATAACTGGCATTGAAGTAGGAGGTATTACACACAAATTATGTATATTTGCAGACGATATATTACTTTTTCTATCATCACCACAGGTCTCTGGTCCTAACTTAATACCAGCTCTTGATGGGTTTGCAGCCCTATCCGGCCTTATGATTAATCCTAAGAAATGCCTAGTGCTTAATATTTCACTCACAAACATGGAATTGATCCCAGCTAGGGCTGCACTCCCATTCACATGGGCAGAAAAATCAATCCCATATCTTGGAATTCATTTAACAGCATCTCATTCTGACTTATTCTCAACCAATTATCCTCCTGTATTAAGACAGATCACAAATCTAATAAAACAATGGTCGCAACTTCCTTTATCCTGGATAGGGAAGGTTAATGCAATCAAAATGACTATTCTACCCAAATTGCTTTATCTATTCAGAGTCCTCCCTATTCCAATTCCTTCCTATTTTTTGAGAATAGTACAAAAAAGAGCAACTTCGTTTATATGGGGCTCTTCTAAACCACGTATACCTATACACACACTACATCTTCCCAAAAATAAAGGAGGCCTGGGATACCCTAATTTTACTAACTACTACAGAGCAGCACATTTGGCCAGTCTGTCCAAATACCATGCAAAACAGGAAATCCCATTATGGGTATTTATAGAGGCTTCAGAAAATGACCCTCTATTAATATCAAATTTATTATGGCTTGATCCTAAAGACCGCTTTAAAATTCATAATCCCATAACTAAACACTTCTTATCTCTCTGGGATAAACTAAAAACCAAATATCAGTTACAATCTCCACACAAACCTCTCCTTTCTTTCATCAGAAATCCGGCCTTTTATCCGGCATGGATCTACCCAAATTCTTTTAAAGCTTGGACAACATCAGGCATTCAGACACTAAATGACTTCATAGCATCTAAATCATTCCTTTCATTCCCATCGCTTAGAGAAAAATATGATCTACCAAACTCTGAGATATTTAGATATCTCCAAATCAAAAATTTCTATACACCATTCCTAAAGGGGGATACACCATTATCCCAATTATCCATTTCTGAATCAATCTGTTCAAAAGACCCATTTGTTAAAGGTACAATTTCATCACTTTATAATCAATTATATGGAGTAGCAAATCTTAATAGACCCTCTTACGTTCAGAGGTGGGAGGAGGACCTGGGACGAACTTTAGAAGACACGGACTGGTCTAACATATGGCTCACATCTAAGTCATCTTCACCCAACATCTTAGCACTGGAGACAAATTATAAAGTCCTAACTCGCTGGTACCTTGTACCCGCTAGAGTGGCAAAATATTCACCTAATACCTCAGCTCTTTGTTTTCGAGGATGCCCAGAAATAGGCACATATTTACACATATGGTGGACATGCCCAGTAATCCAAACCTTCTGGAAGGAAGTCTTCGTGATTGCATCTAAAATATTTAAAAAAATAATACAACCAGATCCATATTTAACTTTACTTAATCTAAAACCGGAATGGTTAACACTCTCTCAATTCAAACTTATGATCCAACTAATAACGGCTGCAAAACAAACAGTGGCCAAGGCATGGAAATCTCCTACATTGGTACTAGCAGAAACAATTCATAGAATGAATAATACAATGTCCCATGCTAAGATGGTAGCCATCGATCAAAATCAAATTCCAAAATTTGAAAAACTTTGGCATCCTTGGATAAAACAACAGTTCCTGTCAAACTTCAATGACACTGTCCTGTTGCCATGGTAACAGATTAAATGACTTACAGAGACACCCATTCTAAGGCTTCAAAGAGAACTAAAAAGAATAATAAACTGACGAGCGGGACAACCTTGTGGACCATACCTCTACCTTTCAACCCTTTTTCTTCTTTCTCTTTCCTTTTCTCCACCTTACGATTAAAGCTCATTATCAGAATTTATTTGACCTATAACACTCTACTTGTAAACAATATGTATAGTAGGTATAAATCATTTAAATACCTACAAAAGTAATTAAGGAAATGATATATATCTTTAATTTAGATTTACGTGAACCCAATGTTTAATATTTGAAATTTCATGATATTTACCTATATAAACCCTACTGTAAAACAATGAGCTTACTTTATAGATCCTTGTAAACTTACTTTATGTATCTTTATAACATTGTATACTCAATAAACTTCTTTTGACAAGAAAGATTTATATCATTTATTATGTGAAGGATGTCACCTTCTTTAGTAAATCAGGCAATATGCAGCTTCAAAAGAAATAAATGTAAAACCTGCGCTTAGTGTGATCACCATGATTATGAGACAAAATCAGTTATGGTCAACAGCAGCAGCAGTGTTGCCAACCGTCAGTATTTTTACTGGCAGCCAGTAAAAAATAGGCACTTTTCTCCTGCCAGTAAATGCCAGTAAGAGGAAAAGGTTGCCAGTAAAAAAATATGGCTGTGACGCCCAGCTTGGAAATGCGCATGCGCAGCTCGGGCCTGGAGCTATCCGAGACCATCCAAGTGCCTGCTACAGTGTGTTCGAGGGGTGCCGGCAGGGGGCGGGTCTGGTGGAGGCAGTGTCTGAGCATGTCGTGTGATGTCATGGTGCAAGGGAGTGGAGCGCCCGGAGAAGAGTGTGCAGGTCTGCAGGACAGGATTAAGGCAAGCCAGGTGCGGGACTGTCAGTGCTGTTTGGACTGGAGGGGACAGAAGGGACCACCTGGCATGGAGAGAAACTGTCACTGTGACTCAGGAGGGGATGTGTCATGATGGTGATCTGTGCTACAGCACACTGCTGTCGGTATCACTGTGAGAGTCAACTTTTCAGCAGCCTTATGGGTACCAATAGTGGGAATAAACGCAAAAAAAATGACCTTAGAAACCTTGGACCTGGTCATACAGCGTACCAATGAGAAGAGGAAAAAACTCATTGCGCAGAATCCAGTACAAGCATAGCAGTTTTGAAAAACATTGGAAAGACAAACAATCCATCCTCCACCCTCCACCTCTATTTGCTTGCCTAGGCAAGGCAAGGAAATAGCGGTGACGTCGACACGCCCGTTGGGGGGGGGTGGAGGATGGATGCCTAGGCAAGGCAAGGAAATCGCGGTGACGTTGATTAGACCATGGAGGGTGGAGGATGGATAAATTGACAGCGCAACATGTTCTTAAAAAATATGCATCTTCATTTAGAACACTTATTTAAAGAGGAACTTCAGTCGCCATGATTGCGAGTTTGCCCCCTCCACCAGCATCGCCATTTTTCATAGTCAGGCACATTGGCCTTTGGAACCTGACAGAGCCCTTCGGCACACCTGTGCACACGCCAATCTGTGCTTACACACATCCTGGAACCTCCTTCACTGTGCCATGCTCGCTTGCCGAAACCCAGTTGTGGTAGAGGGAGGGGGCTGGAGCTAGGAGCATCAACTTTGTCTTTCAGTTGGAAGATCCTCTTTAGGTGTGTTTGTTGAGAGAAGAAAGCTCATGATCAGGGCGGCACAGTGGTGTAGTGGTAGCACTTTTGCCTAGCAGTAAGAAGGGTCGTTGGTTCAAATCCCAACCACAACACTACCTGTCTGGAGTTTGCATGTTCTCCCTGTGCCTGTGTGGGTTTCCTCCGGGTACTCCGGTATCCTCCCACACTCCAAAGACATGCTGGTGGCTTCTGTCTAAATTATCCCTAGTTTGTATGAATGTGAGTTAGGGACCTTAGATTGTAAGCTCCTTGAGGGTAGGGACTGATGTGAATGTACAATGGATATGTAAAGCGCTGCGTAAATTGACGGCGCTATATAAGTACCTGAAATAAATAAATAAATAAATAAATAAATTATTCTCCACTACACTTTATAAAGCGTATCACTAGTATTACCATGCTATCCCAACAATTAAACATTTAGATTAAAAAGTGCAGTATAAATAAAATCATATTTCCAAAAACATGATGGAGTGTTAAACTAAAACTAATACAGAAATAAAAAAGTTCCACTTTAATGTAAGCAATACATAATACATGTTACAGATTAAGCATATACAAAATATTCTCCAGTATGCATCATTGCGTATTTGTGCATGTATTACATTATTTTCACGATGCCATCATTTTGGCGGTAGAATTTAAGGGAGCTGTATTACAATGTTTGATTTTGTGTATAGAAGGTTTCCCCCAAGCAGTTCAGTTGCACAATCTGTCAGTCTGTGCTCTCCTTTAGGGAAGTAAAGAAGCTAAATAAATTATCTGTTTCTAATCACAGGAACATGCTCTTTTACTCCCCCGTGTGTAAACCTTCTTAAATAACACACTGCTCTTTGCACAAAAGGAGAAATAAATATAAATTTCCCCCTATATCAATGGATCTAAAATATTTTCCTATATTACCACTCTGGATTAAAACGTAATATAAAAAACATAACAATTTGCAGACTGTAAAATGTTGTTCCTGCAGCCTTCATAGGTGTCACCATGGGAAGAAGCTGCACGGCTGGATGCTGCCACTCCTCAGTGACCTTCTGTCATCTTGGTTGGGGCAGTGCTATTAAATAGCAGTGCGCTGCTGTTCTTGGTTTGCTTGTGTGAGCGGCTAGTGCAGGGAGAAGATCTACCCTTGTCAGAGAGAAAGCCTTAGGCAAAAAATTTCCTGTGTGAATAGGGTGAGATTAGGAACACCGATGTATGCTCATCTATTCACCGGTCTCAGGAATTGCTCATAGGACCTGTTCAGCATTCTCAATTGCCGCTTGTGCTGCCACCCTGCCAGTTAGCCACCCTGGTAATGTAAGCTGTGCCTGTGTGATACCTTGTGGTACTGAAGATATACCACTGCATACCAAAGTTACTGAGCCTGTTACCACCAGCATTGTGGTGCCTGTGTCAGGAACTATGAATCGGACAGAGACAGAAAATGCAGTAAGAATTACACCTTTTAATATAGTGGTAAAAATGGTACAAATAGTAAACGTAGTCAAAACATAGCCAGGGTATGGCAGCCAAAGTGGGTAGTCAGAACAAGCCAGTAAATCAAGAAGCCAGAGATTAGCATAGTCAGAGGCAGCAGACAGGATCAGAAACCAGAAGGAACATCAGCTAGGAAAGTCTTCAACAGGAACACAGATCTCCAGATACGTTTGACCAAGGAAAAGGCACAGAAGAAATAAACCAGGCAGTTTAAATAGCCAGAAGGGGCTGGCTGTAGGCTGGACTGATGAGCAGGAAATGATCGCCAGGTGAGCCACTGTGGAATGATGAGTACTGGCAATTATCAGACAGCTGAGCAACCTGAGCACTGAGAAGGGAGGGCCCATCCCTGACAGCCTGTTACTATCACTAGTGCTGTATCTGTTACTATACAAGTGCTACTGAGTCTGTTACTACAGTAGTGACTGAAACTGTTACTTCTAGTCTTCCGCTCCAGTTGCTACTGCCATATTATTAGTGCTAGTGATTGCAGATTACCACCTACCTTGTTATTCTTTATATCTACAACTTATAAATACAATACCTGTTCAACCTGAAAATGTGATAGGTATTTAGACAATGTATGCTCCTTAAAAGACTGCAGGTGCTCCTTGGATTTTGGGCCCCTTGATGTGGCTAGGTAGCAAAAAATTCTCACACATGTGGCATCGCCATACGCAAGAGGAGTAGCAGAATGTGGTTTGGGGTGTAATTCTAAGAAAGTCCATGCTATGAGTGGGAACAATCTTATTAAAATAATAAACCAAAATCGCAGTGCTGAAAATTATTCTATATGTCTACCAATACAAAGTGAAATAATAATAAATTATGCACGCATATAAAACATGCAAAATGTGATCCGCTTTCACCTCAGTTAAATTGTGCAAATAATAATATTTCAAATTATATAAAAATAACCCTCATATGAAGTAAACAAATAGGTCCCAATGAAGCATCGGAAAGGAAAGGTGCTCTTTCCAAAGAATAGCAGAAAGCAAGTGTGGGTCTGAAAAGCCTTCAGATTGAAGCAAATCAGCACAACACACCACCCCAGTGCAGAAAGCGGGAGGCTTACCAGAATGGAATGGCCCCCAATCAACAGCGGTCAAATAGTGCTTGATATAATCAACACAGGTCAATCACATCACCATGGTGGTATCGCAGCATGCAGGCACCAACTGCGTTGTTTCCGCAGACTGTCACTCTCACAATGGATCCCACTTGTAAGTATAAGTTGGTTCAGTTAACAAGCATCATGAAAGATCACACACCATATATAAGGACAGTGTAAGGTAAACTGGATCTCTACCACCAAAAGGCCAGTGTGGATACATGCTCATGCTTGTGCACATTGCACATGTGCTAGCTAATATTTATAAGCGAAAGACCAATGTCATTTCTGAAGGGCCGGTTCATCGCGCACATAGTGTCCAGTGGCCTATTTAAACTGCTCTATCAATGTGAACAGTTGCTGGATGGTCTTCAGCTTGTTCCTGACTTCCAAAGACCTGATCTGCTGTTCCTGTTTACTTGTGTATGGCCCGGCTTGCCTTTGGACTTTGCCTCTGCTTGTGCTCTAGCTCTGTTACCTAGTATCCTGATCTTGGCTTGTTTACTGGATCTGATCTGCCTCCTGACTGTGTACCACATTGCCTGGCTGTTACTGACCCTTGCCTATCTTCTGGAATTGCTTTGCCTGCTGATTCGGGGCCTCACCGCCCGGTTGCCGCTGACTGCTGCTCGTCTCCTGGTTCTGCTTCCATCCCACGGTCTGGTGCCAAGCTGCTCTTGCATCTTGTTCTGAGGACTGTGACTACCAGCTCTACCCACCTACAGAGTGGAGCCAGCCAGGTGTTATGGCACTCATGCCACTCCTTGCCTTTACACTTTCTGTCCCCACCTTCAGGAGTGTTAGGCAGGAGGTATAAGAGAGGCCTCCACAACATTCCAGTCTTCACCAGGTACATGATAGAAAGGCACAAGGAGGATCAAAATGTGATTGGACCCACTGATACTAGGCAGGACTATGCAATTAACTCAATAGTGTGCAAGGCACACAGCGCAACTAGGCCTCATCACGAAGCTCCAAATAAGCGCTATCCAGTGCATAAATGTCAAAATACAGAAAAAAACATAATACAATCTATCTATCTATCTATCTATCTATCTATCTATCTATCTATCTATCTATCTATCTATCTATCTATCTATCTATCTATCTATCTATATTGTATGCAAAGCACTGCATAAATTGACAGCGCTATATGAGTACCTGTAATAAGTCCTGTCCTTGGGATGCAACAGGAAGCTGAAAGAACAGGCTTATCATTCCCACTTCTAATGAATCACACGGTCGCACAAAGTTGTCGGAATTTCCGATCGCCAAGAACGCGGTGACATACACTACGTATGACGAGACTAGAAAAGGCCAGTTCAGAACCAAGTGTTTCTTGGTTTCGTGTTAGTAAAAGTTTGGTGAGAGACGATTCGCGCTTTTTCAGACTTGTGGTTTTCAGATCATTTTCTGCTGTTCAGTTTGTGCTTGTGGGTTTGTATCTGCTCTTCAGTGCATGCAGCGAGTTACGCGTGACTCTTGTCATTGTGTTTTTGTTCGTTCGTTACTGTTTTTCAGGTCGCTCTTCACAGGCCTTGCTGTTCTTCAGTACATTCTGTTACTTCGTTCTGAGCAGCCGACCGTTTTCTAGCCATGTTGCGTATACGTACTCCTCGTAGAGTTCGTGCTGTGCGGGGGCTTGGTGTTGGGGTCCTGACCTTGACACAAGTCCACTCCATGAACAGAGTGGGGAGGAGTTCATGGACCAAGAGTTGGTTGCTCCAGCGTGACCAGTTCTGTCATATGCCTTTGCTCCATGAGATCCATGAGAATAATCCTGATGATTTCAGGAACTTTCTCCGGATCACGGACCCCGTATTTCACCATTTGTTGGCTTTGCTGACCCCCTATATCAGCAGGCAGGATACCTGCATGAGGCAAGCCATCACTCCAGAGCAGAGGCTCATCGTCACCCTATGGTACTTGGCGACGGGGAGAAGCCTGCAGGACTTGAAGTTCTTGACAGGCATCTCCCCCCAGGCTCTGGGGATCATTATCCCAGAGACTTGTTCTGCCATCATCCAGGTCCTGCAGAAGGAGTAAATTAAGGTAAGATTTATTCTTTAACATCACATTTTATTGTATTTAATGTTTGATAATATATTGTATTTCTTTCCTCATTCCCAAATTACCATGATTGGAATATGCTGTGAATGTCCCCTTTGTTCTCATGCATGCTGGATTTTTATGTAATTATTTTTTTCTCCTTCATACATATTTGCCTTCACTTACCTCCCCAGCATGGTCTCCTGGCCCTATATTCACCTTGTGTATTCACTTAACAATGTATTTTATCAGCTCCATAGTAGTGCTTTACCCCAAACACCCCCTAAAATGTTTTAAAATGTGATTTGTGTTTTAAATTCAGGCAGAGTGCCAGAGGCTTTTTTTGGGGGGTCCCCAAATCATTGGGAACCCTCCCTCCCCCCAACTGCTAAGTCAGCTGATACCAATTCTCTATCTATCCTCAATCATCTATCTGCTGACTTTGCCAAACCCATACACACTATACCCATCTCCTTTGTGGTCAGATGTATGGATGAATTCCCCAAAGCATGTAGTGCAAGGGCCTGCCTGTACACTTTCAAATGGTACTGTTTAAAGTTTTTGTATACTATTATTATCTTGATAGGTAATAGTAGAATTTCCAAATGTGCTCAAATGTGTACAATGTGTATTTATATCTTTGTATTATGACACTTCTTACCTGTCCAGTGGGCTGCCAATAGTGTAACTAAGGAGGGGCTGGCCAAAGTAATACCCATTATTTAGGCATTCATCTCTCAATGAAGTGGAGAGGGTTACCTGTCCAAGAGCCCCCCTAAAATGTTAAAAATGGCCCATGAGAGGGGGGGGGGGAGGGGGAATCTGATAGGTGTACCTTATACTTTGGTCTTTAAAAACGCCCTCAAATAAATGTTATCTTGATGTTGGCCAATAATGTTTGTGTCTAATCTGCTTTCCCTGTTTATGTGCAAAATTACTACTTTTTTTTTTTGTTTGTTTGACTCCACAGTTTCCTTCCACGTCACAAGAATGGCAGACTGTGGCCTCCCACTTTGCCCAGCAGTGGGACTTTCCTAACTGCGGAGGGGCAATTGATGGGAAACACGTCCACATCGTCCCACCACCCAACTCGGGGTCATACTATTATAATTACAAGGGGTTCAATAGTATTGTGATGTTGGCGGTGGTGTCGGCTACTTACGAGTACCTGTATGTGGACGTGGGGAAGAATGGCCAGATGTCCGATGGTGGAGTCAGTGCCCAGACAGAGTTCTACAGGCATCTCCAGAATGGCATCTTGGACTTGCCACCTCCAGAAGACAATGTGGAAGGACTCCCATTTGTCTTCGTTGCAGATGAAGCGTTTGCACTGGGGGACCATCTTATGTGGCCATTCCCGATGAGGACCCTCACCCCGGATCAGAGGGTTTTTAATTACCGGCTGGTCAGAGCCAGAAGAGTGGTGGAGAACACGTTTGGAATCATGGCCAGCCGGTTCCGCCTATTTCTTACACCCATACAAATGGCGGAGTATAAACTGAATCATATTATCCTGGCGTGCTGTGTTCTACACAACTTTTTACGGCAACATTCTGCCAACTATGCTGGCTCAGTTGGGCCTGAGGCCGGAATTCTAAATGAAACAACCCTGACGGCGCTTGAAAGTGGCCATCCTGGCTTGCCCCCCCCTGAGTGCCCGTGATGTCCGGCTAAGATACCTTGAATACTTTGCGGGTAGGGGGGCTATCAATATGCCAGACAATGTCTGAAACCTTTTTCAAATAATAAAAAAAAATAACTACTCAAATCTTTGGTGACATTTACTGCTTGTGTTTTTATTTTAGCTGACCCTGACAGAAATGTGTTGAGTCCTGAAAATGGTGTGATTGTGTAACCTTACAAAGCACTGTTGGGTGTTATTTACTGAAGACAAAGACAGGCAAAGACACTTTGCACTACAAGTGCACTTGAAACTGCACTTGTAGTGCAAAGTGGATTTGCCTTTAGGAAATAACACCCATTGTCACAGAAAACACCAATTAGAGCACCACAAAAGTTTTGGAGCGTTGAGACAATAATCCACACATTCTTGATTAACAATCTTTTTAATACCAGCACAATCACATGTGCATTTAGAAAAGGTTTTTTAAAACAAACCAACATGTTTGTTGTATAACAATTTTTGGGGTCACATTAGAAAAAGTAGAAATGTCCATTTAAGATAAAACAGGCATGTTTAAAACCAACAAGAAAGACACAAATCTTGAACTTACAAAGTTCACATTTGGTAGAACTTGAAGGCAATATCAGACATGAGTATTTACAAACTGCGTTTGATATTGCGTTCAGATGGGGTGAAGTCACCCCAGGAAAAGCCAAATTTTGAAGATGCACACAAATTGCCGAATGTCAACATGTGCTAGCTGCCATCATGGGGGATCAAGGGACGTGTTTTTGGGGTGCAACCCCTTCCTCAAAGCTACTTTATTATTGAGGAAGGGGTTGCACCCCCAAAACGCGTCCATTGATCTTCCGTGATGGCAGATAGCACATGTGGACACACTGTGTGAATCTTCAAAATTTGGCTTTTCGCAAATATGTCAAAAAATGGTAAAAATTTTTAGCGCACAAAAAACCCAAGGGATTTGGAGGGGTTTTAAACTCTCCCTAAAACATCAATGATGTTCTTCATTTTTTGTTGAACATCATTGATGTTTTTCTTGATGTTTTCCATGTCCCTATTACACCCCATGATCTCCCCGACCAGGATCTGTGCACTTTCCGAGGTGAAATGCCCTGGATCCACAACATCACGATCACCTAAAAAGATAGAAACAAAAACACACCATGTATTATAAATATGCTGGCATCCATCTCTTACCTGAGCCTGTGGTTGCAGACACTCACCTGTTGTGGTGCCAATTTCCACCACGTCTTCCTCCTCCTGCTCTGCTTGGCTTGGGTGGATTTCCCCTTCTTCCAGAGGTGGGGGGTCTGTGGTCTCCTCGGATGAGGGGTGTCCTCCGAGTCTTTTCTCCCCTATGTAAAAAAAAAAATAGGTATACTTAGCACACAGATATTTGATGTCAGAAATAGTAATATGAAACATTGCTTGGAAGTGGGGTACAATTGTCTATTTTGGCAGAGTTCCAAGATGTAGAATTTTTATTGTCCTTTGTCAAGCTTCAATACTTTACCTGTTTTGTACAAGCTTCACAGATGGAGACACCCCTAAAGTATACACTGGAGCACCTGTGTGGGCCCCCTAATAAAAAGGGTGTTCTTGGGTCCCACACTAGTGCTACAGCATCCAGATGTGTAAACAGCTGCTGAGTGTCCTCTCCTTACACAGAATCTAGTTTGCATTTCATTCTAGTTACAAACCCATCTACACAACCAAATTATTTTCAAAAAAGTAGGCCATAAAAAAATGTGGGCAAATGCATATGGCCAAAACAATGGTGTTTTCTAGGCCGAACGAACAATGTTTTATATGAACGAATAATGTTCCCATGAACATGAAAGTTGCCATTTTAAACTGGATAACAGTTAAAAAAAGCACATGGAGCAGCACGAACGTAATAAACATAAAGAATAGGAACATGGGACAACTACTTACTTTTTTTCATGTTCGACTCGAACATTGGCTGTTCGCAAGTTCGCCGAACAGCGAACAATTTGGGGTGTTCGCGGCAAATTCGAATGCCGCGGAACACCCTTTAAAAGAAATCAAAGGTGCTAATTTTAAAGGCTTATATGCAAGTTATTGTCATAAAAAGTGTTTGGAGACCTGGGTCCTGCCCCAGGGGACATGGATCAATGCAAAAAAAAGTTTTAAAAACGGCCGTTTTTTCAGGAGCAGTGATTTTAATAATGCTTAAAGTCAAGCAATAAAAGTGTAATATCCCTTTAAATTTCGTAGCTGGGGGGTGTCTATAGTATGCCTGTAAAGGGGCGCATGTTTCCCGTGTTTAGAACAGTCTGACAGCAAAATGACATTTCGAAGGAAAAAACCCATTTAAAACTATTCGCGGCTATTGCATTGCCGACAATACACATAGAAGTTCATTGATAAAAACGGCATGGGAATTCCCCACAGGGGAACCCCCGAACCAAAATTTTAAAAAAAAATGACGTGGGAGTCCCACTAAATTCCATACCAGGCCCTTCAGGTCTGGTATGGATTTTAAAGGGAACCCCGCACCAAAAAAAAAAAAAAAAAAAAAAAAACAGCGTGGGGTCCCCCCAAAAATCCATACCAGACCCTTATCCGAGCACGCAACCTGGCAGGCCGCATGAAAAGAGGGGGGGACGAGAGTGCACCCCCCTCCTGAACCGTACCAGGCCACATGCCCTCAACATTGGGAGGGTGCTTTGGGGTAGCCCCCCAAAACACCTTGTCCCCATGTTGATGAGGACAAGGGCCTCATCCCCACAACCCTGGCCGGTGGTTGTGGGGGTCTGCGGGCGGGGAGCTTATCGGAATCTGGAAGCCCCTTTAACCCCAGATCCCGGCCCCCCCCGTGTGAAATGGTAAGGGGGTACTTACCTCTACCATTTCACTAAAAAACTGTCAAAAATGTTAAAAATGACAAGAGACAGTTTTTGACAATTCCTTTATTTAAATGCTTCTTCTTTCTTCTGTCTTCCTTCATCTTCTTCTTCTGGTTCTTCTGGCTCTTCCTCCGGCGTTCTCGTCCAGCATCTCCTCCGCGACGTCTTCTATCTTCTTCTCCTCGGGCCGCTCCGCACCCATGGCATGGGGGGAGGCTCCCGCTCTTCTCTTCTTCTTTTCTTCTCTTCTTCTCTTCTTGATTTTCTTCTCCGGGCCGCTCCGCATCCATGCTGGCATGGAGGGAGGCTCCCGCTGTGTGACGGCGTCTCCTCGTCTGACGGTTCTTAAATAACGGGGGGAAGGGCCACCCATGACCCCGCCCCCCTCTGACGCACGGTGACTTGACGGGACATCCCTGTGATGTCTCGGGGAATGCCACAGGGAAGTCCTGTCCTCGTCCCCCCCTCTTTTCCTGCGGCCTGCCAGGTTGCTGCTCGGATAAGGGTCTGGTATGGATTTTTGGGGGGACCCCACGCCGTTTTTTTTTTTTTTTTTGGCACGGGGTTCCTCTTAAAATCCATACCAGACCTGAAGGGTCTGGTATGGAATTTAGGGGGAACACCACGTCATTTTTTTTTTAAATTTTGGCGGGGGTTCCCCTTAATATCCATACCAGACCTGAAGGGCCTGGTATGGAATTTAGGGGGTCTCCCACGTCATTTTTTTTTTAAATTTTGGTTCGGGATTCCCCTGTGGGGAATTCCCATGCCGTTTTTATCAATGAACCTCTATGTGTATTGTCGGCAATGCAATAGCTGCGAGTAGGTTTAAATGGGTTTTTTCCTTCGAAATGTCATTTTGCTGTCAGACTGTTCTAAACACAGGAAACATTCGCCCCTTTACAGGCATACTATAGACACCCCCCAGCTATGAAATTTAAAGAGATATTACACTTTTATTGTTTGACTTTAAGCATTATTAAAATCACTGCTCCTGAAAAAACGGCCGTTTTTAAAACTTTTTTTTGCATTGATCCATGTCCCCTGGGGCAGGACCCAGGTCCCCAAACACTTTTTATGACAATAACTTGCATATAAGCCTTTAAAATTAGCACCTTTGATTTCTTTTAAAGGGTGTTCCGCGGCATTCGAATTTGCCGCGAACACCCCAAATTGTTCGCTGTTCGGCGAACTTGCGAACAGCCAATGTTCGAGTCGAACATGAGTTCGACTCGAACTCGAAGCTCATCCCTACTCTTGACCACGTTCGCCATGATCTTGGCCTTTCTGACATTGGGGTTGGGGTAAGATCCATGTTTCCCATCATAGTCAGCCCTCTTCAGGATGTCCACCATCTCCAACATCTCCCCAAAGGACATATTTGAGGCCTTAAATCGTCTCCTTCTGGATCGGGACGTTTCTGCCTCCGGGCTTTCCTCCTCCTCCTCCTCGTTGGTGTAATTATCTGACACCTGCTGTGTCTCCACCATGTGCTCTTCCCCCACTGCAACTAACGAGAAGGGGCGAGGAATAGACTAGAAAGAACGTCAGGAGCAGGCGGAATTTCACGCATGTGTGTATAAAGCGTAACACGCGTGCGTAGTATGTACGATCTGTGAGCGGAGAAAGGAGTATCGGAGGCGCCGATCGTGATAACGAAGGTAAGATTTAACATTGGGCCTATACTGCTTCTAAATTGAGGCCTGTATTTGCACAAGTTTAGAAGACTTTAGAGTGATATCAGGGTTTGTCTTGTGTTGTGTCTTGTAGTGAAAATGGATATCTTGAAAGATAAGGACTTTATGCCAATCTTCATTGATGTGTTCAGGGACCTGCCCTGTCTGTGGCAGATAAACCACCTTGAATATAAGAACCAAACAAAGAGGAGGGCAGCACTGGATAATTTGTTGGAATTTGTGAAGACGGTGACCCCCACGGCAGACATCACCTATTTGAAGATCCTAATTGGTGGCCTGAGGAGTACTTATCCAAGGGAGCACAAGAAGGTCCAGGATTCCCAGAGATCAGGAGCTGCAGATGGCATTTATGTCCCCAGGCTGTGGTACTATGACAGGTTGCATTTTCTGGCAGGCCAGACTGAACCCAGGCCAGCACTCTCCAGTCTTCCTTCCACGCTTCCTTCCCCCCCAGCTAAGGCTTCTGACGCCCAACCTGGGCCTTCCAGGCAGCAACATGTGGAGGAGCCCAGCTTGAGCCAGGTATAGCATTCTTCTAAATATTGCTGGTTGTCCAATCAATTATGTTAAATAGATGTTAGTCTGGATTGCTAATTTATGATTGTGATGATGAAGCAAAAACTAAAACCATGTCCCTTTTTCATACACAGGGAAGTCTCAGCCAGGAGGTGGCTGGGCCAAACAAGCTGCCCGATACCCAGGTCCCTCCCCTCCACCTTCAAAGAAAAAGTGTCAGGAAGAGGAGTAACCTGGAGGAGGCTGCCATAGGCCTCTTTTGGAAGGCTACTGAGGCCCTCAGAACACCCCACAGTGTGGAGGAGGACTTTGCTGGCATAACTGCATGCAAAATGATGCAGATGGAGGAGGGCCAACGACTCCTGTGTGAGTTCTTAATTTTGGAAACTCTCAATAAGGGGTTGAGGGGCCAAATAACATGTGCTACCCACATTTGTGACCTCACACATAGTCCTCCTCCTCCTCCAGGTCCTACTCCTCCTCCTCCTCCTCCAGGCCCTACTCCTCCTCCTGCCACATCTCCAACACCAGAGCCACAGCCGGGAAGGAAGCGTGGAAGGAAGACCAGAGAGTGATGACCCTGGGTTCAGTCTGGTCTGGCAAAATATGCAGGCTCTTGTTGTACCACAGCCTGGGGACACAGATGTCATCTGCTGCTTTCCGGATCTCTGGGACTTCTGGACCAGACTGCACTCCCTTAGTTAAGGATTCCTCAGGCCACCAATTTTGCTGGAAAATAATTGATGTCTTCCGTGGGGGTCAAAGGCTTCGCCAATTTATGATGTTTTTCCAGCATTGCCTCCCTCTTTGTTTGGTTCTGAGCCCTTAATAAAGGAATTTTTGGTTCAATTATACTCGCCTATGTGTGTTTTCCTTCAAAAAGGACAGTTTGTTTGTGAGGAGGCAGGTACATTTCAAAAATACAATGAGAAATTAACAAGGGACACCAACACCATGCAATCTCCTTGAGATTAAATAATACAAGTTACCAATGGTGTTGTGGTAACTTGACACACAAAACACACACAAAAATATTATGGAGTCAAATCAATAAAAAATAAAAAAAAACATCAGCCTTGAAACAAACACAAACCCAAAAAAACAAAACAGCCTTGAAGAAAATACAAAACAAACAAAAAAAAAAAACAGCCATGAAAAAAATACAAAACAAAAGTAAAACAACAAAGAACAAATTTGGTCAGATGTGACAAATCAAAATATATTGAGGGAATCATGATAAATAATAAAGAAAGAAGTTTGTGAGAAGTCTGTGTGAATATGAGCAGCAAAACTACTTCATTCTTTTCACATTATAAAGAAGAAGAGAGTGCGCTGTATTAAACAATTTTAAACATTGCAGCGTGACAAAAGTGCTCTATCCATTCCGAACGCTAATTTTACCAGACCGAGCTGTTCCGTCTCGGAATTTCTTCTGAGCATGCGTGGCACTTTGTGCGTCGGAATTGTCCACACACGGTCGGAATTGATGCGATCGGATTTTGTTGTCGGAAAATTTTATAGCCTGCTCTCAAACTTTGTGTGTTGGAAAATCCGATGGAAAAAGTCCGATGGAGCCCACACACGGTCAGAATTTCCGACAACACGCTCCGATCGCACATTTTCCGTCGGAAAATCCGACCGTGTGTACGGGGCATAAGTATCAATGATTGCACAAAAAATAGAAGGTAGTTTTATCTATCTTGGAAACAGACAGTAATTAAAACCCAACAATAGTTCTAATTCAACCCCATTCTCCCGAAACAAAAAAAAGTTCTACAAAAGGGGCCATGGTTGTCACACAGCCTGAACTACAAAAATGTACATGTTTGTTTATTTCTATTATATGGTGGATTCATGGGACCAGTAGCTTACAAAAAATCAGCAGGTATTTTCTGTACTTCTTATACATTTTCTTAGCCTAAAAAAAAAAATACTGATGCAGTGGACTGGTAAACTGCAAAAGATATTGTTTGTGGGTTTAGATACACTTTAAATGGAAAGTTGAAAATACAAGCACATTGGTGCAAGGGGGTGGGGGGTGGGGGGGTAGCTGCTTGCACTACTAATAGCTTTAATTAACACATACTCTTGTCAATTAGCAAATACAGCACCTCATACTTTGCATTTCTGCTAAGTCACGTTGAAATTCAATAGCAACTTGCTAAATAATTTTGAATTGTGCCCCTCACAAACCTAATTCTTTTAGGTCAGGTTTGGGAGATGGGGGGGTTATGTTTTCATTAGTAAACTTTTTTCTGGTAGGTTTATATCTTTATCTTAAATATCATCAAGCGTCTTACAAATAATCTTTCTTCCATGATATATTGCACATTTAGGAAGACTTGGGAATACTTTTGCTTTTAAATGATTTGATTTTGAAAGTTTCTAAACATGATCTCTAACTTTAGCCGTCTTTTGAAACATCCAGCTAAATTCATTGTAAATATCAAAAAGAATACTTCTAATACTTTTTGAATTTGCTGATACAATCACATCAACCAGCCTCCACACTGCCCCCTGGAGGAAAAAAACATGTATGTCCTCATTGATTTAATTGCTAAGACATGCAATTATGGTGTAGCATCAGCTCTTAGAAGCAGAGGGACTCAGGTAGCAATCTGCTGAGTGGACAAGAGGTAATATAAGACCACTATGTGCACAGTGATGACTTATGGCCGAGGGTAACCAAGAAAATGTACATTGTAATATGATTAGGCTCCCCTTGCACATTACTACTGCATACTGTTGAAAGCAGATTTCCTTCATCAACTAGGAATTGTACTGTAAACATTCCTGTGCTAGCTGTTTGTACCAGTAATATTATCTGTCAGTTTGCTGTACAACATCACAAATGTATGCAATTCAATCTTCATGTGATGCTTCAAAACAGAAATAAATAAAAAAAAAATTCATGTAATTGTTCCACTTATTTTTTTAGAACATAAACAGACATACCCAAACATGCTGTATGAGAAAAAAAACAATCTGATGTATTTTTGAGGTAAGAAAACTGCTATCTTATTTTATAGGAATTTTAAGCTGTCAGCAAACTAAGATGATGCAACAGATGTTGCAGGGAACCTTTAAGTAAAAAAGAAAATATTTTATAATTGTATTTTGCCCTGATCATAACATTTATAGAAAGGCAATAGGTACAAAACCACTATACATTCCTTTAAAATTTAAACAAAAGAGTGGCACACTATACTAAGGAACCTTATAAAGTGTGCCTGTGCATTCAGTACAATCTATAGGTTAACTTTAATGCTCCCCTCCCCATCCTCCATTCTTAGACCACGTTTCTTTTATAGAAGCTGTAGCATGAATGGCAGAGCTGGGCGGAAAGGGCAGGCATAGTCTCTTGATGAGAGTCTGTGAAAACCCCTTCGTTTTTTTAACGCCCACCGCACTGGAAGATTGCGGGCATTAACAGAGAAGGTTCTCAACAAAAAGAAGAGGCATCAGCACAAGGGACACATCCTGCTGATTATAGGGTTACATCCCTTGTGCTGATCTTTCTCTTTTTTTATTTTACTGCACTTAGGCTTTAAGTGAACCAGCTGATTTATGCTGCGTAGACAAACACACATTCACTTCAAGCAATAAAGCATGTACACAATGATTTTCCTTGTAAATTAGGTGTGGGTATAATCTGAAATACTGTACACTTCAGGTTTAATAACTTAACATTTGAAAACAAGTCAAAATAAAATTAGCCAGTCTTGATGAACTACAGTCTCTGTTATGTTTAATGGAAGCTTTAGCATCCAGGCCTTCATAGGATACAGTTTTTGTTCTGTTTCTAATTTCAGATTTAATTTATGCTTTCTAATACTGCTATATTCTTTTTTTGCTATATTCTTTTTCAATTATATGAAATCTTTACAAGTATGCTAAACCAGAACTGCAAATAATATTTTGTCAAAATAATTCTATGGCACAGTGGTTAACCCTTCCATCTAGCAGCACTAGTGCCATCAGTTTGAATCACAACCATGGAGTTTGCATTGTCTCCCTGTGCCTGCGTGGATTTCCTCCGGGTACTCTGATTTACTCCTACACTCCAAAGATATTCTGGTAAGGTAATTGGCCCTAGTATGTGTATGTATGAATGTAAGTGAGGGACCTTAGGTTGTAAGCTCCTTGAGGGACTGATATGAATGTTTAGTATACAGTATCTCACAAAAGTGAGTACACCCCTCACAAGTACAGGGTATTGAATTTATTCTTCTCCCCAGTCTTCACAAAGGAATCTAGGGGCTTCAGTAACCTAAACGGCACTGTTTATCCTTATGACACATCACAGGAAGCACCTCCATGGTTAACAAAGGACAGAATTAAATTTAGACTTGGGAAACTTAACATTAATAAATCACCGTGACCAGATGGCTTGCATCCGAGGGTACTTAAGGGACTCAGTCAAGTAATTGCCAGACCATTGTTCCTAATTTTTACTGACAGTCTACTGACTGGAATGGTACCAGGTGATTGGAGAAAAGCCAATGTAGCACCGATATTTAAAAAGGGCCCAAAACACATCCCTGGGAATTACAGACCAGTTAGCCAAACATCAATAGTATGCAAGCTCTTGGAGGGGATGATAAGGGACTATATACAATATTTTAGTAACAAGAAAGGTATCATTAGCAGTAATCAGCATGGATTCATGAAGAATCATTCTATTCAAACCAATCTATTAACCTTCTATGAGGAGGTGAGTTGCCATCTAGATAAAGGAAGGCCCGTAGACGTGGTGTATCTGGATTTTGCAAAAGCATTTGACACAGTTCCCCATAAACGTTTATTGTACAAAATAAGGTCTGTTGGCATGGACCATACGGTGAGTACATTGATTGAAAACTGGCTACAAAGGCAAGTTCAGAGGGTGGTGATAAATGGGGAGTACAACTACATGGCAAATGAGGTTTAATGTAGAAAAATGTAAAATAATGCATTTGGGTGGCAAAAATATGAATGCAATCTATACACTGGGGGGAGAACCTCTGGGGGAATCTAGCATGGAAAAGGACCTGGGGGTCCTAGTAGATGATAGGCTCAGCAATGGCATGCAATGCCAAGCTGCTGCTAACAAAGCAAACAGAATATTGGAATGCATTAAAAAGGGGATCAACTCCAGAGATAAAACAATAATTCTCCCGCTCACTAGACTCTGGTCCGGCTGCACCTAGAGTATGCTGTCCAGTTCTGGGCACCAGTCCTCAGGAAGGATGTACTGGAAATGAAGCAAGTACAAAGAAGGGCAACTAAGCTTATAAAGGGTCTGGAGGATATTAGTTATGAGAAAAGGTTACGAGCACTGAACTTATTCTCTTTGGAGAAGAGACACTTGAGAGGGGATTTGATTTCAATTTATAAATACCATACTGTTGACCCCACAATAGGGATAAAACTTTTTCGCGTAAGGGAGTTTAACAAGACACGTGGCCACTCATTAAAATTAGAAGAAAAGAGGTTTAACCTTAAACTATGTAGAGGGTTCTTGTAAAAGCGGCAAGGATGTGAAATTCCCTTCCACAGGCCGTGGTCTCAGCGGGGAACATCGATAGTTTCAAAAAACTTTTAGATAAGCACCTGAACGACCGCAACATACAGGGATATACAATGTAATACTGACAGATAATCACACACATAGGTTGGCCTTCATGGACTTGTGTCTTTTTTCAACCTCACCTTCTATGTACTATGTAACTATGTAACATTTTTGTAAATATTTTAATATATCTTTTCATGTGATGACACTGAAGAAATTACACTTTTCTTCAATGTAAAGTAGTGAGTATAGCTTGTATAACAGTGTAAATTTGCTGTCCCCTCAAAATAACTTAACACACAGCCATTAATGTCTAAACCGCTGGCAACAAAAGTGATTACACCCCTAAGTGAAAATGTCTACATTTGGCTCAAAGTGTCAATATTTTGTGTGGCCACCATTATTTTCAGCACTGCCTTAACCCTCTTGAGCATGGAGTTCACTAGAGCTTCACAGGGGCCACTGGAGTCCTCTTCCACTCCTCCATGATGACATCACAGAGTTAGTGGTTGTTAGAGACCTTGCACTCCTCCACCTTCCATTTGAGGATGCCCCACTGATGCTTAATAGGGTTTAGGTCTGGAGACATGCTTGGCCAGTCCATCATCTTTACCCTCAGCTTCTTTAGCAAGGCAGTGGTCATCTTGGAGATGTGTTTGGGGTCATTATCATGTTGGAATACTGCCGTGGCCCAGTCTCCGAGGGGAGGGGTTCATGCTCTGCTTCAGTATGTCACAGTACATGTTGGCATTCAAGGTTCCCTCAATGAACTGTAGCTTCCCAGTGCTGGCAGCACTCATTCAGCCCCAGACCATGACACTCCCACCAACATGCTTTACTGTAGGCAAGACACACTTGTCTTTGTACTCCTCACCTGGTTGCCACCACACACACTTGACACCATCTGAACCAAATAAGTTTATCTTGGTCTCTTCAGACCACAGGACATGGTTCCAGTAATCCATGTCCTTAGTCTGCTTGTCTTCAGCAAACTGGTTGCAGGCTTTCTTGTGCATCGTCTTTAGAAGAGTCTTCCTTCTGGGACGACAGCCATGCAGACCAATTTGATGCAGTGTGCGGCGTATGGTCTGAGCACTAACAGGCTGACCTCCTACCCCTTCAACCTCTGCAGCAATGCTGGCAGCACTCATACATATATTTCCCAAAGACAACCTCTGGGTATGACGCTAAGCATGTGCACTCAATTTCATTGGTCAACCACAGTGAAGACTGCTCTGAGTTGAATATGTCCTGTTAAACCGCTGTATTGTCTTGGCCACCATGCTGCAGCTCAGTTTCAGGGTCTTGGCGATTTTCTTATAGCCTAGGCAGTGATGGCGAACCTTGGCACCCCAGATGTTTTGGAACTACATTTCCCATGATGCTCAACTACACTGCAGAGTGTATGAGCATCATTGAAAGTGTAGTTCCAAAACATCTGGGATGCTAAGGTTCACCATTACTGGCCTAGGCCATCTTTATGTAGAGCAACAATTCTTTTTTTCAGATCCTCAGAGAGTTCTTTGCCATGAGGTGCCATGCTGTACTTCCAGTGACCAGTATGAGAGAGTGAGAGCGATAACACCAAATTTAACACACCTGCTCCCCATTCACACCTGAGACCTTGTAACACTAACAAGTCACATAACACCAGGAAGGGAAAATAGCTAATTGGGCCCAATTTGGACATTTTCACTTAGGGGTGTACTTACTTTTGTTGCCAGCGATTTAGATATTAATGGCTGAGTGTTGTCACCTGAAAAGATATAAAATATTTACAAAAATTTGTACTCACTTTTCTGAGATACTGTATATGTAAATTGATGGCGCTGTATACTGTAAGTAACTGTAATAAATACATACTTTCATTTTATTAGCAATACAAGTGATAAGTGATAGTTATTTTTGACAATCCAATATAAGCTTATGAAAAATTTCCTTTCATGTTGTAAGTTCTGCCTGTCTGCTGGCCATCTCTTTCCACAACTTTCTGGATTACCTGCATATTTTGCAGTTTCTCTGTTACTGTTTACTTTTAATTACTATGGGCTACATATCCCATGGTACCTTTCTACCTGCTAACAGTAATTCCTGCACTTGCTTTGCCTCCTGAAACCCCTCCCCTCAGCTCCTCTGTAGTTCAGAAGGCAGGCTCTGTGAAGTGTATGGCACAGCAGTGCCTACTTAGAGGGCATAGTGAAAATTTATAACAGGCAAAGTGCACAGTCAGGGCGTAACTGGATGTGGGTATGAGCAGTGGTGTGTGAGCTCTCTCCCTGCTCCAGCTCCTATGCTGCCATCCCCAACAGATTAACCCAGCTCTGAGTACTTTGGTGCTTTTTTACTTGCCTTGTTGGCCCTTTGTCCTCCCTGGCGGGGACGCGGTGTGGCCGGCTGGAGATTGTGGAGAGTGTGGGAGACCGGCCTTGACGGCGGTTCACTGTGCGGCTGGACAAAACCCGGGCTGCTCGCATCTGACTCGTCTGGTTGCCCGGCAACGGCCCGCGTTCTCGCGAGAATTGGGAAGATTCCACGGGACCCAGTGGGGAGATTGGCGTCGGCCTTTGCAGATACATCGCACGGTGAACGCCAGGAGTCCTGAGGGGGAGACGCTGGATGGGAGTGATCTAGGGCAAGTACGCTGTCTATTAGCCCGGGCCCCTGGAAAAATCAAGAGGTAACAGTGGTAGAACTGTGATATTTATAAACTGCTGCACTGCGCTGTGAATGCTTAACAGGGAAGCCAGGGGAGCGTAAAAATTCTAATAATTAGCAACGTTTTAACCTGCCATGGAACTTTCTGACATTTTTCTTTATATATTACCTTGCACTGCTGCATAGTTATATCATGACCAGGAAAAAAGGGGAGGAACAGCTCCAGCAGCCCCAGGATAGTTCATCAGCCCAGACCACACGCTCATCTAAGGAGAAGGGGAACCAAGCAGCATCTGCAATGGCAGCGGCAGCTAAGCTAGAGAGGTATGCACACACTCCCTCACATTCTCCAGTTAAGGGTAACCAGCCGCCCCATGAGAAGACACAGTTGGGATGCACTGGGGAAAGAAAGAGCCTAAGCAAAATGCCATTAACACTGCCAGCTAACATTAAAACAGCGAATAAAAAAAGCCCAGAGAGGGACCCCCTGGGAAAAAAACTATTGAAGCTACCCCTGATTTAAGTGCAATTAGTGAACCTGAGCCCACACTAAAAGAGGTATTGTGTGCAGTTACCTCTTGTAGGGGATCACTGAGAGATCTGTGTGATCATTTAAGGGGCCTCAAGGAAGAGCTATGTTCCATGAGTCAAGAACTACAAAAAGCTGTGGAGAGGACCTCCATTTTGGAGGAGAGGCTAAGTCAAGTTGAAGACATTTTACATCCAATGCGGCAAGAGTTTAAAATAATGCAAACCCAGCTAGACGCACAAAAATCTAAAGTGGACGAAATGGAAAATAGGCTGCGCAGACACAATGTGCGGGTAATGGGCCTCCCAGAGAGAAGTGTGGGTTCCTGTCCTGAAGCGTTTATGGAAAAGTGGCTTAGGGAGGTTTTTGGGACTGAGACATTTTCGCATCTTTTTGCCATTGAGAGGGCGCATAGAGGAAGTTGCCCTAGACCACTGATCATGAAGCTGTTCAGCTACAAAGATAAGGTGACACTGATGTAAAAATCCAGAGAAAAGGGGGACATTTTCTACAATGGAGCCAGAATTTCACTGTATCCCGACTATTCTCCGGACTTGCAAAAGAGAAGGGCAGGATTTGTGGATATTAAGCGTAGTTTACGGACCCACAAAATTCCATACGCATTGCTCTACCCAGCGCGTTTGCGCATAGAGGCCTTAGGGGCAACACATTTTTTTGAATCTGTTGGTGGGGTCACAAAGTGGCTCGAAGATAACAAAAAGAACTTTTAGAGCTGGTGTACAAAGAGTTTGAATTATTAGATGTTTAACGGGGCTGTTTTTTTTTTTTTTGGCAGTGAGGGCTGGAGGGGGAGGGGTTGGTTGGCGAAAGTTTTCAATGAGAGAGGGTAAATGGTTGTGGATTGGTGTTTTTTTGGTAACACTGTGGCACAAGATTTGGGTTAAGGGAAAGGGGGGAGGGAGGGGAGGGCTAGTAAGGAAGGTCAAGGGAAATGACCTACTGTCTGGTTGGGTGCAGGAGTATTGGATGGAATGGGTTGAAGGGGTTAGAAGGGTCACAAGGTATGTCCCCAGGATCGGCCAAAACAGGCAAGGGGGGAGGGGTCACTTAAGGGAAAGGGAGTAATCGAGATTCAAGTAATAATAAAAGGTTACACTGTATTGGAACAAGGGATGGGGAGAGAAAAAAAAAATGGCACATAGATATTTGAGTCACTTATTTACATTAAAAAATAGTAAAGTAAACTTAGAAGGCAATGGGAGATGGGAAAGAGGGAGCAGGGGTTCCCATTTTTGGTTCTCCCCTTCTCTTTTCACAGTAATGGCACTGATTGTTGTTTTGGAAGTCACAGTTGATTTAAAACAAATGATTCGTTGCCTGGCAAAAAGACAGGAACACTTGGTAGGTTGGATCTGGCAGAAGGGTTGTTTGTGCTCTCAGTTAATTAAGACAGTTTTGTTTTTTTGTTTTTTTGGGTTTTTCTCTGTTTTTTTTCTTGCGCTGGTTGCTCTTTCTTTTTTTTTTTTTTTTTCTTACTATTGTTGTATTTGTTTTTCTTTGTTAAATGCTGCTTAGAACAGTAGGAATAAGCTCATGGAACATTAGGGGTATGGGTGACTCTATCAAAAAAGCCACTGTATTTTCAGAATTGGAATCCCACTGTACTGAACTGATATGTTTGCAGGAAACACACCTGACCAACGAGTCTAAATCATTAATTAGGAACAAGAAATTTCAAGTACAATTTCACTCAGTGTACTCCTCCTATTCAAGGGGAGTGAGTATATTGGTTAAAAAAGGGGTGGCATTTTCTTGCAGGGATGTCAGGATTGACACATTGGGTTGTTACATTTTTTTGCATTGTTTTATAGAGGGTAAAGCATTTGTTATAGCAAACTTGTATATTCCTCCCCCATTTAAGTTGGAGATCCTGTACCACTTGCTAGAGTATGTGGAGGATAAAGCCGACACCCGGTTATAGTGGTGGGGGATTTTAACATGGTTATCAATAGTTGCCTGGATAGGTTCCCACTAGGGGCTTGGGCGGAAAGGGCGATAGAGGGACGGTTTGCCCAGCTCCTTGAGGAGATTGGGTAGTGTGACCTTTGGAACCTGTAACCCAAATGATTGGCAGTACTCTTGCTTCTCGGGGTCACACAGCACACTCTCTCGTATAGATCTGGCCATAGGCAATAGAGACGTACAGCCCCTTGTAAACAAAATAGAATATCGGCCAAGGGAGATATCAGACCACTCACCTCTGACGCTCTCGGTCAATGTTCATGATAGATACACTCAGAGATTGTGGACAATAAATCCAACATGGCTGGAGATAATAGGGGGTACAGAAGAAATTTCCGCAAGATTAAAAGAGTTTGTAGAATACAACTCGGGATCAGCGTCGGAGGGGGTGGTCTGGGACTCTTTAAAGGCATTCCTTAGGGGGCTTTTAATTCAACAGGTAACAAAGAAACAATCAAGGGCAAGGGGAGAGCACATTAGAAAAGAGGTGATGGAATCAGAGAGACAATATGTGATGGACCCAAGTCCAGAGAAGCAGGAGTTATGGTTGAAAAAGCAACAGGAGTACAAAATTGAAACAACCAGAAACGCTGAAAATAGGAGACTTTTCCAGAGGCAGAAGTGTTTTGGAGAGGGGGAAAGAGTGGGTCGAATGCTGGCATTATTAGCCAACACTAATTCTCCCTCCTCATCAATCTCCATTTTCAGGACTTCCAGTGGGGAAATCTCGTCCGACCCTCTGGTGATTAAGGAGACATTCTTTGAATTCTATAGAGAACTATACAAGTCACGATGACACTTAGAACGGGGACAGATAGATAGTTTCCTAGAGGGTGTCAAGTTATTATTATTATTATTATTATTATACAGGATTTATATAGCACCGACAGTTTACGCAGCGCTTTACAACATTAGGGCAGACAGTACAAGTACAATACAATTCAATACAGGAGGAATCAGAGGGCCCTGCTCGTTAGAGCTTACAATCTAGGAGGGAGGGTCAAGTGATACAAAAGGGTAATAGCTGTGGGGGATGAGCTAATGGAGAAAATAGTGCAGTTGTTAGATGGAGGCAGGATAGGCTTCTCTGAAGAGGAAAGTTTTCAGGGATCGCCTAAAAGTGGATAAAGTTGGAGACAGTCTGACAGATTGGGGTAGGGAATTCCAGAGGATGGGCGAGGCTCGGGAGAAGTCCTGGAGGCGGATATGAGAGGAGGTGATGAGGGAGCTAGAGAGCAGGAGGTCTTGGGAGGAACGGAGATGGCAATTAGGTTGGTATTTTGAGACTAGGTTAGTGATGTAGCTGGGGGCAGAGTTGTGGATGGCTTTGTAACTTATTGTTAGTATTTTGAATTTAATTCGTTGGGCGAGTGGTAGCCAATGGAGGGATTGGCAGAGAGGGGTAGCAGACACTGAGCGGTTTGTAAGGTGGATGAGTCTGGCAGCAGCATTCATGATGGACTGAAGGGGGGATAGTCTGTTTAAAGGTAAGCCAATGAGGAGTGAGTTGCAGTAGTCAAGGCGAGAGATAACCAGGGAGTAAATCAGGAGCTTTGTGGTTTCATTGGTTAGAAAGGGACGAAGTTTAGAGATGTTGTGGAGGTTGAGGCGGCAAGCTTTGGAAAGTGATTGGATGTGGGGCTGAAAGGAGAGTTCAGAATCCAGGATAACACCTAGTACCCTGACATGTGGGGACGGGTGGATGGTTTTGCCATTGCTCTTGACAGAGAAGTCGGGGGAAGAGGAACGTGGGGGAGGAAATATTATAAGCTCGGTTTTGGACAAGTTGAGTTTGAGGAAGTGGTGTGACATCCATACAGATATGTCGGTTAGTAAGTTAGTGATGCGTGAGGAGACTGATGGAGTGAGTTGAGGGGTGGAGAGATAGATTTGTGTGTCATCAGCATAGAAATGATATTGAAAGCCGTGAGAAGCTATCAGCTGACCCAGGGAAGAGGTGTAGATTGGAAATAAAAGAGATCCAAGAACAGAACCTTGGGGGACCCCGACAGAGAAGGGAAGAGGAGTGGAGGAAGTAGAATTGTAAGTGACACTGAAGGTGCGTTGGGATAGGTAGGATGAGAGCCACTGAAGAGCACAGTCACGGAGACCGAGGGAGTAAAGTTTTTTGAGGAGGAGGGGGTGGTCAACCGTGTCAAAGGCAGCTGAAAGATCCAGAAGTAGGAGTACAGAATAGTGTCCATTGGTTTTTGCAGTTAGTAGGTCATTTGTGAGTTTTAAAAGAGCAGTTTCTGTGGAGTGTTGAGGGCGAAATCCAGATTGAAGGGGATCAAGAAGGTTGTTTTTAATGAGGTGGTCACTCAGTTGGTTGTAAACCAGGCGTTCAAGGAGTTTAGAGGAAAAGGGGAGCAAGGAGATTGGGCGTAGGTTGTTAAGATTGGTAGGGTCCAAGGACGGCTTTTTGAGTATGGGGGTGACCAGTGCATGTTTTAGAGCATCGGGGAAGATGCCAGAGGTGAGGGAGAGATTGAAGATGTGGGTTAGAGAGTGTAGGATGGGGTCAGAGGGTGACCGTAGCATTTGAGAGGGAATAGGGTCCAGGGGACAGGTGGTTAGGTGGGCGATAGAAAGGAGTTTAGCAACTTCATCTGTAGTAGTAGATTTGAATAGGGGGAGTGTCAGTTGTATCTGTTGACATGGGGTCTTAGCTGGGGGAGATACCTGTAGAATAGAGATTTCACCACGGATTGTATCAATCTTGTTTTTGAAGTGATTAGCGATTTCCTGGGCAGTGAGTAAGTCGGTGGGTGGAGGCGGTGGAGGACAAAGTAGAGAGTTGAAGGTAGAGAAGAGTTTACGGGGATTGGATGAGAAAGTGTTAATAAGAGTTGTAAAATAGGTTTGCTTGGCAGTGTGGAGGAAAGAATAGTATATTTGGAGGGCAGATTTGTATTGGTTGAAGTCTTTGAGAGACTTAGTCTTGTGCCACAGACGCTCAAGAGCGCGACTACGTTTTTTGAGAATTTTAGTGTCATCTGTTTGCCAGGGTTGTAGGGGTCGAGGCCTGATTCTGCGTGTAGTGAGGGGAGCGAGCTTATCCAGGGTGGAGGACAGGGATTTATTGTAGATGGACATGGCTTGGTTGGGGCAGGACATGGGAGAGATTTTGTCATAGAGGTGGTCAGTAGCAGAATAGAGGAGACAGGAGTTGAAGTTGCGAAAGTTTCTACGGGTGATGGTTAGGCGATTGGAGGGAATGGTGGTGGAAGACAGGGGGAGAGAGAAACTAATAAGGTGGTGGTCCGAGAGAGGAAAAGGATTGTTTGAGAAGTTGCATGGAGTGCATAGGTAGGAGAATACAAGGTCAAGGGTGTTGCCATCAGAGTGAGTAGAAGCCTGTACCCATTTCTTCAGGTCAAATGAGGAGGTTAGACTAAGAAGTTTAGAAGTAGCGGGAGTGTTTGTATTAGCAGGGATGTTGAAATCACCGAGAAGGATTGTGGGAATATCCGAAGAGAGAAAGTAGGGTAGCCAGGCAGAAAACTCATCAAGGAAAGTCGATAATGGTCCAGGGGGCCGGTAGATCACAGCAATTCTTAGGGAAGTAGGAGAGAATAGACGTATACAGTGGGCTTCGAATGATGAGAGGGAAAAAGAGGGAGGAGGGTGAATAACCTGGAAGGTGCTCTGGGGGGATAGGAGGAATCCCACTCCACCTCCCTTGCGTCCATTAGGCCTAGGGGAGTGAGTCCAGTGAAGGCCACCCTGGGAGAGGGAAGCAGGAGAAGGGGTGTCATATTCGTGGAGCCAGGTTTCGGTGAGAGCAAGTAGATTAAAGGAATTAGTGACAAAGAGGTCATGAACAGCAGTGAATTTGTTGCAGACAGAGCGGGCGTTCCAGAGGGCACAGGAGAGAGGGAGGCTGGCGTTGGGAAGAAGAGGAATGGAGACTAAATTGTGTAGAGTGCGACTACTGCCAGAGGGTGTAGGGTGATGGTGATGGTGATGGGTGTGTTGGGCACAGTTAAATAAGGGAGGCCCAGGGTTTGGGGAAATATCTCCAGCGATTAGGAGAAGCAGAAGAGTGAGGGAGGTAATATGAGAATATGATTTGTATGAGGGGACATGCTTTAGTATCCTGGGGGGTATGTTAGCAAGTGGGCTTAGAGTTAGAAAGAGGTGATGAGTGCAGTAGTAGGGGGGGGGGAGAAGTGAGGGTGATATGTACAGATTGTGTGGTGGAGCAGAGGGATGTAGAAAAGAGAGCTTGAGGAGAGAGGCTGCAATTGTGAAGAGGAGGAGAGGTAAAGAGAGCATGTTTCAGAGAAGGTGAGATAATATGAAAATGAGATCACCTGCAATCTGCTATGGTTAGCTTTGTGCAAATCGCTGAAGTGCAAGAGCAGAAGTGTCACTTATTTTCAGAACCCCACTTCTTTGGAAGAACCCCCTGTATGTGCAGCCCCCTGTATGTGCTCCCCCGTAAAGAAGGCCTTCTTATATACTGTGTTGGGTGTGGATGGAATCTGGCAATTAATCAGTTAGGAGGGGATATTAGGAACACAGCAAGCAGGGCATAACTTTCACACCACAATCAAACTGCAAGGGGACTAAAAGGCCAAAATTGTAAAGATAAGGAAACCCATAATTTAGGTAAGACTTAATGGCTAAATAAACATTGAAATAATGTGAGCATGGCTACAGATGGAGTTGAGACAGCGGTGACAAACAGATTTACCAAAAATGTATATAAGCGGCCAGTCAATTTTCAGTTTGCAGGACATGGGAATATAAACGCAGATTACCAAAAATGTATATAAGCGGCCAGTCAATTTTCAGTTTGCAGGACATGGGAATATAAACGCAGATTACCAAAAATGTATATAAGCGGTCAGTCAATTTTCAGTTTGCAGGACATGGGAACATAAACGCAGATTACCTGTGAAGAGAGAAGAAAATGTTCAGATGAATGCTGCAAGAGCAGAAGTGTCACTTATTTTCAGAACCCCACTTCTTTGGAAGAACCCCCTGTATGTGCAGCCCCCTGTATGTGCTCCCCCGTAAAGAAGGCCTTCTTATATACTGTGTTGGGTGTGGATGGAATCTGGCAATTAATCAGTTAGGAGGGGATATTAGGAACACAGCAAGCAGGGCATAACTTTCACACCACAATCAAACTGCAAGGGGACTAAAAGGCCAAAATTGTAAAGATAAGGAAACCCATAATTTAGGTAAGACTTAATGGCTAAATAAACATTGAAATAATGTGAGCATGGCTACAGATGGAGTTGAGACAGCGGTGACAAACAGATTTACCAAAAATGTATATAAGCGGCCAGTCAATTTTCAGTTTGCAGGACATGGGAATATAAACGCAGATTACCAAAAATGTATATAAGCGGCCAGTCAATTTTCAGTTTGCAGGACATGGGAATATAAACGCAGATTACCAAAAATGTATATAAGCGGTCAGTCAATTTTCAGTTTGCAGGACATGGGAACATAAACGCAGATTACCTGTGAAGAGAGAAGAAAATGTTCAGATGACTGCTGCAAGAGCAGAAGTGTCACTTATTTTCAGAACCCCACTTCTTTGGAAGAACCCCCTGTATGTGCAGCCCCCTGTATGTGCTCCCCCGTAAAGAAGGCCTTCTTATATACTGTGTTGGGTGTGGATGGAATCTGGCAATTAATCAGTTAGGAGGGGATATTAGGAACACAGCAAGCAAGGCATAACTTTCACACCACAATCAAACTGCAAGGGGACTAAAAGGCCAAAATTGTAAAGATAAGGAAACCCATAATTTAGGTAAGACTTAATGGCTAAATAAACATTGAAATAATGTGAGCATGGCTACAGATGGAGTTGAGACAGCGGTGACAAACAGATTTACCAAAAATGTATATAAGCGGCCAGTCAATTTTCAGTTTGCAGGACATGGGAATATAAACGCAGATTACCAAAAATGTATATAAGCGGCCAGTCAATTTTCAGTTTGCAGGACATGGGAATATAAACGCAGATTACCAAAAATGTATATAAGCGGTCAGTCAATTTTCAGTTTGCAGGACATGGGAACATAAACGCAGATTACCTGTGAAGAGAGAAGAAAATGTTCAGATGAATGCTGCAAGAGCAGAAGTGTCACTTATTTTCAGAACCCCACTTCTTTGGAAGAACCCCCTGTATGTGCAGCCCCCTGTATGTGCTCCCCGTAAAGAAGGCCTTCTTATATACTGTGTTGGGTGTGGATGGAATCTGGCAATTAATCAGTTAGGAGGGGATATTAGGAACACAGCAAGCAGGGCATAACTTTCACACCACAATCAAACTGCAAGGGGACTAAAAGGCCAAAATTGTAAAGATAAGGAAACCCATAATTTAGGTAAGACTTAATGGCTAAATAAACATTGAAATAATGTGAGCATGGCTACAGATGGAGTTGAGACAGCGGTGACAAACAGATTTACCAAAAATGTATATAAGCGGCCAGTCAATTTTCAGTTTGCAGGACATGGGAATATAAACGCAGATTACCAAAAATGTATATAAGCGGCCAGTCAATTTTCAGTTTGCAGGACATGGGAATATAAACGCAGATTACCAAAAATGTATATAAGCGGTCAGTCAATTTTCAGTTTGCAGGACATGGGAATATAAACGCAGATTACCTGTGAAGAGAGAAGAAAATGTTCAGATGAATGCTGCAAGAGCAGAAGTGTCACTTATTTTCAGAACCCCACTTCTTTGGAAGAACCCCCTGTATGTGCAGCCCCCTGTATGTGCTCCCCCGTAGAGAAGGCCTTCTTATATACTGTGTTGGGTGTGGATGCAATCTGGCAATTAATCAATTAGAAGGGGATATTAGGAACACAGCAAGCAGGGCATAACTTTCACACCACAATCAAACTGCAAGGGGACTAAAAGGCCAAAATTGTAAAGATAAGGAAACCCATAATTTAGGTAAGACTTAATGGCTAAATAAACATTGAAATAATGTGAGCATGGCTACAGATGGAGTTGAGACAGCGGTGACAAACAGATTTACCAAAAATGTATATAAGCGGCCAGTCAATTTTCAGTTTGCAGGACATGGGAATATAAACGCAGATTACCAAAAATGTATATAAGCGGTCAGTCAATTTTCAGTTTGCAGGACATGGGAATATAAACGCAGATTACCAAAAATGTATATAAGCGGTCAGTCAATTTTCAGTTTGCAGGACATGGGAATATAAACGCAGATTACCAAAAATGTATATAAGCGGTCAGTCAATTTTCAGTTTGCAGGACATGGGAATATAAACGCAGATTACCAAAAATGTATATAAGCGGTCAGTCAATTTTCAGTTTGCAGGACATGGGAATATAAACGCAGATTACCAAAAATGTATATAAGCGGTCAGTCAATTCTCAGTTTGCAGGACATGGGAATATAAACGCAGATTACCAAAAATGTATATAAGGGGTCAGTCAATTTTCAGTTTGCAGGACATGGGAATATAAACGCAGATTACCAAAAATGTATATAAGCGGCCAGTCAATTTTCAGTTTGCAGGACATGGGAATATAAACGCAGATTACCAAAAATGTATATAAGCGGTCAGTCAATTTTCAGTTTGCAGGACATGGGAATATAAACGCAGATTACCTGTGAAGAGAGAAGAAAATGTTCAGATGAATGCTGCAAGAGCAGAAGTGTCACTTATTTTCAGAACCCCACTTCTTTGGAAGAACCCCCTGTATGTGCAGCCCCCTGTATGTCAAGTTGCCGACTCTCTCTGAAATAGATAAGACCAGGTTGGAATCTCCCATAACCCTTGAGGAATTGAAACAACAGTAGCGGACATGCCCAATCAGAAATCCCCGGGCCCAGATGGACTGCCCTTGGAAATTTATAAATATTACGGGGAGGTGCTACTTCCAACACTTTTGAAGACACTGAACTGGGCAGCTACAGAAGGTAGACTGCCCTCTTCGATGTCAGAAACCAACATTGTATTAATACAGAAAGAAGGGAAAGACCACCTCGAGGCATCTTCATACAGACCGATCTCATTGCTATGCTCTGACATTAAAATCCTGGCAAAAGTAATGGCAACTAGGTTAAACAAATGTATTTCAAGACTTGTACATCCAGACCAGGCAGGGTTTATCCCTAACAGGTCTATCAGTGTAAACATTAGAAGGGCATATCTGAATCTCCAGGCCCCAGTAGAGAACAAGGGTACCAGAGCTGTCTTGTCCTTGGACATCGCCAAGGCATTCGACAGCCTGGAATGGGGGTATCTCTGGTGGGTACTGGAGAGATTCGGTTTTGGCCCTCTGTTTATCAGATGGCTGAAAACCTTATAGTTTCACCCAAGTGCCAGGTTAAAGATCAATAATGAATACTCAGAAAGGCTGCCTCTTGAGAGGGGGAAGAGGCAGGGGTGTCCGTTATCACCCCTGCTGTTCGCCCTGGCAATGGAGCCACGTGCTACTCTTCTTGGGCGATATGGGGCCATCCTTAGAAAAAGTGATACAGCGTGTGGAGGGGTTCGGGAGATTCTCGGGCCTGGTAATTAACTGGGGGAAGTCACTGCTCCTGCCGATAGATTCAACTACTAGCGCCCTTCCTGGTGGTATATCCCGGTTAAAGGTAATAGAGAAGATGAGATACCTGGGAATAGTCATGTCAAAGACCCTAACCAATATATTGGAGATAACTTAGTCCCCCTGTTAGCAAAATTCAAAAGGAAAAGTGACATTTGGTGTCAATTACCTTTGTCCATGGCAGGTCGAGTCAACTTGGTCAAGATGATATGGATGCCACAACTACTGTACATAATCCATAACTCCCCAGTCTGGATTGGGAAGAACTGGTTCCTAAAAATAAACACTCTATTTAGGGAACTAATATGGAAGAAAGGGCAGGCCAGGATCAGTTTACAAACCCTGCAGCGATCCACTAGGGAAGGGGGAATGGCAGTCCCCCAACCACATAGCTATTTCTTGGCTGCCCAACTACAGCATATAGGGGAATGCGAGATCCAGGGAGCAGCAAATGCCAGCAGCAAAATTATGCTACAGGGCAATCCACATGAATCCCTAGTGGAAGCATTAGAGGCTGGTTCACTTCAGCACGCGCTCCCAACATATAAGCTAGTCACCAAAGTCTGGCAGACCGTTAAGAGGGTCATGGGGTATAAGGGGGTTACCGAGTTCTCACCTATATGGCATAATAAGCACCTGCAGGAATTATTAACTATAGAAAAAAGTACGACATGGGAACCCCACGGAATACATAGGTTGGTCCAGTTGTTTGATGATAACATCTTAAACTGAGTTGAGACGAGAATATGGAATCCCAAACAAAACATTTTACAGCTATTAACAGATTAGGCATGCTCTGGACGGCCAATTTAGGAACTGCCCACTGGAATGGTGCAAGGCACCACTTCATAATAAATAGTAAGAATAAACAATACCAAAGGTCTGATAGCAATGATATATGGGCAAATAACCGTCAGGTTGATAACCCTACAATCGACCTACACCCTACAATCAGTACTAGGGAGAGATGGGAGGCTGACGTGGGGGAGATAGCAGACTACCAGTGGAAAAAGATATTGGAATCTGGCCCGGTGTCTGTCTCTCCGTTGCAGCAGACCTCACATCTCCTCCTGCTGCACAGAGTTTATTACACTCCCAAGAGGTTACATAGGTTTGGCCGCAGACCGGATGATAAATGCCCCAGATGCCTGGAGACAGGGGACCTCATACACATGATGTGGAGATGCCCAAGTAGATTAGTAAGATATTGGTCAGAGATTGTAAATACTATAGAAATCAGGTTCAAAACCAAACTGGACCTCGAGGCCAAGGTATGTGTCCTGGGCCTGACAGGAGAAAATACAGGGAATAACAGTACAAACACTGCCATGGTGAGGTACCTCTATCAAGCGAGGAAACTGATAGCACAATCTTGGCTTTCAGCTCTACCCCCAACTCCGGAAGAATGGGTTAGGACAATAGATACGTTGGTGTGGATGGAAAAAACAGTCTATATTAGAAGGGGTAGCTACAGTAAATTCATTAACATATGGAAACAATGGCTTCAATGGTCGGGTATCCCCCTTTGAACCCCATATAAGACTTAGGGGCATAGAGAGCAATAAAGAGGGCACGGGCGAAAGGAAAGAAGAGTAGAACAACCCTCAATAACAGACGGAACTAAGGCACTATAAGAAGACAGTTTATATACTCTTTACTTGGCCTATTGATTGGGGTGGGGGGGGGGGGGGTATACTGGCAGGATTGTGGGAAGGAAAAGAATGGGAAAGCTAAAGGAGGGGGAAAAATTTATAATGTATTCATAAATGACTGAAGCAAGGAATTGCCGGTTAAATGTTTTTACTCGTACAAGAGTCTGAGATTAACTGTATGTTTATATGGAAATTAATAAAAAGTATAATAACAAAAATAAAAGCAAATGTATAACAAAATTCAAGGAACTAAATGTGTGGAGGTGACGGCAGAGTTGGGCTGATCCATATGGAAGGAGGCAGTCACCTCTGGTTATGCATGCTACCAGTGATCGGGGATGCAGAACTGTCCCCACTGAAACAGTGCCATGCCTGCATTCCCAGCTGTAAGCATTGCTGGGTAGCACATATTTTCTGAACAGGGTTCAGCACACTAGTCAGAAATACCGATGAAAAATGCAAACTATTGCTTGTATTGCTACTTTGTATCTACTCCACTTACTCCTATCTACTCTATTCCAATCAAAAGGGTAATCTTCGATCTGCATATGATGTCAGTTAAAGTAAAGCTTCTGTTAAAAAAAATAGGTCCCTTTTTACCCCCTTTAGGTAACACGAATCATCCCTAATAAACACCTTTCTCCCCTTTTCCCCATAAATATAAAATAAATGCATTTGCTTTGTTTCTTCCCTTTTTTTTCTTACTTTTATTGATATTCCATTTAAAAAATGTGCAAAATTGAATAAAGTCTTTATTTGTGTAGCTGGGTGCCCGCCGGCGCTACGCTGTAAGTGGATGGAGGCTGGACTTCAATACCCATAATTCCCTGCAGACAGAGGAGGAGAGATTAGCTTTTTTCCCAGGCAAATGTACAAACCAGGGGAAGTCTAGTGTGGGGAGCAAGATATTGAGGACCTGCAGTCTGCAGTGCCAAGAGACTCTGCCTGTGCAGAGACTAGCGTGCCATTACAGTGATCCGTGTGTCCATAGAGCCACTGAAAGTCTTTTGCAGCTGGGATCCACAGCATCCAGGCTTACTGCAGCATCTGTCTGAGCCTGTAAGAGACTGAGCCAGTGAGGAACCAGTCGTGAGGACTGGGATTTCTGGAACGGCTGACTGCCAGGCACAAGGGACCCCAGCTGTCACCTGCCAGGAAGGGTGAGCAGAGATAAAACACTTAAAGTGGTAGTAAACCACTGGGCATTTTTTTTTTCGTACTCTGCAAGGTAATGTTATAATGTGCTAGTATGCATTGCATACTAGCACATTATGTTAAACTCACTTTAAAACAAAGCCCTTGCAGCGTCGAGCTGTCACCACTGAAGTCACTCCCATCTTCACCTAGTCTTCCTTCCGGGTTCACGGACTCCGGCTGTGTACCTGTTTGGAGCCACTATGCCATCACTCCCGCGCATGTGCACAAGAGCCTCTGTTTAAGGCACAGGACTGTGAAGGAACGACCCAGGTGGCCGTTCCTTCAGAGCGCTTGTGCCAGTGATGTCACTGGCTGCATGTACAGTAAATATTTTACACTACCTATAGGTAAGCCCTATTATAGGCTTACCTATAGGTAAAAGTCAGAGATGGGAGTTTACTCCCAATTTTGCTACACACACAGTTAACACAACAGAGACTGCTCTTTTAGCAGCTTTTTCAATAGACACTCTTAAAGGGATAGCTACATGTGCAATTAGGCGCCAGATACTTTGCCGTCACTTCCAGATGTACTCCTTAGTTAGGAACACATACACCCTCTCGCTTTTGGGAATGTATGTATAGTGTGCAAACAAGGCCTGTTTTTTCCTGGATTCACTGATTCCAGCACTTTAACCCTGTTTGCACCAGTTATAATTTAGTTTAACATTGTCACGGTTAAATTTATTGCCAGTTTATGGGTCGGTGATCATTGATCTAGTACAGTATCTTCAAATCCGTTTGGTTGCCTGTTTATTGATTTATTCTTTGTTTAACTGCATTGTGTTAATACATTTAATCTACCACCAAGTTGCTTGTGGCCTATTTTCTGTGCATTATTATAGGGTGGTAGTTTACTAAAGCTTATTTCACACAGGCCTTCAACCTATAACCAGCAGTGGCGACCTGTCCATAGGGAGTGCCTGGGCGCCGCTCCCCCCCCCCTCCTGTAGTCAAATAGAAAAAAAAAATTTAAAACGGGCCCGTTAAGAACAAAAAAAAAAAGTTCTTTAACAAAGTGCATTGTGGCGCTGGACGCAGTGCACTATGGGAAGCGAAACGTCAATGCAATCACGAGATTGCAGATGTGGCGCTTCATTTGCGGGCTCTTAACCCGCCTTGCGGCGCAATCGAAAACACCAATTAGCTTCCGCCCGTAGAATCAGTGTGATTCTATGGGCGGGAGCATTGCTTTTCAAATCTTGAGGTCACTTCCGGCTTTCGTGAAACAGACGAAAGCCGGAAGTGACGTTGGCAGCTCTGTTCTTCGGCCCGAGAGGAGCTGCAGGAGGAAGGTAAGAGAGCAGCATGAGGGACGGGTTCCAGTCTGGTCTATGTAGCAGCCGCAAGGAGGGTGAGCTCCAGCACAGCACAGCTGCATCTGTCCCTCTCTTCCCCATTCCCCCCCTCTCTGAGTGTCTTCCTATACACAGACAGAGACAGAGGGGGAGGAGAATGGACACAGCATCAACAGGACGTGCTGATCTGAGGTGAGGTGTGAATATGACACTTGCAGGGGAAGGGGGGCACGTTATCAAAGAAACATACTCACAGTGATTTGGGGGCTGGGAGAGGATGCTGTATGTGCTAGGGACCACTTTGGGAGCAGAGAGGATTTGTGCTAGAAGGGGGGTTGAATATAAAATTAAACCCCCCTTCTAGCACCAATCCTCTCTGCTCCCAAAGTGGCCCCTAGCACATACAGCATCCTCTCCCAGCCCCCCAAATCACTGTGAGTATCCTTATTTGATAACTTTCCCCCTTGTTCAAAGAGATGCTGGCTGCTATTAAGGAGACAATCATGGTGTCTGGGATCAGTGGACACAGTGGATGCATTTTGATGACACAGTGGCTGCGTTTTGATGACACAGTGGATGCGTTTTGATGACACAGTGGATGCGTTTTGATTACACAATGGATGCATCTTGATGACACAGTGGCTGCATTTTGATTGCATAGTAGATGCATCTTGGCACAGTGGCTGCATTTTGATGACACAGTGGCTGCATTTTGATGACACAGTGGATGCGTTTTGATGACACAGTGGATGTGTTTTGATGACACAGTGACTGCGTTTTGACGACACAGTGGCTGCGATTGATGACACAGTGGCTGCGTTTTGATGACACAGTGGCTGTGTTTTGATGATACAGTCGCTGCGATTGATGTTTTTTTTCAGAATTTTTCAGTTTGTTTGTGCCCCCCCAAAAATTTTGAGCACCAGCCGTCACTGATAACCAGGTGTGTCAGTGGGGATCGAGTACTTTAGAGAGTTGTGCAGAACGGCTCCTGTGGGTGTAAGCACTACATTTTATATGTAAATAACATTGCCATGCTTTGTATCTGGAATGTAGTTTTAGTGTAATTTAAAATAGTTGTTTAAACTTCATGATTTCATGCCACATTTCTCCACTACATGGGATGTATGGGTTTCCAATCATGATCAGTTTTCTGTATAATTTTCATTTATTCCCAATTTGCTGTTTACTAATGAGAATGTTTTAGGCCAGTGATGGCGAACCTTGGCACCCCAGATGTTTTGGAACTACATTTCCCATGATGCTCAACTACACTGCAGAGTGCAATGAGCATCATGGGAAATGTAGTTCCAAAACATCTGGGGTGCCAAAGTTAGCCATCACTGTTTTAGGCAATGTGTTTGATTTGTACTCCATTTTTAACCACTTCCCATCCGGGCCAATTCTGGCACTTCTCTCCTCATGTAAAAATCATAATTTTTTTGGTAGAAAATTACTCAGAACCCCCAAATATTATATATGTTTTGGGAATAAAATGGCAGTTGTTGCAACTTTTTATGTCACATGGTATTTCACAGCAATTTTTCAAACAAATTGGAAAAAAACATTTTCATGAATTAAATGATGTTACGCCGAGTAAATAGATACCTAACATGTCACGCTTGAAAACTGCGCACGCTCGTGGAATGGCGCCAAACTTCGGTACTCCAAAATCTTCATAAGCAACACTTTAAAATTTTTTACAGGTTACCTGTTTAGAGTTACAGAGGAGGTCCTGTAAAACGTTCTAATGTTATAACGTTCATGGCGATACCTCACATGTGTGGTTTGAATGCCGTTTACAAGTGTGGTCTTGACGTACATATGAGTTCGCTTCTGCGTGCAAGCTCGCGGGGACAGGTGCGCTTTAATTTTTTTTTTTTTATTGTTTATTTATATTTTTTGAGTTTTACACTTTCCCTTTAAATTTTTTTTTTTTTATTCTTTTATTCCTATTACAAGGAATGTAAACATCCCTTGTAATAGCAATAGTGCGTGACAGGTCAATAAGACCCCATATCTCTCCTCCAGGCGGGAAAACCTGAGCTAAAAAAAAAAACAGGACGATCTCAGCTTTCCACCCAAGCATATGGCAGTATGTAATAAAGAAATGGAAAAAAAACTGCGCTAAGATGAAACAAAAATGGCTGCAAAACTAGCTTCCAACCATTCAGTTGTTCGGGAGCTGCAATTAACATGTACAACATCAATACAAGAAAAGAAATTGGAAAAGATTAAAAAATCGTCACCTCATGCTCCATTCGTATATCCAGAAGGAGGAGTTGTCTGTTTGTGCTCCGGCCGGCGCACCAGACTTCATGCCTTTTTTTACTGCAGCATTGTAACTGCATTACTTTTTTAATAATAAACAGTTGTTAGGTTTTACACTATATGGAGCATTTATTTCTTCTATGTACCACGATATCCACACGATGGTCTGATTGGTTGTGAGGTGGCCTTCCAGAACCTGTGATCGTGCCTGCTGTCTTGTGCAGCCAAGTTGCAGTCCATTACATGCATTCCTTGATCCTCTGTTATGGGGGATCATGGTGTTCTGGTAAGGGTGCATTCCTGCTGAATTGGTGGTGAATTCAACACAGCTTTTTGTTCACAGATTTTGAGGACGACTTATTCACAATTTATGGATTTTATTTCACAGTGCACCGGTGTATTTTCATTTGATTTTTTTTATGTTTTGATTTTCAAGATCAATTTATTTTGTGCACTTATGGACTTTTCATTTTATTACCATTGATGCTTACTCTCATCAATTTATCCTACGTGGACTTATTATAATTTTTGGTTATCATTTAATCAGTCGTTTGTGGATTCTTATTTATTTATTTATTTGATTCTTTATCACATTCATATTGAGGATCACCCCTACACAGGACTTTTTCTAGATTTGGTCCATATATGTTTCTGTTCTATTTTTGGTCAGAAACTCATGGGTAGCGCAATTTTTTATTTTTTCCATATGGCAGTATATGATGTCACGCCCATGCCTCCGAGAGCCATAGAGACGAATGGGGACCATCTTTTCCCTGGCAATCTCTATGGCCAACTTCCTGTACCAGTGGATTCCTTCTCCGGCTCGCACGGGCGAGCTGGAAAAAGCACTGGAGGGCAGCGGGAGAGGGGATGTCCCCTTCCACCGCCTGTAAGAACAATCCAGTGGCTGAACAGCCACTACGATTGTTCTCACAGTGCAGGGAATCACCGGCTGAAGAGAATAATACTGGGTTGATGCCTGTAGGTGCAGGCATCATTCCGGTATAACCACTGAAATGGGAGGACATTCATGTATGCCCTCCCAGCGGGAAGTGGTTCATTTGATGATATGACAGTTTACGGCGCTTCATCAGGAGACTGGTGCTATCCGGATCAACTCCTACAGCTGTAATCGCTCAGGAAAATTATACCTGGACCATTGTCTATAATGTGGCATTGGACCTTGCGTATATGGAAAAATTAAGGTGTTTCAAAACGGATGCTATACAGGTCCAGGGCAGTGGACTCCAGCAGGGGTGGATAAGTGCCTGAAGGTCCTACGAGACATTGCCTGCTGCGATGGGATCCCTAATAGTTAAGAAGTGGGTCCTGTGATGAAGAATAATGAGTGCCCTGGTAGCTTACTGGTACTCATACCCTCTTATGACCAGGTCATTTTTTGCTATTTAGCACTGCACTATTTTAATTGGCAATTGTGTGTTCATGCAACACTGTACCCAAACTAAATTTATTTAATTTTTTTTCCACACAAATAGAGCTTTCCTTTGGTGGTATGTTATCACCACTGGGTTTTTTATTTTTTGCGATATAAATGAAAAAAGACCGAAAATTTGGAGAAACAAAAACAATATTTTTTACTTTCTACTATAAAACATATCAAATAAAAAAAATTTAAAAATCTAATTTCTTCATAAATTTTGGCCAAAATGTATTCTTCTACATGTCTTTGATAAAAAAAATCCCAATAAGTGTATATTTATTGGTTTGTGTGAAAGTTATAGCGTCTACAAATTATGGTATATACAGTATATTAGATTTTGTTATATTACTAATGGTGATTATCAGCGACTTATAATGCAACAATCTGACACTAACTGGGGAGGGGGACTGACTAACTGCCACTGACATCACCAGTGACACTAATACAGTAATCAGTGCAAATACTACACGCTGTCACTGTACTAATGACACTGGCTGGGATGGGGTTAACATCTAAGGCAATAGCTGCCTGTGTTATGGTATTCCTCCCTTACTCTCCACTGGGTGGCAGAAGTGATACATACAGTAGTTTAATGCATAGGATGCATAGGATGCATTAAGGTGAAAAAACACGAGGGTTTACAACCCCTTTAAGACACAAACAGAAGACAGCTCATTCTAGAGAAACACTATCGAGTCTATATTGACTTGATTGCATGTGACAAGAACAACAACAGCAACAATGACAATAATAACACTAATAATAACAACACATAATATTCCCGAAAAAACACACCTAAATGAAGCAACTCAATAATCAAAGGTGTCAATGGCAAAATCAGTCATTTTAATTTGCAGTCAATTTTTCACTCCACTCATCCCTACTTAGTCAAATGGTGTGTATCTTGAAGCAACATACTATTGTACCCATATGTCACTGGTGGGATAGACATGGTATCAATCTGTCACATAAACATATGTTGATTTACCAGGTGTGGATAATATGCCTATTTGCTATGGAAAAGATCTTCTGGTAAATGTTTTGAATATCTGTTTGCCATCTAATGCCTAGAACTCCTTAACGTATAAACATATTAACTAATCTATTCAGAATATGGTAAGCTCAGATAGGGTCTGCATGAGAATACAAACGTTATATATTGTATTTTTTTCTGCTTGGTACATCTATTATTTATTCATTATTTAGGCAGACTCTGCTGTTCTTGTTATCTCATTGATAAATTCTGTCTGAAAATAATTAATTAATGATGTGAAACATTGCACCTGTTACACAGAGACCACATAATTTTGCCTGGGTTGTAAATGACAGGATGGAGCTAGGTCCTGCATTTTATAACCTTGTCAAAAATAACTATTTTATTCCTGAATACAATGCAATTTGGTATTGTGACATAAGCCCTATTAATTTATGTAAAGCATTACGTTTAATAATAGTTTACCTTAAGGCTTTATTTCCATCCCATCCCACTACCACTAGTTTGTATGGCGCATTTCTCAATTTATACCTTATGTATCAACAGGCTTGATGTGTGAAAAATGTAATACATATCTTGTTATCCAGAGTAACTAATTAAGTCCATTGATTTATTTTCAACCCCTGTAAAAATTTAGATTGAAATATGAGTACTTGCTGTGGGCAGCAAGGAATTACAGTTATTGCACAATGACTACATTACATTATTCTGTAACTGCCCATCACATTGTTTTCAGACAAGTATATCTACAGATAACAATGTTCTTCTCATTGCCTTTAGTTCATTTCTGAAAGATGATTGCTCAAAACAACAATGTTGAGATGAAGGCTCAAACTAACAGAAATAATGATGAACAAAAATTAGTGTAACATGCAGAACCATGGCTTTTTTTAAATCTTTAAAGGCTTTCTAAGTTCATGTGGAAACTCACATGAATTTTAAAAAAGAAACCATGTTAGCATTGGGAAACAAGAGCCTGATTTGTTTTCTCTCTTACTACAGTCTGCGAATTGTAGAATGCCGCGTATCAGAATTGAATTTGTCATCTCCAGACCTCACAGGAATTTGAGGAAATGAATAGTTAGAAAGTCATCCTGGTATTCTTCTTTGCTTTAATCAAAGTAGAAGTTTCAATTTAAACATTCAGGAAATCGAGTCTTATTCACGGCAATCAGTCTACTGCTGACAAGGGCTGGCTTGGCTATGTTACATTTTTTGGCACAGTACATACTTTCATTGGTTTCAGCCTCGGAGTATTTGCTCATTACTACAACTTACCCACACCCACATATGAGTATAGATGTTTGTTTGTCCTTTAACTAGCCTCTGTAACACTGATACAGCCATCAAGTTTTAGTTTAGAAACACTGGCAGAACTGGCATGTACATATTGTTGGCATAATAGATGTAATTCTGACTTTCAGGTAACTGAATAAACCTTTACATGCTTTATACACAAAACCATTTTTTTTATTGTGGCCAGGTTCTTGAAAGGAATCTGATGATTTACTTGGTGGCCTGAATGGCCTTGCTGCTACATTTGCCTGTTGGCTCATAGTCTGTGGGCTGTATGCATATCAATGTAAGACCAGCCCATTATGTTTGGATGGAATGTATTCTGTAGAAAAAATGTCAGTGTTGTTTTCTACTAGGTAGAAGATCTTACAATCTATTAGTGTAATGCAGTGTAATGAGACAACATGCATACAATTTCCATTAGATTTGCCAACAAATGAGGCAAAACAGTGGCTTAGCAGTAAGCACTTCTTGCAGCACTAGGGTCCTTGGTTTCATTCCCAAAATGACACTACCTGAATGATTTTGACATGTTCTCCTTGTGATGGTGAATACAAGATGAAAACCCCTAAATGGATTTTAAAGGCACTGGCATAGTAAGTTATTGAAAAAAGTATAATTTATTAAACATAATACAAAAAATAGCAATCAAATGCATTGGAATGATTACAGTTGCTGTACAGAAAGTCACCACACAGGTTGTACTATGAAATTCTCTGGGTTCAACCGACACGTTTCGGAGTATCAAAAGTCTCTTTCTTCAGGGGTGTTATGAGAAGGTCAATCATGTATCTACAATATAGTGGTTACAAGGGGTCACAAAAATTATATAGCAATCAATGGTACAATATATATCTGCAATAAATGTATTTGAACAAACTCACGTATATTGTAGTGGTGTCACAAATGAAAACATTCCATAGAACTATAAAACAAACATTGACAGAACTGTGTCTCCATAAACCTCCTGCTTAAAGTAGCTGGTCTTGTTGATATGCATTAGTATTGCATAGAAATGATGCAATTGAAATAATACCAGACTCCCCCAAGGGACAATGGACCACTAAGGATGCTGAAGCCAAAAAGAGGACATTGCTCTGTAGGTAAAGATGATAAGATGTATAGCACAGAGTAAGTATAACTAGGACTTTGTTAGACTGAAATAAGTGCTATAACTATATATTTAGAAAGATAATGCATCCTACCTGTGCCAAACAGGGACAGGCTGGTGGTGCAAGGATGGTTTCAAAGTATGGAGATGGTATATACTAAAAAAGTAATAAATGCATAGCAATGAATCAGTTGTATAAGTATACATACTTACATACTAGTGTCTTAAAATATCTATATTCATATCAATTATGATATATTTCTTAGTTTTATTTTATTTATGGATCATATGTTAATTAAATTTAAATAGTGTTATAAAATACAGAGACATAATTAATAGGCAAAATAGTGTATATTCCACGTTTTTGATAATAAACTTGATATACATTTGCATGGGTGCCTGGTTTAATCTGTGTATGCCATTGCCATAAATATGTCTCTGTATCAGCACATTACTAGTTAATAATAATATTGTTTAAGCTCCTTGTGAAACTATCATATGTGAGCCTAAAAATCCTAATTTGTTCCTTATTATGTATAAATCAGTATTGAGCAGACGGTATTATCAGTAGATACATCATTTGGCTCACAAGTATGCATAAGTGCAATGCCTATCACCCAAACTGGGCCCATAGTATCAATGAGAGAAAAAGGACGTAAGTGATATATCATAACTTGTAAATAAACGGCAGCCACATGGAGACACGTCCTGGCATCCAAACCAAAAGGTGTATGTCAGCCATGACTCCAAGGACGCCTAAAATACACATCCCCCTCCAATCACAGGTTTCACCAAATTGTTTTAGCTGTGCCCTCTCGGAGAGGGAAGAAGAAACCAAGAGCACGCCCGTGCTGGCTTCCTGAGCCGCGCGCCCATGTCCCCATCCCAACCACGCATTCGCAACGTCGGCGTGACAGAATGACATCATGCGCACACGGCTCACTGACACAAAAAGCTACCCCAGTGGACTGCGCATGTCCACTGGACTAGTAAGATGGAGACCAGACAAGATGGTTAAACATCTGTAGTCCCCATAGAGAGCCACCACGGTTTACCGGATCTGGGCAGCTGCGTGTGCCGGGCGCCCAACGGTCTACCCCCAGGGGGTCAGTCAGCATACATCAATGAGTTTAATAGATCCACTATAAAAACCAAACCACAGGCGGCACAGAACAAAAACCGCTCCAGCCCTCTAGTAGTAGATGGTAGGAATGTAATAAAAATAAAGAATTGCAGGAGGTAAGGAAGACATAGGGAAATACTGATCAGAATTAACCATAAATCACAGGACTATATATATATATATATATATATATATATATATATATATATATATATATATATATATATATATATATATATATATATATATATATATATATATATATATATATATATATATGTGTATATATATATATATATATATATATATACATAAAATAATAATAAAATATTTTAAGCAATTAGAAAAATTAACATTATGGATATACATAAGATTCCAATATAATGTTGGTACTCCAAAAGTTGTTGGTTAATCACCTAGAAGGTTGACCTACCTTACTTATATATGGGGGTACATATAGAGGACCAGGGAATGCACACATACTGTATTTTTTTTTCCATTCACCTTGAGGAAATGCCCTCAAGGAAGGGTTTAAAGCAAATAGCCTCATTGAGGCCTGGTGGAAATGTGGCTTTGAGATTATGTATCCAGCGCAGCTCCAGGATTTTGGAGGATTTTGTTCCAGTCTTCTCCTCTGGAGCTGGGGTGGATGCAATCTAATATAAGAAATTCAATTTTTGGAAATTAACCTCCATGTACTATTTTAGCATGTCTACCCAAAGGTAAATCGGGGTTATTAATTTGCATATGTGCCTGTATGCTCGTCTCTGGTTCTACAATTGGCAAAGTGCCTGGGACGGAATGTTTGACCAATGGGGAGAATAGGATTCCTATGAGTAAGCATGTATTTACAATACTTACAGGCTCTGCACATAAATGTGCCTTTGTATTTGCTCGGGTCTTTTTGTGCTTCCCCTTATATTCGCTGGCAATGAGTTTGTCTCTGATTGATGACGCCCTCTTAAATGTAAAGAGGGGACGATCAGGAACAAATTGTTTTAATATGGAATTAGTTTAATTAGATAAATCAAGTTTAAAAATATTTGACCTTTAAAACAACTTATATTTGTTAATATGAGAGAAACAAGATGAAACAAATATAAGTTGTTTTAAAGATTAAATATTTTTAAACTTGATTTATCTAATTAAACTAAGTAGTACTAACATAGTTTGAAACTACTGACCACCATGACCAACTTTACAGGCAAATATTGGGATACTCTCATGGAGAGTTATCTCAAAGAATTTGGTGATAATTAATTTATCTCTGAATTTGGTGATTCAGAGATTTCATCTCTATTTTTTAAATTGTCTAAAATGTTGGAGAAAAAAATCACTACTTTTCTGGCACATTAGATCATTTCAGGACTACATTGGCGAAGACATGAATCCCATGGGGCTCAGAGTGCAGATCTTCCCTACCCTGGAGGATATGGACTCCGATTTCAAAACCCAATGGGAGGTTTTGCGCACCTGTTCATTAGGCCTAATGGAACTTCTAATATGTGAATACAACAAAAGATCAATGGCTTTGGATACAGACATTACTAGCGTATGTGAAAAATTACTATTTAAAACACATAAGTCAATACCGGATAGGGAGAAAAACTTAAATTACCTCCTGCAATTTTTTATTTTTAATACATTTTTATTACATTCCTACCATCTACTACTAGGGGGCTGGAGCGGTTTTTGTTCTGTGCTCCCTGTGGTTTTGTTTTTATAGTGGATGTATTAAACTTATTGACGTATGCTGACTAACTCCCTGGGGGTGGACCGTTTGGTCGCCCAGCACACACAGCCACCCGGATTCGGTAAACCGTGGCGGCTCTCCATGGGGACTACAGACGTTTAACCATCTCGTCTGGTCTCCAGCTTACTACTCCAGCGGACATGCGCGGTCCGCTGGGGTAGCTTTTTGTGTCAGTAGGCCGTGTGTGCATGACGTCATTCTGGCTCGCCGATGTTGCGATTGCGCGGTCGGGATGGGGACGTGCGTGCGCAGCTCAGGAAGCCAGCACGGGCACGCACTTGGTTTTTTTCTTCCCCCTCCCTCTTGGACGCAGCTGAAACAATTAGGCGAGGCCTGTGATTGGAGGGGGAGGTGTATTTTAGGCATCCTTGGAGTCATGGCTGACATCCACCTTTTGGTTTGGATGCCAGGACTTGTCTCCATGTGACTGCTATTTATTTACAAGGTATGATATATCACTTATGTCCTTTTTCTCTCATTGATACTATGGGCCCAGTTTGGGTGATAGGCATTGCACGTATGCACTTGTGAGCCAAATGATGTATCTACTGATAATACCGTCTGCTCAATACTGATTTATACATGATAAGGAACAAATAAGGATTTTTAGGCTCATATATGATAGTTTCACAAGAAGCTTAAACAATAGGATTTATTATTTAGTAATGTGCTGATATAGAGACATATTCATGGCAATGGCATACACAGATTAAACCAGACACCCATGCAAATGTATATCAATTTTATTATCATACACATGGAATATACACTATTTTGCCTATTTTTGGGATTAATTTATGCCTCTGTATTTTATAACACTGTTTAAATGTAATTAACATATGATCCATAAATAAAATAAAACTAAGAAATATATCAAAATTGATATGACTATAGATATTTTAAGACACTAGTATGTATACTTATACGGCTGATTCATTGCTATGCATTTATTACTTTTTTAGTATATACCATCTCCATACTTTGAAACCATCTTTGCAGCACCAGCCTGTCCCTATTTGGCACAGGTAGGATGCATTATCTATCTAAATATTTAGTTATAGCACTTATTTCAATCTAACAAAGTCCTAATTATATTTACTCTGTGCTATACATCTTATCATCTTTACCTACAGAACGATGCCCTCTTTTTTACTTCAGCCTCCTTAGCGGTCCATTGCCTCTTGTGGGGAGTCTGGCATTATTTCAGTTCAATCATTTCTATGCAATACTAATGCATATAAACAAGACCAGCTACTTTAAGCAGGAGGTTTATGGAGACACAGTTCTATCTATGTTTGTTTTTAATAGTTCTATGGAGTGTTTTCATTTGTGACACCACTACAATATATGTGTTTGTTCAAATACATTTAATGCAGATATATATATTGTACCATTGATTGCTATATAATTTTTGTGACCCCTTGTAACCACTATATTGTAGATACACGATTGACCTTCTCATAACACTCCTGAAGAAAGAGACTTTTGATATTCTGAAACGTGTCGGGTGAACCCACAGAATTTCATAGTGCAACCTGTGTGGTGACTTTGTGTACAGCAACTGTAATCCTTCCAATGCATTTTATTGCTATTTTGTATTATGTTTAATAAATTATACTTTTTTCAATAACTTACTGTGCCAGTGCCTTTAAAGTCCATTTGGGGGTTTTCTTCTTGTGTTTAACTAGCTTGGATGTTGACACTCCATAGAAATATGATCACTGATGCAATTTATTATCCTTGTGATGGTGTGGCTTTCCTTTGGGCACTCTGGTTTCCTCCCTAATGTGATTGAGCTGATTGAGAGAGGCAAGGGAGGGTCAAACAAGGATGATGTGCAGGCAACTGACATCCTCTGATGATGTCATTGGTCGTTAGGTGGTTGGCAGCTAGAAGGTTGTAATGGTGTACAATGAAAACCTGTGGCTTTGTGTATCTAAAATGCAGGTTTAATTCACAAGGCAGCTGGTATACCATTTTGGAGCAATTTTTAGGCATTTTGCCAAGTCACCCCTGAAGAAACCTCAAGGCACCCTGGTTGAAAAAGGCTGTATTAAGATATAAGAAGGAGGTAGAAAAAGGAGAGAAGGGAAATGGGAGAGACACAAGAGATGGAAGAGCTTACAGTCTTTTAGGGTGCAAAGGAATTATACAGAATATTTAAGATCTTACAATCTATTAGGCTATATGGAGAACACAGAAGTTGTAAGAGATTACAATAAATAAGAGGTGAATGTCTACCTGAACAACATAGGAGAGGTAATGCTCACCGTGCGCAGTGTCGCCTCCTCACACCTGATTTAAACCTCTAATTGTCTTACTATCACATCGCATTCACATGTAGTACACACCAATCATGGGTTTAAATCAGGTGGTGAGCACCTGTCAAACACACTTGGATAGCTTTTCAGAGGAGCAGCAATGCCTACTGCCCTTGTAAATGAGCCCTTAGTTGCATTTGGCAGCGGCACCCTTAAGGCTTGTTCACACGTAAAGTTGGGGGAGTGGTAAAAGCCAGCGGTTGAGTCGTGGTTTTACCTCCCCAATCCTTACCGCCTTTAGCTGGTGTACACATGCTGCAGCAGGAATTAAACCCCCCTGTTGCTTTTGGTGGGTGCTACTGCCTGCCAATTGTGACCCATTCAAGTAAATGGGGCCAGTCTGCAAGCGACCTGCAACTACATGCTTCTGCGGGGTCCAAGGGGTTAAAGCAGGTGATGAGAAAGCAACACAATGCGGCCCGCTTTAACCACTTGTTTGCTGTACTACACAAGGTTGCAGGGCACTTGCAGAGCAGCCCCATTCACTTGAATTGGTCATGCTTGGCAGGTCCTACACCCATCAACCATGAAAGGGCATATAACTCCTGCTGCAGCTACAGTGTGTACCCCTCTAGCACTACACCTAAAGGGAGTGCAGTTGGGGTGCAAACTGCAAATGAAAATGAACCCTTACTGTTCTGAGCTCCCTATAAGGCTGCTTTCACACTGATGTAAATATGAAATACTACATATGATGTCCTCCAGGATTGTGCCTTGTGCATTCCCCACGGGCCATACTCCTGTGCGATTTGTCACCCTTCGTATCCACCGGACATGGGCAGGAAGGGGGTAAAAGTGCCCGGTATTGAATTGGTTAAGACAACACTTCCTACAAGCCCTATTCTAACCTGCCACTATGCTCTTGATCTGCAGCACTCCTATGTTTTACTTATCTCAGCTAAGCACATTTTTAATATGCCTCTTTAAAGCCCCTATTATTGAACATTCCATGTCATCTGCCTTATGTTTAGAGGATAAGAAATTCAAAACTAATAATTGGTTGCTATGGCAGTAAATAGCCACATTTGTTTCCTGTGTCCCCAAAATAGGTTTGATTCGCTGAAAACCCACGCTCAAACCCAAAGCTCAGTCCTACTAAACAGTATGTAAGCAGCTTTATTAGGCTGCAATGTAAGAGGGATTGGTGAGACAGGTTTTATTGTGAAATAAAAATAACAGTGTTTTATTTCAGGAAACAACATCCACAATATTTTAGTTATTGCACAGTATGCAAGTAGCTTTATTAGGCTGTATTATAAGAGAAAGAGAGAGAGGGGAGAGAGGGCAGGTTTTATTGACAAATAAAAATTAGAGTGTATTATTTCAGGGACAACAGCCACAAATAATGTACAGTCACTGCACAGTGTGTAAGCAGCTTTATTAGTCCACAATATAAGTTGATGAAGGTTTTTTTTACTGAAATAAAAATTACAGTGTAATATTTCAGGGACAATAGCCAGAAATATTCTACAGTCACTACGTGATAATACTAAGTATGTAAGCAGATTTATTAGGCCACAATGTAAAAGAAAAAGCTGAGACTAGGTTTTTTCATGAAAAAAAATTTGACTTTATTATTTCAGAGACAATAGCTACAAATATTGTTGTTGATGTACAGTACGTAAGCAGTTTTATTAAGCTGTAGTAAAAGATTGATAGATAAAAAAGTAACCACCTCAGTTGGGACTTTAGATAGACCACCCACTCAGAAATGAGTAAAAAACAATCTTTAATAATGAAAAAAACATATAAAATCCACAAATGATGAAGATACACAACGTGAATTACATGGAAAGTCATGAAAATGTTGTATACATAGTTAGCATATGAAAATGTTGTATACATAGTTAGCATATAATGTAAATGCCCAGATGCCCGACGCGGTATGAGAAGTCCCAACTGAGGGGGTTACTATTTTTGTTCTCATTGATAGGGATGAGACCACCTTGCTTTTTGTGATATGATGGGAGCCTCTCGTTTTTCTAAGATGGAGAGATAAGGCAACATTTATACAGTGTATAATTAAAAATTAGAGTGTATTGTATCAGAAACAATTGCCACAAATATTGCACAGTTGCTGCACAGTATGTAAGCAGCTTTATTGGGCTGCAATGTAAGAGGGAAAGATGTGACAGGTTTTGTGTTTAATAAACATTGGAGTATATTATTTTACAGACAATAGCCACCAATATTGGACTGTAACAAGAGAGAATGTAAGCAGCTTGATTTGACTGCAATATAAGAGGCTTAAGGGATAAGGCTTTTGTTTTCCTTAAATAAGCATTTGAGTGTATTATATCAGAGAGACAATTTACACAAACTAGGAGACACAGAGTATTGGAACAGGTCAAGAGAAGCTGCAGTAACTGGTAATGTTGTCAGGCCAGCAGAGATCGTAGGAGCTGGTAATGGTGGCAGGCCATCCGAGATAACAGGAGTTGTTAATGGTGTCAGACCAGGAGAGGTGTCAGGAGCCAATAATGTAGATAGGCCAGCAGAGTCCAGAGGAGCTGGTACCAGTGGCAGAAACTGGAAATGGTATCAATCTAGCAGAGGTGGCAGGGGCTGGTAATGGTGGTAGCCAGGCAATGGGATCAGAAATTGGTAATGGTGGCAGGCCAGCACAGGGTCTCCTGTGAGGACATTGTTAGCTGAACCCTTGCTAGTGTAAGCTAATCAGTATGCCATACTTGGGGAATCACTTGTTACAACCTGCTTTGCTGCTCACTAGACTTTATTTGAAGTGTTATTTCTTTCATTGTTACTAATGTGTCTGTTTACATGATGTTGAACAATTCACTTTCTTCTACTCACTACATGTATATGCATTTACAAATACTCCTTTCTCTATGTTTATTGCTGTCCTTTACTGTGTACCTGTTTATTGGGGGTAGATGTTCTTTATTTTTGGACCAATAAAGTTCTAGCAAATTTTGACTTGACAAGTAAAGTTCAAACAATCTTTGAATTTTAGAAATATATATTCTATTGTATATATACTCATCAGAGATTTTACTTCTTGAGGAAGCTGTAGAGGGCAGGCTTTTTGTGGCATAATCTCCTCAGTCTCTATAAGGCTGCCATTGAGAGTGTGCACACTTATAACATCTCTCAGTGGCAAGGGGTCTGCATGGTCCATGACAGAAATGCTTTACAGAGTGTAATAAAAACAGCACAGAAGATTATTAAAGGGCAGATTTACTAAGTATTGAAGAACTGGGGGAGGGGAAGTGCTTTTCGGAGAGCTATTAGGATAGCTCCCATCCTGGTCTAGTTTAAAGTGTTCCTTTCTGGCAGGGGATTTAGGAGTATTTCCTCTCATACCACCAGGCTGCAAAACAGTTTCTTTCAGAGGTCCATACAGTTTTTGAATTCTAGAGGCTTTTTAGGGTTAAATTAAAGTGACATATGTATTTATTTATTATGTGATGTGATGTATGTGTTGTTTTTATGAAGATAGTGTTTCATGCAACGTATGAGATGTCTTTTATTGTGAGGAGGCTGCATCTGCATTTCATTTTATGATTTTTGTTGTGAAATGATAATGCATTTTTCTGATTCTGATCTTATTTAAATTATGCCATCCTCTAAGGTTTTATAGCCCCATATTTTTAATCAATTTGTTTAGTAAAAATGTGTTACTCTCAAGATATGAGTGCTACTGGATTATGCCCTACACAATTTAAGCTAAATTACTTCTTTTGGTTATGTTTTATGGATAAACTTAACCCCTTAGCACCTAAGGGTAAAACAAATCTAAATGCCTAAGCACAGTTTTGTATCTTTGTGTTAGTAAAACTGTACATATCATCACAACTACTCTGTGCATGCAGGTGGATTATACCTTGTTTTTCTTCTAGACAAATTGGGCTTTTATTTGGTGGTAAATGGTAATAAATATCTCCTGAGTTATTTTTTTTTTTTTGGCCCTGAGGAAGTCATGTGATATGACGTAACGCGTAGGACATAACCGGATACACAACAGCGCGGACCGGAAGTGACGTAGCGGGGATTGAAACCACGTTGTTTTTTACTGCGGTTCAACGCTACTACCCTTATTTTAATGTAAGCAGTTATTATTTTAATAAAAGTCTTTGGCTATACGTTATTACACTATCGGAGTCCCCTCCTTTTGATTATTCCCTATGTGGAGTCCATCCATCGGAGGGAGCACCACCTCCCCATAGACGCATCAGAACGTCAGCATTGATCGGAACAAAACGAGCACAGCACCTAACGGATTCACACAGGCACTTTTATTGTGTCATCAAGGTGAGAGTTCTGGGAGCCCCGAGTGGGTATACAACACCACGAAAGTCACCAGATATTCTATCAACGCACTTGCACTTTTAAAGTCACATTTATTTATGTATTAGTCACTTCACTTGATGTATCAGCACTGAAGTCACTTTTCATTCACATATATACTATTGTATGCAGAGTCATTTTCAGCAATTGTGGATTCACTCATATTGATACAACACTTAGTGTTTGCACACTTTATTGTTTATTAGTTAGTTCGTTAGAGGTTTTGCGCGGAATCACACACACAATCCAATTCCATTGTGCAACTTGTAGCTTTCAGGTAGTGAGTGGTGTTCACTATTATTTGATTTTGCAGCATTACACATATTATTTTTCACTGATCACTTTAGTAGCGCAGAAGTCTATCGCAAGATACCTCACACATTATTTTTTTATTATTATTATTATCAAAGTTAAACTGACCCGAAATAGTAAAGAAAAAAATATATTTTTCTTAAATATAGCTGTATGTTTCTTGCTACTTCCATAACCTTCCACCAAGGAGCAACCCAAATTGAATTCTCTTGCTCCTGATGATCGCAGAGATACCACATTTGTGTATGTTAGTTGTATGTACCCATAGTACAGCTCAAAAACAATAGTACACATTTTGTTTTTTGTTTTTTTTATCCTACCTAAAAAACATTGACACTGGCACTAGCTGACACTGATACTAATTTAAAAAAAAAATTCTGTCTAAAAAAAAAAAAATACAATGCATCTCTCTCCTCCATTCACAGAGAAAGGAAACATGGGGGTGGGCTACACAGTGACTGATCACTGTGGTAGCCAATCAGAGGCTATTACAGCGATCAGGTGACCAGGAATCTCAAGTTCCTGGTCCCAATCATTAGTATGGGGCCCGGGTTTCAGGGTGAGACCTCGGTCTCTGTGCTGGGAGTGCGCCATGTGGTGCACTCCCAGCAGAAAGGGAGGTATGCAAATATGCGGCTCCATGGGAAAAAAAGCCTAGGGTAGTGGGGCCACATATTTTTTTTACTTCAGCGTGAAAGGGTTAAGGATGTTTTTTTTTCAACCTTAAAATAAGGTTTAATTGTATACATGTACTTTCTGCCATGTTCAGTTTTATTAATTTATTACTGGTGTACCATTCACAAGTAAATCTAAGTTTGAATTTACTGAGGAGAGCAAGTGCTTTTTGAGTAGGTATTAACAGTACTCATGAGTTCTTAGCAATACATTGCTTTTTTTAGAACAGTTCATTCATCGTGCTACCACAGCAGAGTTTGCTAGGATAACCTGACTGACAGACACCCACAGTTATCCTCTGCAAGTAGGTAATGCTTTTTTAATTAGCTGTTAGGATATTGAATTTCTTTTGTGTGAAATGCTTGTTGCTGTACATTCAGTCTGTATCTGGATGGAAGACCAGTGACCTTTATTTGTTTAAAAAGTTTATTATGTGTAAAATTAATATCAAACTGGAATATAACATAACATAAATAGACCTATGCTATTAAAAAATGAAAACAATTATAAGCACATACTACACTATAAATACAAAGGCACTTTGTTCAGATTGGTATAGATCGGTATTAACATGCAATTCTAATTGGGCAAATATGAAATACTGCATATAAAAATGGTATGTTTACCACTTGCATTTACCAGGTGGAAATTTTATCCACATTTTTAAAAAGGTTGACTTTACTATCATGTTGTGCATAGCCTGTGCTGAAAACATATGTACATAGCAGGTGTTTAAACCAAAGCAGCTAAATAAAATTTAAGATAGGCTCCATCCTTATCTGTTACACATTTAGCTCTGAATGGGTTTTCAGTTAGATTGAAACAGTCAAAAAGTGAATAAAAAATTCTGGACTTTCTCCTTGGGAAGCAGAGTCAAGGATGCACACTATATTGCACTTTTATTTGTAGATTAGATTATTTATACAAATATTGAATAATATTATACAAAACAGTATACACACGTTTAAAAAATCATTTTTTAAACGAAACCAAAACATTGTAGTTTCATTTTAAGGCAAAGAAGTACATCCCGGAAAGCAAGCAATTGAGCTGCAAGTTTGAAAATGACTTGCTGGGGGGGCAGGAGGCGGAGCCTAGCAGAGCAGACATGCATTGTTAGAGCTCCACACCGCTGAGGAGAGAAGAGAAGGACAAAGCGGAGCCTGCAGGCTTAAAAGGTATCCATTTGAACCTTTTTGCCCCAGGGAACAAACTGTGAAAGTTTGGGCAGGAAATATGGTACTGGGAGGAAACCGTGGCAGAAATAAAAATCACCTCACAAAGAGCTCACAGGCACTCACTGCAGCTGAAGCAGCTCCAGTCACCTCACAAGACACAGCATCAGGGCGCTCTCACAGACAGAAAATGTCACAGCAAGACTCTCCATTTGAGTCAGATACAGAACAAATCCTCTCACAAACTTCTCCACAAGCCTCCTCAGCATCCCCAGTAATATTATTACAATTTGAAAAGATGCTTCATAAGGCTTTAAAACAAACCTCAGACCAAATAACAAAAAGCCTAACCAAAGAAATAAGAGAGCTGGGAAACCGCACCGCAGCCTTAGAAATAAAAATGGATGAAATTGAAATTACAACCCAAGAAAATATAACAGAATTGGAACAATTAAAAAAAGAGAATTTAATACTTCAAACTAAGCTCGAAGATTACGAAAATAGAGCCAGACGTTCAAACTTGCGCATAAGGGGAATACCTGAAACTGTGACAGACCTGCAATCTACTATTACTGCTCTATTACAAGAACTAAAGCCAGATATCCCTATTGAACGTTTAGAACTGGACAGAGTACACAGAGCCCTCACAGCCAAAAAGAAAGATGGACCCCCACGTGATATAATTACAAAATTTCATTATTACAGAACGAAAGAACAAATACTAATTGCTGCAAGAGAAAAAAAGGAACTTAATTTTCAAGGACACAATTATCAAATTTTTGCTGACCTATCCCAACTTACTATTACTAAAAGACGATCCATGAAACCCCAACTAATGGAACTGCAACGCCACAACATTATGTATCAATGGGGCTTCCCCTTTTCAGTCAGATTTAACTACCAAGGTACAATTTACAGAAGCAGATCAGCAGATGAACTACAACAAACCCTTTTAAAATTAAATCTGACAGAACCCACAAGCAGCAACACTCCCACACGCAGAAGAATGGCGTCATCTTCACCTTCAGGCAGCACCCAGAAAATTTCAGAACAAAATGGGAATCATCATTCTCACAAAAGAGGCCGTTATGCCACATCATCCATGGACCAAGAAGATTCAATGGACTGACATCCTAATTCCTGATATCTCTTCATTTATTATACTAAGAGATGGTTCTCTATAAAAAAACCTATATTTATAACTGAATGTAACTGCATTCTGATAGTCACACACTGTGTGGTATCATGTTACATTCCAGTTATATTTCTTATTACTTCTGATTCATATAGCCTTAGAATATATAAGTGAAATAAGGAAATTCTTGTTCAGTTATATATTATCAAGTAATAACAATAGATTTATTACTTTTTAGGACAAATATATTCAATAATCCAGAAGTAATGGAAGCTTTTTCTTTCTTTTCTTAAAACAAATATATTATTACCTAACTATTTCCTAGAATTATGTTTTTGTTTATTCTAATCTGAAGCAATACAACCTCTATTTTATGAGTTAACATATCTAAACAGTTACATATGAATAAAATATGTAATTGTTTACTCTAAAAGGGTTAAAATCCCAAAATAATTCAAACTATCTTCATCAATACCAAAGTTATTAACAGTACCTTTCTAACTGAATTATTTAGCCACTATATTCTGCACTCCAATTAATGAAACATCATTTTGATGTCTTTTGACATAGCAGCACTTCTCTCCTGTAAGCGGAAGATCCGTGTACCCCCATTAGCCCTCCTCATTCTCCCAACCATATTATGTGGGAGTGTGACGAAGGCACTTATTCCCCTGAGAGAGATATTTATTCTCTTTCACGGGTAAATTGTGATTACTTGCAAAAAATAATTTATACAATGTATCATCTAATCTCATATGTTTTTTGTTTACTCTTTACTCCAGAATTCACTGGTTTATTTTCTATCTATTCATCTCTTCAGTCCACACAGGTTGATCTGCGCAGTCAGCTCTGCATAACAAAAAGTAAGTCAAAACTATTTGATCTATTGCCATGGCACCACTGAATATACTTTCCCTGAATGTTCAGGGAATAAATGTCCCTCAAAAAAGGACCAAAGCCTTCCGTACTTTCCATAACAAGAAGGCTCACATAGTATGCCTCCAAGAAACACACTTCACCAAAGATTCTACTCCAAAATATATTTCTCCTTTTTATCAACAAATTTACACGGCTTCTGCCTGTACCAAGCAAAGGGGAACTCTAATTGCATTTCACCGATCCACACCATTCACCTTATCATCAGAAATTAAAGACCCAGAAGGTAGATACCTGATACTCATGGGTTATATAATGGATACAGCAATCACGGTGATTTCCTACTACGCTCCTAACAAACAACCTACACCATTCCTCTCACATATATTACAAGTGATTAATACACACAAAATAGGAACAGTGATAATGTGTGGGGATTCGAACCAGGTCCTCCTCCCATTTCTAGATAAATCACCTTTTACACCATCCAAAATAACCTCTAGATTACCTTTTTCTCAACTTCTTTCCAAATACAATCTGGTAGATTCATGGAGAGAAAGTAACCCAATGAAAAAGAAATTCACTTATTTCTCGCACCCTCATCAAACCTTCACCAGAATAGATCATATTTTTCTAACAATAGGAATGATACCAGAAATTATTGCATCAGATATAATTCCGATTCCGTGGTCTGACCATAATGCAGTATACACTACTATAGCCTCAGCCATACCAAAAGCGCATGACCCAACGTGGTACTTACCGGACATAATGCTCAAACACCCACTACATCAGATGGCCATTGAACAAGCTTTAAAAGAATACATATCAATTAATAATACAACAGACATTTCCCCAATAACACTGTGGGAAGCTCATAAGCCTGTCTTGCGTGGTACAATACAAAGACAAATGGCACTATTTAAACGGGAACGCAAAAATCTAGCAAAAAAACTAGAACTCAATTTTAATGCAGCCTACATATCATTTCAAGATAATCCATCTCAGAGTACAAAATCTCATCTGGAAAAATCTAGATTGGAATACGATCTATTTCTCACTGAGTCAGTTGATAAATCCCTCAAACGCTCCAAACACAATTTCTACATGAATACAAACAAACCAGGTACATATTTGGCTCGGGCATTAAATTCAACTAACAAATCTTTCAAACCAATACGTTTGAAATTATCAAAAAATGTTTACACTTGTAATCCAGTTAAAATAGTCCATAAATTTCACTCACATCTCGCAACTTTATACAAGACAAACAATGAATTTAATCCTACAGAGGCTGAATCCTTCTTCTCAAAAATAACCTTACCTGAGTTATCTCAGAATCAAAAAAGCAGTTTGGATGAGCCTATAACTATAGATGAAGTTGCTAACGCCATAAAAGACCTAAAACTTAACAAAAGACCAGGCCCAGACGGCTACTCGGCTTTATACTATAAAACATTCTCAGAAATACTCTCTCCCATTCTCACTGAAACTTTTAACAAACTTCTAGATGGACATTCTTTTCGGCAAGAAACACTAATGGCAATTGTTTGTATGATCCCAAAACCCCTTTCTGATGATACTTCCTGTGTGAATTATCGGCCTATCTCTCTGTTAAACCTCGATATTAAATTATTAGCAAAAATAATAGCAAAACGCCTCAATAGCATTATAGGAAAATTAATACATAGAGATCAAGTAGGCTTCATGCCAAATAGACAGGCAGGCGATAATGTACGCAGGGCAGTGTTATTGGCACATATTGCTAAAAAACGGAAAATCCCTTTATGTTTTCTATCTCTCGATATTAAGAGGGCATTTGACACAGTATCCTGGCAATATATGCAATATTCATTACAAAAATGGGGTTTTGGACCCCACTTTTTAACATGGATCAAAGCATTGTATAATAAACCCAAAGCCTATATAAAATATGCTGGATACAAATCTGAAGCCTTTAATATCGAAAGAGGTACCCGACAGGGTTGCCCATTATCTCCCTTATTATTTGCCCTTATACTCGAACCCATGGCCCAATACATCAGAACAAACCAAACTATAACTGGCATTGAAGTAGGAGGTATTACACACAAATTATGTATATTTGCAGACGATATATTACTTTTTCTATCATCACCACAGGTCTCTGGTCCTAACTTAATACCAGCTCTTGATGGATTTGCAGCCTTATGATTAATCCTAAGAAATGCCTAGTGCTTAATATTTCACTCACAAACATGGAATTGATCCCGGCTAGGGCTGCACTCCCATTCACATGGGCAGAAAAATCAATCCCATATCTTGGAATTCATTTAACAGCATCTCATTCTGACTTATTCTCAACCAATTATCCTCCTGTATTAAGACAGATCACAAATCTAATAAAACAATGGTTGCAACTTCCTTTATCCTGGATAGGGAAGATTAATGCAATCAAAATGACTATTCTACCCAAATTGCTTTATCTATTCAGAGTCCTCCCTATTCCAATTCCTTCCTATTTTTTGAGAATAGTACAAAAAAGAGCAACTTCATTTATATGGGGCTCTTCTAAACCACGTATACCTATACACACACTACATCTTCCCAAAAATAAAGGAGGCCTGGGATACCCTAATTTTACTAACTACTACAGAGCAGCACATTTGGCCAGTCTGTCCAAATACCATGCAAAACAGGAAATCCCATTATGGGTATTTATAGAGGCTTCAGAAAATGACCCTCTATTAATATCAAATTTATTATGGCTTGATCCTAAAGACCGCTTTAAAATTCATAATCCCATAACTAAACACTTCTTATCTCTCTGGGATAAACTAAAAACCAAATATCAGTTACAATCTCCACACAATCCTCTCCTTTCTTTTATCAGAAATCCGGCCTTTTATCCGGCATG